>NC_053493.1:317691924-318065674 GCF_905171775.1 Rana temporaria
TTTCAGAATCTAGGAGAAGGCTAGATTTCATGTCAGCTTTTTCTATTTGTTGTCATGGCAGATATTTTCTCACTTCCTATATGATAAAAAAAAGGTTTTAGATGGACACTTAAAGCAAGTATGGGTGGCTCCAACTTCTTATGAGTCCTTTCTGAGTTATGTAGGTGTAATGTAGCCTCGATAACCAGGACACTCCAATATGTAAATATCACCCAGCTTCCAGGGTGGCAGGATCTGGTCCATCCTCTACCTTACCTATAGGAATGGGCCAAACACCCCCTGGTTCGGTTCGCACCAGAACACCTTGAACAGGTAAAATGTTCTAGCGAACATGCGAATGCTATTAAAGCCTATGAGACACAAACATGAAAAATCAAAAGTTCTCATTTTAAAGGCTTATATGGAAGTTATTGCCATAAAAAACTGCATGGGAACCTGGGTACTGCCATATGGGACATGTATCAATGCAAAACATTTTTTTTTCAGGAGTAGTGATTTTAATGATGCTCAAAGTAAAACAATAAAAATGAAATATTCCTTTATAATTCATGTCAGGGGGGTCCACTTAGTCTCCCTGTCAAGTGGCACATCTGTGTGATGTTATAGAACATGCCGCAGCAATAATGAAATTTCTAAAGGAAAAAAATGTAATTTCAACTTGCTCGCAGCTGTTAATGCAATTGCATGCTGGATTTTGTATGTAATGTGTTGCCGACTCCCAATATAGATGAAAAATCAATGAAAAAAATGGCATGGGTCCCCCCAGTCCATAAAAAAAATGGCATAGGGTCACTTCCACAATTCATACCAGACCCTTATCCAAGCATGCAGCCTGGCAGGTTAGGATGGGGGGGGACGAGTGAGCATCCCCTTCTAAACCATACCAGGCCACATTCCCTCAACATAGGGGGTGGGTGCTTTGGGGCAGGGGAGCTCTACGCCCCTCACCCCAAAGCACCTTGTCCTCCATGTTTGATGAGGACAATGGCCTCTTCCAGACAACCCTGGCTGGTGGTTGCCGGGGTCTGCAGGCCAGGGGGCTTATTGGAATCTGGAAGCTCCCTTAACAAGGGGGCCCCTAGATCCCTCCCCTCCCCTATGTGAATGGATATGTGGTACATTGTACACCTACAGTAGGGTGAACCCGATATTGTGTCAATCTCGCTCTCTTTCTCGGCGAGATTGAGCACCTACGAGCCCCATCGCGGAGCCAGCGCCGAGCTGGCTTGCCGCGATGGAGACAGAGCCGTCATAGAAGCGACGGGAGATCCGACTTGGATTCCCGCCAATTCTACACGTGTGCGGCGTTTGTTATGAATCCTGAATCCACGTGGGTAGGTATCACATGGGTAGGTACAGAGCATGATGGGACTGTGAGGCCTATATAGGTCCGATGCAAGGCGCGCATCCGTCATTTCAGCGAGAAGAACCGGCGTGTCAACATCGGGAGAAGAAGAGAAGTGAAGAACATGACGTCACAGCACAGAAGAAGAACTCACAGCACGGAAGGAGAAGAAGACGTACAGCACGGAAGAAGGCACCGGACAGCGAGACGAAGAACCGGGGTGCGCCGAGTCAACAGCGGAGAGCGGCGAACATAGAAGGAGACCCCCCGGATAGCGGAGAAGACCCATCGGAATAGCGGAAGAAGAAGCCCCCCCGCCGAAGACGCCGGAGGAAACCCGCCGGGGGGTGGGGGCTTTTTTAAAAGCGACCCCCCCGGCGGTGGAAGAGAACCAGACGGCGGCCCCCACCCACCCGAAGACGTCAAAGAAGAAGCTCCCCCTGCTAAAAGAGCTAATAAAGAAGACAGGGGGGGCCTCCGGAGCAGACTAATAAAATATTTTAATACCCTGTGTGGTTTATTTGTGTTTTTACCACTTTTCTTGCAGGTGAATGGGTAGGGGTACGATGTACCCCATACTCATTCACTTAGGGTGGGGGCGCGGTATCTGGGGGCCCCCTTATTAAAGGGGGCTCCCAGATTCCGATAAGCCTCCCGCCCGCATACCCCGACAACCAACGGCCAGGGTTGTCGGGAAGGGGCCCTGTCCTCATCAACATGGGGACAGGGTGCTCTGAGGTGGGGGGGCCGCAGTGCGCCCCCCTGCCCCAGAGCACCCAACCCCCCCATGTTGAGGGCATGCAGCCTGGTACGGCTCAGGAGGGGGGGGGGGGGCGCTCGCTCGTCCCCACTCCCTTCCTGGCTGGCCGGGTAGCGTGCTTTGGGATACGGGTCTGGTATGGATTGTAGGGGGACCCCCTACGCTGTTTTTTTTCGGCGTAGGGGGGCTCTCCTTACAACCCATAACAGACCTAAGGGCCCGGTATGCTCCTGAGGGGGGAACCCATGCCGGATTTTTATTTAAAATCCGGCGGGGACTTCCCCCTCAGGATTCATAACAAACGCCGCACACGTGTAGAATTGGCGGGAATCCAAGTCGGATCTCCCGTCGCTTCTATGACGCGCTTGCTGGGATGTGCTGTCACTATTCCAGTGAGTGCGAGATGTCGGCGAGATCTCGGCACCATGTCGCCGAGAATCAGCGCGATGCTGTCGTGCTAAAAACACAATATCACAAACACCTACTGTACCTATTCACCAAAAAGTGTCAAAAGGTAAAAACCACAAGAGACCATTTTGACAATTCCTTTATTAAAAAATAAAAAAGTGTCCCACAATGTAAATCATTCAATCTGATGTCACATGATGTCAGAAGGGGCGTGGTTACTTGGTTACATCACCGGGTGGCCACGCCCTTGCCTATATAACAGCTGTCAAAGCCAAGAGACAGCAGTCATGGGAGACCTCCCATCGAGGTGGAGCTTTTAAATTTTTTGGGTCCATTGGGTGGTGTGATTGATGGTGGATATACATTGAGGGATACTTTTTTTTTAATAAAGGAATTTTCAAAAACTGTCTCTTGTGGTTTTTACTTTTTGCATTTTTTTTGGTGAATGGGTAGGGACAAAGGGCCAGATTCACAGTGGAGATACGACGGCGTATCTGCTGATACGCCGTCGTATCTCTGTTTCTATCTATGCGACTGATTCATAGAATCAGTTACGCATAGATAGCCAGAAGATCCGACAGGTGTAATTGTTTTACACTGTCGGATCTTAGGATGCAAAACCGCGGCCGCTGCTGGGGGGAGTTTGCGTCGTAAACCAGCGTCGGGTATGCAAATTAGGAGTTACGGCGATTCACAACGGATTTTCGCGTTCGCTAGTCTAGTTTCCCGTCGCAAAGTTAGTCATCGTTTTAGCTGCACTAACTTTAGTCAGCAAGTGTATTGCTGTCTAAAGTATGGCCGTCGTTCCCGCGTCGAAATTTAAAAATCAACGTCGTTTGTGTAAGCCGTCCGGGAATACGGAATTACGCTACGCGCGTGGCCGTTCGAAAAAATGACGTCACGGCGCGCAATGCACGACGGGAGTTCGGAAACGGAGCATGCGCGTTAGGTCCGGTGCGGGAGCGTGCCTAATTTAAATGGCACACGCCCATTTAAATTGGCCCGCCTTGCGCTGGAGGCCGTCGGCGTAGGTTTTCATCGCAAGTGCTTGGTGAATCTACGATACGTTACGCCGCCGCTCTCCTATGTGAATCTGGCCCAATGTATCCAATAGCCATTCAAATTGGGGGGCAGGATCTGGGGGCCTCCTTGTTAAAGGGGGCTTCCAGATTCCGATAAGCCCCCATTCGCAGACCCAGACAACCACCGACCAGGGTTGTCGTGAAGAGGCCCTTGTCCCCATCAACATGGTAACAAGGTGCTTAGGGGTGGGGGGCACAGAGCAAGCACCCCAAAGCACCCTCCCCATGTTGAGGGCAAACGGCCTGGTATGGTGAGGAGGTGAGGCACTCACTCGTCCCCTCCCTTTCCTCGCCTGCCAGGCTGCATGCTCGGATAAGGGCCTGGTATGGATTTTGGGGGGTACCCCACGCCAATTTTTTTTTTAAATATTGGCATAGAGGTCCCCTTAAAATCTATTCCAGACCCAAAGGGCCTGGTATGGATTTTGGGTGGGGCATGCTGTTTAAAAAAAAAAAGCTTAGATTCCCCTTAAAATCTATACAAGAACCAAAGGGCATGATACGGACCTTGGGGCACATAGTTTTTTTTCTTAATTCTGTCATAGGGTTCCCCTTAACCACTTCAATACACCGTATTATATACTCTGCACTGCACTACATACCATGCACTGTATTATATATACTACATTGACTGCACTATATATTTTCCACTGTATTATATATACTGCAATGACTGCACTGTATACTCTTCAATGTATTATATATACTATACTGATGGCACTATATACTATGCACTGTATTATATATGCTACACTGACTGCACTATACTATTTTATTTATACTACACTGACTGGATTATATACTCTCCACTGAATTATATATACTACACTGACTGCAATATATACTCTGAACTATATTATATATACTACAATGACTGCACTCTATACTCTGAACTGTATTATATATATACTACATTGACTGCACGCTATACTCTCAACTGAATTATATATACTACACTGACTGTAATATATACTCTGAACTATATTATACTGTACATACTACACTGACTGCACTATATAGTCTGAACTGCATTATATATACGACACTGACTGCACTATATACTCTGAACTTTATTTTATATACTACACTGACTACACTATATACTCTGAATTGTATTATATATATTGCACAGACTGTACTATATACTCTGAACTGTATTATATATACCACACTTACTGCACTATACACTCTGAACTGTATTATATATACTACACTGACTACCTGCCTAATCTCTATTCATTCACTATATACGGCCGTCGTGTAAATAGCCTTATATAGTGTGGCAATCATGCCTCTCACAGCACATTGCGTTGTGATCAGTTAAAAGCATACAAGTCAGGTGCATGCTTTGGTCAGTCAGCAGCTGTCATTGTACTGTGATCTTGCAGTGCATTATGGGACGCTCTGCAGCGGGTAAACTTCTTGCGAGCGCCCCATATGTTTGTTCTACGAACAAATGAACACCGATGTTCAACTCGAACATCAGGACCATCCCTACTAACCTACCTATTGGCTAGTTAGGCTGACCATGTGATTGGGCAGCAGTCAGTTTCAGGAGGTGGGGGGGCCCTGACCTAATGACTACAGGAGCCAATTATTTATTGCAGCCTCCTGGTTTTCTGAGCTCATTATCCAAGGGCAGCAGAAGTGATCAGGAAACCTCTGAAAGGGCTTTCTGTACAGTGGTATATATTGTAGTAATTTTATTTAGCCCACAAGTTTACTGTAGTGATGAAAACATGAGTCAGAAACGACTGAAAGGTCTTTTGAGTTCATTGGCATCGATGAATGAAAATTATGCTTTGCTTTGCATGTTATCTAATGAAGATGTTATGGGATTCTTTTCTTTATTCTGTACACTTAAGAACTCTGCAGTATGGTGCATTGTCTTCGTAAATTATTTATACCCTGCTGGCACCACTTGTTGTGTCCTACATAATTAGATCACGGCAAAGAGACCCAGAGCTTGAAATCCTAATAAAGTTAACCAAGAATCATGGGAGTTATAGTTTGCAAAAAGCTGTGTGTCTTAAGTTACACATTGTAAAAATAATGTGAACACATCTTAAAGCTTTTTATTTAACCGTTAATAAAGCTGAATAGTCCTTTCTTAGTGTTTTCCTAAAATTCATTATAAATCAATAAATGTGCACTATTCAGAGATTTATGAGTTTTAGTTCATATAAGCTACATAATACAATTTAATTGGATTTTGTAGCTTTAGGTAAAATGGAGAAGGGTTGAAATATCTTCTAGTTATTTATTGCTTGTTTATGAGCCCATTGGGAAGATGTCTCCTTACTTTCTGTGTGGTCACCAGGAAAATAAATATAGAGTATCCCTCCAACAGGGATATTAATGTGTTTCAATAGAAGCAACAGGGATACTAATTTGCTGCCAACAGGGATACTAATTTGTTTTAGTAGAAGTACAGAGTATTTTTCCAAACAGGATACTAACTTGTTCTTAGTAGCAATACAGGAAATCCTTCCAGAAGAAATACTGCATAGTAAATTAGTTTTTAATAGATTGTGGTACAAATTTTTATTGCTGTCTGTGCCCCAACTTGGGTTATTTCCTATACAGGATAGACTGGGTCCTCTGTTATTTGCTTATCACCCAAATTTGGTTCTACATCGGGGACATTTTTTTTTAACCAATAAAGGACTTTTATTCAAGAGTCCTTTATTGGTTAAAAAAAAAAAAACAATGTCCCCGATGTAGAACCAAACAAAGTTTTTGTTTTGTTTTATACCAAAAGGAATTGTCAAAAAACCATGTGTGTTTCTTTATTTTTTACACTTTTTTGGTGAATGGGTAGGGGTACTATGTTCCCCATACTCTTTTACATGGGGGGGGCTGGGATATGGGGGACCCCTTTTAAAGGAGGCTTCTAGCATCCGATGTGATAAGCCCCCTGCCCGCAGACCCCCACAGCCCAGGGTTGTCGGAAAGAGGCCCTTCTCCCCAACAACATAGTGACAAGGTTCTTTGGGGGGACAGAGGGCATGTGGACTGGTATGTTTCAGGAGGTTTGCCAGGCTGCATGCTTGAATAAGGATCTGGTATGTATTTTGGGGGGATCCCCAGGCATTTTTTTTTTGAGTGGGGTTTCCTTTAAAATCCATACCAGACCTAAAGGGCCTGATATGGTTGGGATCGCATCTCTGATCGTGGTACGGAGCCTCTGATAGAGGCTTCTTACCACGTGATCAGCTATGACCAATCACAGCTGATCACAGCATGAACCAGGAAGTGCAGATAAATGGCTTTGCTTGGTTCGTGCTGACAGGGAGAGCCGATTGGTGGCTCTCCCTGTCAGGGGGGGGGGGGGGCTGCGCTGATAATCAGCACATTGATTATCAGTGCAGCCCCCATGAGAGGTGCCATAGCAATGCCAATCAGTGCCAATCAGCTGCCAGTCAGTGCCCATCAGGAACACCTGTCAGTGCCCATAACAGTGCCAATCAGTCCCCATCAGTACCTCATCATCATGTCAGTACCTCATCATCAATGCTGCCCATCAGTGCCATCTATTAGTGTCCATCAGTGCCACATGTCAGAGCCAATTAGTGCCGCCTATCAGTTCCCATCACTGCCACCTATCAGTGCCCATCAGTGCCACCTATACGTGCCCATTACATTAGTGCTGTATATCAGTGCTGCCTATCGGTGACCATCAGTGCTGCATATCAGTGCTGCCTATCAGTGCCCATTAATTCTACATATCAGTGCCTCCTCATCAGTGCCCATCAGTAACCATCAGTGCCACCTTATCAGTGCCAACTCATCAGTGCCCATCAGTGCCAACTTATCAGTGCCCATCAGTGCTCCCTGAGGACAAAACACAATTTAATAACAGAAACAAATACATTTTTATTTTATTATTTAATTTTGGTCTTTTTTAGTTTGTTTAGAAAAAAAAAATAAAACCCCCAATGGTAATCAAATACCACCATAAGAAATCTATATTTGTGGGAAGAAAATCATAAAAATTTGGTTTGGGTACAGTGTTACATGACCATGCAATTGTCATTCAAAGTGTGACAGCACTGAAAGCTGAAGATTGTCCTGGGCAGGAAGGGGGAAAAGTGCTACAGCTTCTATGAATGAAATGTGATCTGTGAATGGAGGAGGCGGACCCTTCAATCAGTTGCCCAGCCTCCATTCATAGTTAGTTGATAATATCTATGAATGTCTAGGAAGGGGCAGCTTTTTCAACTAAATCAACCCCTGCTGCACTTGAAGATTATGGTAACAGGGGTAGTGGGGAATTGGGGGAAGAAGATTTATATTAAATCAGGATCCAGCAGCACAAATGCCACACCACATGGATAGTAAATAACCTCACGTGTGCTGATTTATTTTTTTACTTTCAAAAGTTTTTATTAGAAGTTTACAAAGAATAAAAGAAGTACAAGACAAATGAAACCAAGGACTGCAGGGATCTGTCTCGAACGGATATGTGGAGTCCTAAAAATAAGAAACATACTGTACATCCGTGTAAAAGATCAGCAAAAATTCAGTTAACACACCATATCATATTGATAGCAAGTGTAAATAGCTTATAAAAGGGCAAACTAACGATATAACAACCCACTCAGGTAACAAGTTCAACCTAAGTGTAGACTCTCAGGTATAATAAGCATGTGTCTAATACTGACGATCAGAAGGAAAATAAACCTCCGCCATTTTCAAATGAAACATAAGGAAATAAGAGGAAAGGTGGTATAAAAGAAATAGGTGTGGAGGAAGGGGGGAAATAAAAGTGGGTAAAGGTCAAGAAGGGAGGAAGATAAAGGAGATTCCAGCGACCTATCTGGAGTGCTTTGAAACTGCTATAAAATATTTAATCATTTAAGGAACCAGAGGAATGTGCATATAGGTTTTTACTAAACTTCGGCTTTACTTGGTTCCGTTGGTTACCAGACTGGACTGCTTGTCTACTCACACAATGATTGTTATAGTTAGGTATGTATTTATTGACATATGTGCTTGCTCTGTGGTTCTCCGGTACCACAGATATTTCACCTGGTGTTTGCGTTGATGTAAATCAAAATGCAGGAGCAGCATGTTAATTTCCTGCAAACAAGCATGCTCAGAAAGAAAACATGGAGATAAATATCAGAGGAAGATAGGTTATTGCACATTGTGCGTCATTACTATTCTGTTGGCACTGAAATATTGTGAAAACCTTAAAGTGAACCTTTCACTTAAATTCTGCATGAATAAATTCCTAAAATGTCACAGTATCCAGAAACGGTATCATTTTCCAGAAAAGCCTCAACTTCCATCATTAAAAACAATCCTTGAGCAATCCAACAAATGACTTTGCCCAGATAAGATGTCATCAGCCTGCTGCAGGTAAAAGAAAATATTTCCTTTATTTCCTCTCCTCCAGTGTGCAGAATACAATGGTGTAACCTTGTAGCCAGTCACATGGTGAGAGACTGCAGCAAATTAAGCTTTCATAAAATTATCCTAAAACTCTTACTGACTACCTTATCTTTTTTGTTGCAAATACAAAAAAGATTGGTGCCTTACAAAAAATTATTGTCTAAGTTTTACAATAAAATAATTGCATTCTGCCTTCCCCTCACAGGACACATTGTCGTGCTCTTCATGGCCAGCATCACCTGCCCTCAGATGGGAAAAACGGTGGTGTGATCTCCGCTTAATCCCACTTCTCCATTCAAGATTATCACAATATATGACAGGAACGGATTTATGCAGGTAAAAAAAATATTTTTTTTGTATTCAAATTGGTGCCAAACTATGGTATTTAAAAATCTCCATGGGGGATATTTTATAAGCATGTACAGAACAACAGTGTACAGTAACACAGGAGGTCTGGTGCTAAAATTATTGCTCTAGCTATAACGTTTGCAGTGATACCTCACATGTGTGGTTTGAACTAGTGTGAACACAGTGTACATATGTGTGCATTCACCTTTGCACATAATCACAGGAGGAGAGGGGCACATAACATTTAAAAAAAAAAAAAAAATCTTAATTCACTTTTTGTTTAATTTTACACTGTCTCTTATTTTATTTTTTTTAATCACCTTTTTTTTTATTGCTATCATAAGGGATGAACAACATCCGTTGTGATAGCATGGGCAGTGACATGTACTCTTTAATGGCACATTTGGGGTCTTTTAGACTCCAGATCTCTCTTCCACCCCAAGTTTTATCAGATGCTTGCAAAGTCCTGAAGAATGGACAGTATGAAGTCCCTGTAGCCCCAGTGTGAGGGCAGGTAAATTGGTCCTATTTAGCACCTCAATCAAGTCTATAGTCCGTCTAGTGTTAGCCCCCATATGTCTAGATGGGATAAACCCAACATGGTTAGCATATTAGCTTAGATTTTCATAAATCAAAGTCAGAGTTAAGTAGGGAAAAAAGGCCTGTAGTTGTCAGGTGCAGCTGTTTTTTTCCCAGCCTTTAGCATAACTGTAAAATACTAATTCATTCATTGAGAGTGGGGCAGTGGCAGCACTAGGAGGTGGCTTCTGGGGCTATAGCCCTGAATCTGGGGCTCATAGTCCTGAGTCACTGCAGGGGTCCCCAACCTGTTGCAAGTACAGGAGAGCCGGAGAGCGGGCAGGCCGGACTACAGAGCTGGTGGGCAGAACGGGAGAGCCAGCCGGCGGGCAGCACTGCATCACCGCTGATCCACCCTCAGGCTGCATTCACACCTGAGCATTTTGTCGCCTGAAGCGCGACGCTCAAATACGCTAGAGGGGAAAAAATACATTGTTCCCTATGGAGATGGTTTACATCTCCACTCCAAGCCGCCTGACGCCAAATGCCTAAAGCTCAAACAAGTTCCGGACCCTTTTTTGTCGCACGTATCGGGCGGTTTGGTCGTTTTTGAGCGTTTCCATTTCCCATAGAAAGTAATGGAAACGCTCGATTCAATCGACTAGCGCGACAACGAGCATTTGCTACGGGCGTTTTGTCGATTTAATCAATAGAACATTTCACCCAGGCAGAAGATTAAAAAAATCTAACATAGCAACAAGTAATGAAAAGATGATAATTTTTCCTCTTGGCTAAAATAAAAAACTTCGAAGTACAAAAACGTCAGACGACGCTGTATGCAAACGCGCAAATAAGCATGAATACGCGCGACAAAATGCCGGAAAAAAACGCCAGAAAAAACGACCGACGCTCAGGTGTGAATGCAGCCTCACTGTGCAGCTTCAGGCAGCAGAGAGATTACATCATCTCTCACTGCGGGTCCTCTTTCTGGGGACCCTAATGTAAGGGAGGCTCTCTGGGACCCTGATGTAAGTAGGGAAGCTCTCTGGGGACCCTGTTGTAAGGGTATCTCTGGGGATCCTGATGTAAGAAGGGGGTTCTCTGGGATCCTTATGTAAGTAGGGAGGCTCTCTGGGACCCTCTTTCTGTTTAAGGGAGGGATGTTTGTCTAGTTTTAAACAATTGTATAGCTTTATGCATTGACCTCTGAAATATGCTTGATGTGCTTCCTTTTTAATGGAGCTGCTATACAGTGCCCTTATTAAACTGAAAACATTCATCCAAATTCTGAGAAAGCTTCTCTTTAGTGGACTCTATATGAGTGAAATATTAATTAAAGAGCCAATGGCACATTTTTGAGGTGAAACCTGATATTACCAGATCCAGAATAATTGAAGCATGATATGACAACGTGACTGGGATAATTTCAGAGGCGACCTTGTTGACTTAGTTTGATAAAGTACAGATTCTGTGTGAAACGCGTCAACCTTGTACCCTCCTGCCTGTCTGTGCTTGGTTGTTTTTAAAGGATTTTGTACTATTAATTAAAGCCAAAATTGCATTGTGTGAGTGTGAAACCATCTGACTTTTGATTTATCTTCTGCTAGCAGTTGCAGGGCGTGCATCTCACCATCTGCATCATGCTATGTAGAATTATGGCCTTAGTGACTCACCTAAGAGCAGTGGTATTTTATTATTCAGAGGCAAACTTGTTGGCAATTAAAGGGGCTGAGATGAGAAAATGATTGAGCCTAGAATACATCTTGTGTGAAACAGAATATAATGTGAATTGTTTATGGAGGGGTTATTTAGTCCTCCATGTATCAAACTATCAAATACTTTTTTGGACGAGGAGTGTTGAAATAACACCTGCATATCATTTGTTGGGGGATATAATTAGATTGAAATACCCTCTTATAACCATTCACAGATGAGAGTATTGTTGCAACTTGTACTTGCAACTTGCAAACTTGACTAAGGAAATTAATCTGGCCTGGATTGGTGGTGTATACATTCATCAGAGTGAGCTGGATATTCATATAATTTCAAGCCAGAATGATAAATCGACCATCAGGATCACTGAAGGAGGATTGTATCCTCAAGGGGCAGGTATGCTTAATAAAAATAGCAACTCTGGCTTTCCTGGATGAGCATGAAACCACATAAGCTGTGGGGAAGTGTTTCATAGCAAACTTAAATGATCTCCATGGACGAAAATGCATTTTCTGCATCATTATCACATCTGCTCTCAAGGATCTAAACTCCTTTAATGCCAATGATCTTTTACTAATAGAATTAAGACCTTTAACATTGTAAAACAGGTTTAACAAAATATCAAAAGAACAACAAAAAAAACTGAGAAGCATAAACTAGCAATCTACAACAAGTAGAGATGGGTAAACTGTTTTGGTTTTGGTTTGGGCCCGAACAGCGCCCGTTTGGGTGTTTGCACAGCTGAGCACACAGTGAATTGCTGCCAGTTGTTAGGGAGTGGGCTGGGAAGCTGGCCACATCATCCTTACCATCAGATGAGTCATCAGGTGTCAGCGGGCTTCCCCGATGGCAGCTGAATGAACAAAAAACATTGCTGGAAATAGAATTTTTTTTAAAATCCCACCCAATTGATACTAGGTCCTTTGGGTCTGGTATGGATTTATGAGAACTCCACACCAAAATGTAAAAACAAATGGCGTGGGGTCCCCCCACAATCCATACCAGACGCTTAGGTTTTTGCATTAATACATGTCCCCAGGGCAGTACCTGGGCCCCCATATACTCCAAAATGGGGACTTTTGATTTTTCTAGTTTGGGTCCCATAGATTGTAATAGGGTTTGTGGTTCGGGTCCAAACTTTTTTTTATGTTTGTGAGTTATGGTGAGAACCGGGAGTCATCATCTTCTTTCCAATTGAAAACTATAGAACAAAACCTGAAAATAAAAAAATAAAACTTTATCCAATAGATGTGCAGGGGTATCCCCTATGGGATCTCCATATGCATACCAATAGATGGAATGTCCAAGAGCAGATATCCCAGTCCTACCAGAAAGATCAAGCGGGCCAGGTGGAAGAAGGCAGGCATTGAGGCATAGGGAATGCTTATCTTGCTGGGCGTATGAACATGAAGTCGAGGGTGACTGGAGCAGTGCAGGGTGGTAGCCCCAGTTTCTGAAGAAGGCCTTGCCTTCCTGTAGATCTAGTATGCTGTGTTGATTGCCATTTTTCGCGGCAAAGAGTCTAAATGGAAAACCCTATCTGTATGGTATCCGATAATTCTGGAGATGAACAGAAAAGGGACAAAAATTATAGCATTTAGCAAGGGAGATAGGCCATTATAAATCTTCTCCCCTTTATAGTCAATCAGCAATTTTTCCAAGTTGACATAAGGAGGGCTTCTTTCCTATTATAGTAGTGGAATTGTACTATGAGAACTCTGGGTCTGTTTCCAGCAGGTTGTTTGGGACCCAAAGATTTTTTCCAAATGCCAGTCTGTATATTGACTATATATGGGTCTAGGGTGGTGAATAAGCACACAAGGTATGATTGAAGGTTGGTATCACCTACTGACTTTGGGAATACCTCTAATACCTAGATTTTGGTGTCTCTCTTTGCTTTTTATGTCCTCTTGCTGTAGCTGGAGTTAAGAGAGACCGTATGTTTTAATTCCATGCCTTCTTCTACGTGGACATATTGGACCAGGTCATGGAATTTAGACACTGTGTGCCCTCCTATTCCTGTGTTATTCTAAGGAGATATTATGTGTGAGTTTTTGTAGCAAGGCCTGCAACTTTTTATTCAGCACTTCCACAGTTAAAAAAGTGGCTGATGTTTTAGGCTGGGAGGGAGAGCTGGCACTCTCATCCTCCTCCATGACCACTAGCAGGTCTGTGAGCTTTTTCCACTCTACAGGGGATGCAGGCCAACTCAGGAAGTGGTCTAGTGTAGAAAGTTTACAGCTCCCGTGGAGGAGAGGAAGTTTTCTGCCTCCCTACCTCACCCATGCGGTGCTCTTGGGGTTGGTTAACCCAGTGCTGATGCCCCAGATTGATGTCAGCTGGTTGAAGCAGAGTGGTGGTTAAAGAAAGTAGACAAGCAGCAGAGTATTTGCATCATGTGGTATCCTTGCTTGGGAGTTGCACATGCACCCTCTAGTGGCTGTCTTTGGTCTCCAGCTTTTGTCTCCAGCTTTAGAAAGTATTCTATTGTGATAATAAGGCATATCTTGCAAACAACTGTCCAGAGAAGCAGAGAAGCTAATGATCATTCAGGATTCTTGAAAGAGCAGCACAGCATAGTCAAATGCACACCTATCCTACTGGAGAAAAAAGGAACAGCAGGTTTAAGATCTCAGCTCTGCTCACCAAGTAATTTGCCTCTATTGTGCTAAGAAGGCATATCTTGCAAACAACTGCCCAGAGAAGCAGGAAAGCTCATGATTCTTCAGCATTCTTGCATTAACAGCACAGCCTAGTCAAATGTACACCTAGCCTACTGGAGAATAAAGGAACAGCAGGTCTAAGATCTCAGTTCTGCTCGTCAAGACCTTTTTTCTGAGTAGCTGGGGTGAGGACTTAGCATAGATGAGCAAGGTTAATGGAAGTTAGTTGTAGTTTTGTTAAAACTTCAATCTGAAGCTGTCCCCTGTAGTGCCTGTTCTCCGCCACTAGATGTTCTCAGTTTTAAAGCAGCTTTATTCAACTTCCTCGGATTCCAGAATTTCATGGACCTGCCCCAGGGGTAGTATCAATATGCAGCCAGCGCTCAGAGTACTGCTTCACTGCACTGCTTTTTTTTTAAGAATGTGTGAAGGGAAGATTAAACAAAACTAGACTTCTGATCTGAGGGTACATCTGTCCTTTTTAATATAATTGACACTAAACCATTAATACTTCCCTATAATCCCAATATGAGCCACATAATCGATGACCTTAACTAAATCCCTTTAACTAACATTTTTCCCTAGGTGAAATCTATACAATTATGCTAATAAACAGCATACTACTATCACATATCTAATGGGAACAGTACTATTATGTCAAAAAAATAAAATAATACTTTGCAAGTTTTACAGGCTGCAAAATTATTGATTCCAAAAAAATTGCACTAAAACAAAATTATCTGTCTGTAACCTGATCTGCCTGGTCAGTAAAGTGCTTGGAACATAAACTGACTTAGATTCAGTCACTTCGAAGTGAAGTGAGACGCACTGAAGGTAAACATAGCACATAGCAGGAATATTATCAAAGCTAAAAGATGAGCCACTGTGATTCCTCTACCATTCTCTGGAGAGAGACATCTATTGCATTTATTTGCTCAGTGCTGTTGATTGACATAAATCCCATTTATTTAACCTTTAAGTTGTTTTACATTCTTTACTGGATGAATTTTCTTTAGACGTAGTGCTAAAAATGTGCCTGTTTTCAGTGTTTTTTTCTGTGCGCTTAGCAAAAAAATTATATAAGCATATGTTCCATATTTACAAATGATTTGGGACTTTTACAGTTAATGTCAGCCAAGAATGTTAAAGATCCAGCAGTAGAAAAAATTATCTTTGTGACCAAGGAAACAGGATAAAGAAAGTCAGCATGAAGAAATAAAATAATTTACTTACAACAATTATACATTATTAGCCGGATTCACGTAGATCGGCGCATCTTTGTGCCGGCATATCGCATCTCATAACTCTGAGAGGCAAGTGCAGTATTCACAAAGCACTCGCTCCCTACGTTGCGCCAGCGTAACATAAATTGGCCGGCGTAAGCCTGCCTTATTCAAAGTTGTAGGTAGTGGGCGTGATACATTTAAATTAAACGTGACCCCATGTAAATGGAGGGTCGAACGAACGGCGCATGCGCGCGCATGCTCAGAATCACGTCACATATACTCCCTAAGATACGACGGCTCAATGCCTACAACGTGAACGTAACCTACGCCCAGCCCCATTCACGTATGACTTACGTAAACGACGTAAAATACGACGGCTGTTCCCTGGTCCATACCCTAATATGACTTACCCCTGCTTTATGTGGAATAACTTTACACTTTACGCCGGACGTACGCCTTACCTAAACGGCATAGACTACTGCGACAGGCATAAGTACGTTCGTGAATTGGCGTATCTAGGTCATTTACATATTCAACGCGTACTGTAAATCAATGGAAGCGCCCCTTGCAGCCAGCGGAAATATGTGCCCAAGATACGACGGCGTAGGAGACTTACGTCGGTCGGATCAAGTAAAAATTCAGGCGTATCTTGTGTTGAGAATTAGGCGCACAGATACGATGGCGCATCCGAGAACTTACGCGGCGTATCAGAAGATACGTGAATCTGGGCCTATAGATAGATACTGTTGTATTGATGAAAAATGTAGGCCAGTCTTATAAAATTTATAGTGACACCAATGACAATTTCAGCATCACTACATCTAGGGTGTTTTGTGAAAGGGGGTTGGGGGGGGGGGGTGGGATGACCCTTTCATGGCAGCATCCACTTACTCTACCTGGGTAAACTGGGAGTCTTGTGCCTCCACTAAGTAAGAGATTGGGAATCCTAATGAATTCTTTATCTTTAGTGCCACCACATAGAATTGCCATGGGCAATGGACTTCCTTCTAGAAATACTTTGTCCCAAGGTTGTTCACGTACTGAACAACAAAAACAGGTCCATTCTTGTAGATTTAGTTCCAAATTCTTTATTATAACTTTGTTGAAGGTAGAATACAGGAGAAGGTAGAATACTTAAATTCTTCCAGGTCTCTTACAACTTCTCTGGCTAGTAGATGCTGGATGTGTCTTAGCATGCAGGAGCCTCAGTTTCTATTAGAGAAATGCAATCACAAAATAGAAGGCTCTGCTGTAACCCTGTTCCAGCTGTTTGATTCTAGCATATGGCTATATTAGGCACATAGCCTCCAGACACACAGCCTTTACAGAGGGCCTTACCTTTTAGGCCAGTACTCTGGCCTTGGGGCCTCCCAGTAAGCACAGTGTCAACTGACCCCAGGCCCTCTTTTAGAGGACATCTGCCCCAAACTGAAGGGACCCTTCCAGAAACAGTACCTCTCTGTTTTTTTTTTAAAGCCTGGTCCAGACCACTAATGACAAACTTACCAGGAGTTTGCATGCTGCCAATGCAGGTAGAGCTCTCTGGCCACACTTCTGCAACATACCTTTGAAACTTCCCTTACATAGTCTGGTAGATGATGTAGTACAGATGGTCCTTGGGCACAAGGTTCTGCAAAAGACTTTGCAAGCACACACACAAACACAGCAAGTCTGTTAGGGAACATATCCCTACACATCATTAATAATGAAGTGACAAATCATTGCATGTATGTGTAATAAATACAAAATTAAAGTTGGAGACATTTTTAAGAGAGGACTAACATTTGTATATGAATGGTAATTGACCAAATTAATTATAGTAGGCATAAAGTGTTACATACTTGCCTAAAGTAGCACTGTCAACACATAGCAGGTATCACCAGGCTTTTGCTCTTCTGGTCCTTTAATAGTGTAATCATCCTACTTAGAAAACAGGTGCACTATTCTGTTTTAATATGTCAATAAATTATATACATTGTGAACAAAGCAATATCAAACTATGATCTCATGCAACAAATAACATAATAAATATTATATTGTGATAAAACTAAAAGGAACACCCAGTGAAAAATGAAATAATGTCTTTCAAAAAAAGTCCATGAATAAACCCAACATGGAAAAAACCTTTTAGCAAGGGTTGTATAAATGCACAACCAGTTTGGTGATAAAATAATAATAGTGTATCAATATCCCTGAGCGATCCAAATTAACGGTGTTCAGATATATCCCATCACCACATAGACGTGCCACTTACAAGAGTTTGTGAATATCACATAATAGAGATCACATTCGCTTGATTAAAATGCAAGGGACTCAAACGGCCGGGCTGTGGAAAAGATCTGATTCACTGGCAATCAAAGGAAAGACTCTGTGGTAACCAATAAGCAGACATCCGATAGCAGTTACTTCCAATATGTGTGGAGAGAATAATGTTTCAACATAAAGGATTCACAAATAATCAATAATACCTGATAAACTACCAAAATTACCATTAAAAATTATATTTTTAACATAAATAGAGAGTATGTTCAAGTTAAGCTGGACACATAAATAAGTCTAACTGGTCCCAGGACTTTTGCATTATGCTAGATATAAGAATAATTTTATTCAGTCTCAATTGACTAATTCCACACCCAATATGAAAGGTGCATGTATGCTTGTAAAACTGCTAATATAAATAAAATAAAAAATGGGAGAAATTACCCCCCCCCCCCATTATGTTGGAAAAATAACAAAAGAAACACAAAAGAAAAAAAAGAAGAAAGAAAAACAGGGAGAGATACATATCTAATAAAAACTGATATTCATGAACACAATATTATCTCAGATCAGCTTGCAAGATGCCAGGTATCACAGAGCAAGCTATCCAACACCATGAAAGGTATTGAAATATAATATAGAAATTATATAAAAAAGGAGAGAATGGAGACCCCCCCCCTTTAATTAATGAAAGGTAAATTAACTATTATCAATGAAACAATTAATGTCCCATTCTGTATTGAGTCTTAATGGTCTATATGTTTGCAAACAATAAAGCCCCGTACACACGGTCTGACTTTTTCCATCGGAAATTCCGACCGTGTGTATGCCCTATCTGACTTTTTTCTGAGGAATTCCGTCGGAGTTTAGATAGAGAACATGGGCCTGATCCACAAAAACCCGGCGGAACGTAATTTTTCCTATTTAAGTTACACCGCCGCAAAATCTCTACCTAAGTGCCCGATCCACAAAGCACTTACCTAGAAATTTTGAGCGGTGTAACTTAAATCCGTCCGGCGCAAGGCGTTCCTAATTTAATGGGGCGAGTCCCATTTAAATTAGGCGCGCTCTCGCGCCGGACATACTGCGCATGCTCCCGACGTCATTTTCCCGACGTGCTTTGCACGGTTTTACGTTGCGCCCGGTTTTGAGAATCGCGACGGGCGTAAAAAAAAAAAACGAGTTGCGGCGGGAAAAAAAAATGACAGCGACGCGGGGTAGAAGGGTCTACTTTTACAAGGTGTAAACAGTTTAGGCCTTGTAAAAGCAGCCCTAATTTTGCGACAGCAAACTAATACTTATGGAGAAAAAACGAAGCGTAAAAGCTTTGTGGATCTCCGTAAGTACTAATTTGCATACCCGAAGCGGCATTTCGACGAGAAATGCCCCCAGCAGCGGCTGCGGTACTGCATCCTAAGATCCGACACATGTCGGATCTTCTGCCTATCTATGAGAAACTGATTCTGTGGATCAGTTCCATAGATAGAAACAGGGATACGACGGCGTATCAGTAGATACGCCAGCGTATCCCTTTTGAGGATCAGGCCCCATGTTCTTTTTTACTCCGATGGAATTTCGTTTGAATTCCGATGTGAGTTTGGCCGGGCAAAAACACAATCGTGTGTACATTAATACTACTGTGTTTCACCATGGAATATGGATTTTTTCAAGTTACTCCCCCTCCAATGGGGGAGGGGGTAAATTGTTCAATGCCTACAACCTACAAGAGGGCTAGATGTTCAGCTCTCCTCAAATTGAGTGCCCCCACTGGCACCTCAAAAGGTAAATTTCACCCCTTGTTCCACATGTGATAAACTCCTCTATCAGATATGTGTATTGAGCTGTCTGTGATAGAAAGGAAGTGGTTCTAACTTTGTTAGAATCCCTACATACCTTGCAATGCTTGCACAGGAAACAACTTTTAGATTACCAAACATTTTGGTTTTAGTGAATACATTTGGTGAATACCAAAGTTCTTTTGTTACTTCTCCAACTCTTTGGGGGGGGTCATTTAAAAAAAATATATATTTATATTTCCAGTTTTTTACGTATACATGCACCTTTCTTATTGGGTGTGTAATTAGTCAATTGGGACTGAATATATTTATTGTGATATCTATCAAATGTATATATAGCCCTGGGACCGGTTAGGCCCCATACACACGATAGAATTTATCCGCGAATACGGTCCAGCGGACCGTTTCCGCGGATAAATCCTCTCGAGGATTTCGGCGGATTTTCATGCGATGGAGTGTACACACCATCGCATTGAAATCCGCACCGAAATCCTCTGGCGATGATGTGTCGCGCCGTCGCCGCGATTATGACGCGGCGACGTGCGCGACGCTGTCATATAAGGAATTCCACGCATGCGTCGAATCATTACGACGCATGCGGGGGATCCCTTCGGACGGATGGATCCGGTGAGTCTGTACAGACCAGCGGATCCATCCGTTGGGATGGACTCCAGCAGATGGATATGTTCTGCATGTCAGCAAATATTCGATCTGCTGGAATCCATCCCAGGGGAGATATATCCGCGGAAACAGATCCGCTGGCGTGTACACACCATAGGATCTATCCGCTGAAACCCATTTGCTGGGATTTATCTGCGGATGGATTCTATCGTGTGTACGGGGCCTTAGTCTTATTTATGTGTCCAGCTTACCTTAAACATACTGGGCTAGATTCACAGACGACTTACGCCGACGTATCTATTGATACGCGGCGTAAGTTCTGTGATGCGCCGTCATATCTATGCGGGAACAAGATACGCCTGAATTTTGCCAAAATACGACCAACGTAGGTCTCCTACGCCGTCGTATCTTGGGTGCATATTTACGCTGGCCAAAAGGGGCGCTTCCATAGATTTACGCGTTGAATATGCAAATGACCTAGATACGCCGATTCACGAGCGTATTTGCGCCCGCTACACCGTTTACGTAAGGCTTACGTCCGGCGTAAAGTTACCCCTGCTATATGAGGCGCAAGTAATGCAAAGTATGGACGTCGGAACAAGCGTATATTTTTACGTCGTTTACGTAAGTGGTACGTGAATGGGGCTGGGCGTAAGTTACGTTCACGTCGTTGCCATTGCGCTGTGGTACCTTAGGGCGTAAATTCGATGTGATTCTGAGCATGCGTGCGAATGCGCCATTCGTGCGGCGCTTCATTTACATGGGGTCACGATTCATTATAATACAACACGCCCACTACCAGCCTACTTTGAATTACGTGGGCTTATGCCGACCCATTTACGTTACGCCGCTGTAACTTAGGGAGCAAGTGTTTTGTGAATACTGTACTTGCCTCTCTATGTTACGTCGGCGTAGGGCATATAAGATGCACTTTCTTTTTTTAATATAATATAATTTTTTATGATAATTTTTGTAGTTTATTATGAGGCATTATTGATTATTTGTATAGCAAAATCCTTTATGTTGAAACATCCCTTGATTGCACTGGCTGTCTGTGCATTATATCAAATTAATGGTGACACAGATATGGACGCATAGACATGTTTTAGACTTCCAGTACTGCCCACATCCATATGTATTTAAATGTTGTTAATTGATGTCCCGGATGAGTCTCCTTTCCCAGTTGAAGTCTGTTACTGGGAAACGCATTACCTGGCCGGAGTCAAATTTATGATGTAATTTCTCACAAGCAGGCTGGTGCTGACCGCTGCCTTGTTTGATTTCCTATGCTGATATTAAGTCACCTAAATGTAAGTGTATACTGTTTTTAATAAACCCCCTATTACACTACAAGGCTTTCCTTCTCTCTCCACACATATTGGGAGTAACTGCTACCGGATGTCTGCTTATTGGTTGCCATGGAGTCTTTCATTTGATTGCCGGTGAATCAGATCTCTTCCACAGCCCGGCCGTTTGAGTCCCTTGGATTTTAATCAAGCGAATGTGATCTATATTATGTGAGATCCACAAACTCTTGTAAGTGGCACGTGTATGTGGTGATGGGATACATCTGAAAAATGTTTATTTGGATCGCTCAAGGATATAGATACACTATCATTATTTTATCACCGAACTGGTTGTGCATTTATACAACCCTTGCTAAAAGGTTTTTTCCATGTTGGATTTATTCATGGACCTTTTTTGAAAGACATTATTTCATTATTCACTGGGTGTTCCTTTTAGTTTTATCACAATATAACATTTATTATGTCATTTTTTTAGATCATGGTTTGATATTACATTGTATATGATTTGTTGACATATGATAACAGATTAGCACACCTGTTTTCTAATTACTGTTTAGGGTTTAGGGACTATTTTGGTTGCAGCTTTTCTAATTGCTAATTAGTGATTCATTTTGCATTAATTGTTTTGTTCACTTTCGCTGAAGGGGTGGAAGGCTAAGCACAGAATTTTTTTTATCTAATTATCCAACTTTCTGGGAAGCCAGGGTACTCTGATAAACACTTATTTTCTGAGTCTATGGATCAGAAGCCTGGTTTGGCCTCACTGGGCAATAATGGAACAGCTAAGGCCTTTAGGGCTGACCGGACAGTTTCCCGGCCTAGCGGACAGGTTTCCAGCAGACAAAAGTTTCTTAGCATGCTAAGAAACTTGTCCGCTGGAAGCCTGTCCGTCGGACATGTCCGATGGTCAGTATGACTCATCGGACATGTCCGCTGGCCCGAAATCCCACGCATACGTCAAAGTGATTTGACGCATGCGTGGAAGCATTGAACTTCCTGGTGCGCGCACGTCGCGGCGTCATCGCCGCCGCCACATCACTGCATATTCTGTCCGCGGGGAATTTGGTCTGATGGTGTGTACACACATCAGACCAAATGATCCCAGCGGACATGTCCGATGAAAACGGTCCGCAGACCGTTTTCATCGGACATGTTGGGTGGTGTGTACGAGGCCTAAGATTGTTGTTAATCCACTCATAGGTAAATAATAAGAACAACCATACGAAAGCATGTGGTGAATATAATTTGGGTCAAGAATGTGTAGCTATGCCTGCATGTTACCCTGCAGCTTTTCTATCCTGGTCACAGACTTGAAAACTGGGGTATGAAAGCATATTTTGTGAGGGCTTGTTTGTAGATACATTTCAGGAGGGCCATGCTTTGCATTTAATTTGTTAAAGGTAAATCTGTCTTTTTTAAATAAAATGTATCCAGAACAATAACAATTTCATTTTAACCCCAATGTGAGCCACATACTTTACCCAAACAAGACAGCTACATCAACCACAACAGCTGTTGCATTCACCGTGATAATTAACCACTCTCTATTAATTACAATACTCTATATACAGTGCTTATGTGTCAAACACATTCAAATGTTTATATACATAAACAAATACAGTACAGTGTCCATATATACAGAGATTAAGTGATCCTGTTCTTTCTTAAGCCATTCAATAAAGTGTCCATACAGTGCTCTCATTTAGATGTCTCTGTGTGTTTGTTCTTTAAACACCAAACAATACACTGGTGATATTGTGTTTTAATAATCCTTGACCAGCTACACAGAGAACTAACCAGAAACACATGACTACCCTCTACAGGTAAGTTATTCTGCACTTGTTTGTGTAGGGTTCTGTTGGTACCATCCCCTTCTAGGATAAACCACTCTGATAATGTTTATGTTTCTTTCACAGAAAAAGTTATGCTATATGGAGGAGGGAATAAGAGGAAACTGCCATAGCATACCTCCATAGCATAAAAAAACGTTTTAAATTGCTTTACTTTAAAATCAGTTAAATCACTCAAATTACTCACTAAGTACAGTGCTTCTACTAGCACTACGGTATAGACACATGAGTGTTTAGCAGTACTTGGGTACCCGCTCTATGGATCACATACCAAGCAGTCCAGGTGTATAGAGCATCACTTCCTGGCTCACCTCAAAGCAGTATTTCATTTTCCTGATGTTCTAAAGAGGCATGTCATAGACGAAACGCCACATCGGAGAGATGAAAGGAAGTAATGCTGTATGCACCTTGGGAGCAGGAAGGTACCGCTCGGTATGCGATCCATAGAGCAGGTACCCAAGAAATTCTAAACACCCATGCGCCTATACTGTAGTGCTAGTAGAAGCACTGTACATTGTGAGTAATTTGAGTGATTTTTTAAAAAAGTGTTCCCCCCCCCTCCCTCCATATAGCATGAGATTTTCTGTGAAGGGAACATAAAGGAGAAGTAGAGTGATATATACTGGAATTGGATGGTGCCAACAAAACCCTGTAAAAACCAGCGCAGCATGTCTTCTGTATGAGAGCACTGTATGGACACTTTATTGAATGGATTGGGAAATAAGAGGAGCACTTGATCACTGTATATATGAACACTGTATTTGTTTCTGTATATAAACATTTGAATTTGTTTGCTAAAAAATCACTGTATATACTGCAGTACGTAGTATACAATTGTTGCAAATCACATATTCATTCAGTTAGCCCATTTTAGTTTAAGATGTGTTAATTAGTGCAGGTTTGTTATAGTAGCCCTTGACTGTTATAGAGGAACTGTGTGAAGTGTTGTGTGACACTTTGTGCCTGTGCATTAGTAAAGGCTGCATATTGAAAGAGCAGGTCACAACATCCAGAACTCTCATACAGTACTTGAGGGCAAACATCTTAATCTTGTTCAGATAAGGTGCTAAGGGACCCAATATGAATCCTGTGAGATTGTGAGGCAGCAATGTTTTTATATATACGGATTCACATCACGATCAGTGACTGCATTTCATTTATTGTATATGGTGCCAAATGAGTTCCATTCTTCAACTCATTTATGTTACTTGGCGAGGTTGAGAAATATATATATATTTTGAAGTGATTTTATTATGTTTTTGAAATTATTTGTTTAGAACTGTGAATTTCCTAAATGATTTACAGTATGTATGTACTAAACCTTGACTAAGTTATGTTTTATAGACAAGCAGAATATACCACATTTGACAATAAAGCAAGGTTACAAAATAGCCATATGTTGTGTATTAGCATAGACTCCCTTGGTGAAAAGTTTAAAACAGGAACACCTGGATAAATGACTTAGAATACTACAGACATTAATAACCAAGCAGGCCACACAGCTATCTAGCATAAATATAGAGGAGTCATTAAAACCAAATTAGCATATTGTTAGGCAATAAACCAGCATGAGTATTATGTTGGCTTCAGCAGAAACATTGCCTGATTAACACCAGTGATATTCTTTTAGCAGTCATATAAAAGACTATTCAACTTCTACCATAAACATAACTCTACCTACTGTACCTTTACAAGTTTTATCTATCTATCTATCTATCTATCTATCTATCTATCTATCTATCTATCTATCTATCTATCTATCTATCTATCTATCTATCTATCTATCTATCTATCTATCTATCACATTAACATCAACTGGAACATACAGTAAGCAGGCGATAGATAGATAGATAGATAGATAGATAGATAGATAGATAGATAGATAGATAGATAGATAGATAGACAATTCTAATGATTTACTTGTTACTCTTCTGATTGTTAACCCTTTGTAGATGAGGGATATCATTAGCTATATCAAATGCATAGAAGACTAGGGCAAGTGTATTGTTTCATCTTTCAAATCTTCCCTCCAGGATTGTTAAATAGTGTGTAGAAGCACGTACCACTGCTGTAACATTCTTTTTAAACCTTAACAGCTCATTAGGTTCCCTCATTTAAAGTGACCTTAGGCATTGCATTTTGTGAGTGCATCCCTGCTTGTTTAGATTATAAACCAATGCTTTCTACAAAAACGACAATTCCAAAAGAGTCAAAAAGCACAACATGCACTGATCATTAGGACACTACGTTTTTTTTTTTACTGTTCTCCAAGTATTCAACAAAAAAAGCAATCATTGGCATTTTCCTCATATCGTTTTATGGCACAGTATAATGACTTGTCTTTGATTGTACTATAATTATGTTGGAGGTGCATGTGTAAAGGATTTAAAATGATGGGCATAATGTACTTTTCAGATAATGGAATGAATTGTGCAAAGAAACAATGTTGTAACAAAGCCATTGGCCATTGATCATGAATAAAATCGAATAAAGTGGCAATACCTAGGCAGATATTGTTACAAAGCTGTACAAGGTATTTTGTTGTAATTGTGCAGTAGCCTCACATAGGGTGGTAAATCAATACACAACCTGGTCTCGCAGCACTCCTGGACTGAGTAGTGCTTTGGTCTTATTGCATAAGTGTTGCCTAGTTCAGGGAGAAGGACCACCTGTCACTGTGGACATGAAAGAAAAGGAAGGACCCATAGAGGTTGTTTGACTAAAACTGGAGAGTGCAAAATCTGCTGCAGTTGTGCATGGAAGCCAATCAGCTACTAACTTCAGTTTTTTTATTTAGACTTTGATGAAAAAAAACTGAAAGCTGATTGTTTTTTTGCACAGCTGCATCTGATTTTGCACTCTCCAGTTTTAGTAAACCAACCCCATAATGTTAATCCACCATCCTGAAGATTGCTTGATGTAAGGCATGTATAAGAACAAAAGCAGGGTAGAGAGCATTGAAGATTAAAAAAGAAAATATACATTGAATTGTATTTTCTGCTAGTGTGTGTGCACACACCATTTGCACACCTTCTTCTGGGGTTTTCTGAAACCTCAAAAACACATTTGTAGCTTAAGCCTGATTCTGAAACATGACTCAGTACTCAGGCTATTTCAAGTATACAGACTTAAGCATACCATAACCTTAAAGTGTTTCTCCAAACACAGCTTTCTTTTATTAATAATCGATACACTTTGAAACTTAATAGACACCTATTGCTCTCTCTGGCCCCACAGGGGATATTTTTCTTCAGTTCCTGACCTATCAATAGGACAGAGGGTAAGGAGACATAACCAAGAGGTACACAGACAGAAAATAATAATTGGATAAAGCCTCAACAGCTTTGTACTACTACTACTACATTTGTTCCTGTTGGTGTTTTTTCCTTACTTGTACAGATTGCAACATTATCACATAGATAGAAAAAAGTTAGAGGAAATCTAATTAATAAGGCCAAAATAACACATAAATAGGAAAGATTCTTACCTTCTCTTCAAAAAAAAAAAAAAAAATATATATATATAGTATATACTGTATATATACAGTGGGTATCAAAGGAGGGTCATCCTTTTTCCAACTCAGTGATTCTGTTTTTAAAGTGTTGATTTATTTTCTGACATGTTGGTGTTCTATCTTTCACCGCCACCTGAAAAAACACCCAGGGACATTTTGCTCTGTCTGAAAGATTTCTTGATTAATAAGGAGATCCTTTTTTGTTTTTCTTTTTTTATATGAGTAATCTCTCCTGTTTAAAAAATCTTTGTATGACATATGCAATAACAAAAAAAAATAATAAAAATTTTGATAAAAAAAAGAGGAGATCCTAAAGGCCTCCTGAAATGCCCCAAACATTAAATTGGTTTGGTTTCTATCCAATTGTATCCGGATATCTCTCCCACCACCCTGGACACGCGCAGGAAAATGAGGGAAGTCACTACAGTGTTGCAGGCAGCTAGGATCCGTTATTGTTGGGGGTTTCCATTCAAGCTGCAGGTTCCCCACAATGGCACCACTTACATGGTCACTACAGTACCAGAGTGTAAAGGGCTCTTGGTGAAGTTGGGCCATCTTGATGCTGCTGCACTACCACTCCAATCTGGGTAATTCCCTCTCCTAGAACAGACCGTTGTGGTCAATGCTGAGAAGTGTTTTAAAGTGGATGTAAACCCACTCTCATGCTTTCTAAACTACTGCCATAGTGCTCATCTATAAGGATATACATGCCTCCTGCATGTATCCTTACCTGTCAAATGTTTCCCCTCTGTCTGTTATAAGAACTGAAAAACTGCAGATTCTGTGGGTGGATCTGTTGTCTGGAGCTTGGTGGGTGGAGTCGTGATGTCAGTAGACTTGTTATGGGCTATCCACTGCTGGCAAGATTATTTGATACCAGTTCTTCTCCAGAAGTAAACTGAAGTCTTGTCACGCCCATTTGGATGTCCCCCCCACTCTACATTCACTACCTACCTGGTGTTATTTATTTCAGGTACTTATATAGCGCTGTCAATTTATGCAGCGCTTTACATTGTACATTCACATCTACCCTCAAGGAGCTTACAATCTAAAGTCCCTAACTCATACATATTCATATACATACTAGGGCCAATTTAGACAGGATCTAACCTACCAACATGTCTTTGGAGGGTGGGAGGAAACCGGAGTACTCAGAGGAAACCCACACAATTGTTCATTCTTCACCAGGCATTTAAACTTACAGTAACATTTATTGTTTTTCAGTCTTATGAGTTTATTCGAGTTTTGAACTGTAAGGTCCAGGGTGCCACATTTCTTCAGGTCAGAGAGGTTCTTTTTCCTCTGACTACCTCATAATAATCAACCATAAAACAGTGTTTTGCATGATCCATTTTGATTAGTATATTGGTTTGTTTTGCTTTTTCATCCTTTCATTCTTTTTATTTTTTTGTGGGCTACAGATCCTTTGGGCCCTGGACAATTTGCAACTGGCTACTGGTGATGGACAAACATCTGACGGGGTGGTTCGTGAACGCTAACTGCAAACTTTCTCAAATGTTCGCGAACCGCAAGTTTGTGGCGGGCCCCATTGACTTTAATGGCAGGCGAATATTAAAAACCTGCAGGTCATATTTGCAGCCACAAAATACTTACTAGCTGTGCACAAATAGTCCCACAACATGGACACTGACCTACCAGAAGTATTAAGTGAAAAACCGGATACAGAAGTAAGTGTCGGCCATTACAGGCCCCAAAAATTAGCTGACAGGAGTTCACCTGACAGAAAACAACTTTGTATTCTGTGGCTGAAGGTACATTAAGCTATTCACCAGATACATAAGTAAGTGTCAGACAGTACAGGCCACAAAAATTAGCCCACAGGCGTTCACCTGACAGCAAACTTTGTATTCTGTGGTTGGTGGTACATTAGGCATTCACCGGATACAGAAGTAAGTGTCGGACAGTACAGGCCCCAAAAATTAGCCCACAGGCAATCACCTGACAGCAAACAACTTTGTATTCTGTGGCTGGTGGTACATTAGGCATTCACCGTATACAGAAGAAAGTTCCACCCATTACAGGCCCTAAAAATTAGCCCACAGGCATTCACCTGACAGCAAACAACTTTGTATTCTGTGGCTGGTGATACATTAGGCATTCACGGGATACAGAAGTAAGTGTAGGCCAGTACAGGCCCCAAAAATTAGCCCACAGGCGTTCACCTGACAACAAACAACTTTGTATTCTGTGGCTGGAGGTACATTAGGCATTCACAGGATAAATAAGTGCAGGCCCCAAAAATTAGGCATTCAATCGACATTAAAGGCCTTTTATGCATTTCTCAAAGCAAGGCCTGGAAGTGCTGCATTCTGATAGCCCTCTGTGATGGTGGTAACATTTTCGCCATTTGATGTTTGTACCGGGGATCTAAGTACTGGTCCTTGCCCTTTATGCTTTTTATACAGGGGTCCCTCTTAAAATACCTGAGCATGAAGGCCTCCATTTGCACTAAACTGGAATCGGTGTAGTGGCCTGGTGCTCATCATCCAGGATAATGTCGTCCTCCTTCTTCTCCCCCCATCCACGGACAACACCAGGGATCCCAGAAAGGTTTAAAGCATGCTCTTCTTGCTCCTCCTCATCTGCCACGGCACCATCCTCCACTGACTCCTCTTCAGACTCTCGTTGTTGACTTGTCTCAGGTGGAGTAGCCCCCACTGGGAATTCATCCAGCATTGCGACTTCCTCATCTTCCTGCTCCTCGACGGCTTAATTAATAACACGACACAATGCACGCTCCAGAAAGAAGGCGTAAGGTACGATGTCACTGATGGCGCCCTGGCTGTGACTGACCAGTTTGGTGATCTCATCAAATGGCCGCAGAAGTCTGCATGAGTCGTGCATGAGCAGCCACTGGTGTGGTGAAAAAAAAACAAGCTCCCAGAACCTGTCCTGCCACAGAGTTCGTACAGGTAGTCGTTAACAGCACGTTTCTGCTGGAGCAGCCTATTAAGCATATACAAGGTTGAGTTCCATCGTGTCGGGCAGTCACAAATAAAACGTCTGATGGGCAGGTTGTGTCGCCGCTGAATGTCAGCAAGGCGAGCCATGGCCGTGTAAGATCTTCTGAAATGGGCCAAGATTTTCCTGGCCTGCCGCAAGACGTCCTGGACCCCAGGGTATTTGGCAAAGAATCGCTGAATGACCAAGTTCAGGACGTGAGCCATGCATGGCACGTGTGTAATTTTGTCCTGTTTCAGCGTGCTCAGCAGATTGGCACCGTGGTCGCACACCACTTTACCAACTGTCAAATTTAGCAGTGTTAGCCACTGATCTGCCTGTGAACGCAAAGCTGAAAGGAGTGCAGGACCAGTGTGGCTCTTGTCTTCCAGGCACAACAGATGCAGCACAGCATGGCAACGTCTCACCTGGCATGTCAAATAGGTTCTGGGGATCTTGGGCGGCGCAGCGGAAGAGACGGTAGCATTGGAAAAGGAGGAGTTAGCCGAGGAGGAGAGGGAGGATGGAGTAGGAGGAGAAGAGGCAGGCCTGCATGCAATCCGTGGCGGTAAAACCAAATCTACATGGGTGCCACAGGTTACATGCTTGACAGCGCTCCAGAGGGTTCACCCAGTGGGCAGTAAAAGTTATATACCTTCCCTGCCCGTGTTTGCTAGACCACGTGTCTGTGGTCAGATGTATCTTGGCATTTGCCAAGATACATGTTTGCCATGTTTGCCAGAGATGTTTGCCAGAGATACATTCACTTGCCGCTGAACATGGCCATATAGCTCTGGGATGCCCTTCTGTGAGAAATATTTCCTTCCTGGGACCTTCCATTGTGGTGTTTTAATGGCCACAAATTTTCGAAGGGCCTCCAAATCCACCAGTTTATATCGCAGTAGTTGGCGGGCTATCAGTTCCTACAAGCCAGCAGTCAACCGTTGGGCAAGAGGGTTACAATCGAACATTTGGGCCACGGAAGCCTGCCTTTTTTGCAGAAAACCGTGAGGACTGCATGATGGAAGGTGGAGTGGAGGACAATTGTGAGTATAGAGGAGAAGGAGAAGAAGATGGACGATGAGAACCTAAAGTGTGGCTTTGTGGGTTCTGATGGCGTTGCTCCCACCGGGCTCGGTGATTCGAGGCCAGGTGCCTTTTTAAGGCGGTCATCCCTAGGTGAGTGTTGGGCTTACCGCGACTTATGCGTTGACTGCAAAGGCTGCAGATGACAACACTATTGTCAGCAGCGGACACGTAAAAAAAAAAGCCCACACTGCGGAGCCATGGGATGGCGTCCTGGGAGCCGCAGATGTGACCGTACATGGTTGATGGCTCGCTCCTGATACATTAGCAGTCTGGTTTGTCCCTCCTGTGCAATGTAAGTTCGGCCTGCTTCTCCTCCCTATCTGCTGGTTCATCTCTCCCTCTGAACTCCCCTCCTCTTCCTCTCTTGTGGGCACCCACGTGATGTCTGTAGACACGTCATCATTGACATCACCTTTCCCACCACTAACATTAGAGATCTTGGAGTAGGCAGCAACAGTGGGGACCAACCTCCTTGGGCTAATCTGGGTACTGTCGTCAGACTGCTGAGTGGTGGCTGTTGCTACATCCTCTTCCTGATTCAATGCCAAGAATGGCTGCGCATCGGAAATGTCTTCTGATGGATCGGAAAATAATTCCTGTGACTCAAGCGGAGGGTATATGGTGGTGGTGCTGTTGATGGTGAGCCACTCAACCAAGTCGGGTGCGTCCTTTGAAGTAATTGAACTCACCTTGTGCCACTTCCCTGCCCTACCCCTACCACCCCTGCGGAAGGGCCTGCCTCTTCCTCTGCCTGTCATTTTTTAAATGACCCTGTGACAAAAGTCTCTAGAGAAGCGCAGTATATGTGGAAGGGGGGCCACTGGTTTATCTCACCAGTTACAAAACTTTTTTTCAGTACATTTTGTCACTGTGTTTAGCAGAGGTAATGCAGCAAAAAAGGCAAAAATTCTGCAGTACCCAAATACATTATTATGAAAGTATATTTTTATATAACACCCCGCTTCAATCTGTCGTTTTGGGGGGCCACTGGTTTATCGCACCAGTTATAAAACTTTTTTCTAGTACATTTTGTCACTGTGTGTAGCAGAGGTAACTCAGCGAAAGAGGCAAAAATTATGCAGTACCCAAATACACTATTATGAAAGTATATTTTTATATAACACCCGCTTCAATCTGTCGTTTTGGGGGGCCACTGGTTTATCGCACCAGTTAAAAAAACTTTTTTTCCAGTAAATTTTGTCACTGTGTGTAGCAGAGGTACCGCAGCGAAAGAGGCAAAAATTCTGCAGTACCCAAATACACTATTATGAAAGTATATTTTTATATAACACCCCGCTTCAATCTGTCGTTTTGGGGGGCCACTGGTTTATCGCACCAGTTATAAAACGTTTTTTTCAGTACATTTTGTCACTGTGTGTAGCAGAGGTAATGCAGCGAAAGAGGCAAACATTCTGCAGTACCCAAATACACTATTATGAAAGTATATTTTTATATAACACCCCGCTTCAATCTGTCGTATATTGTAAGTGTATCACACCCCTATATACTGCACACCAAACAATAGTACACCTATACCAGTCCTTAAAAGGACTTGTTAGCTAATAATTTATGTCACTACAGTCTGTCCCTGCTCCACACAGCAACCTCTCCCTACACTGACAAAAGGCAGAATGTATCACACCAGTTATAAAACTTTTTTTACAGTATCGGTTGTCACTGTGTGTAGCAAGAGGTAAAGCAGCAAAACAGAAAAAAAATTCTGCAGTACCCAAATACACCAGTCACAATGCTGCACAGTGCACAGTACAAATCTACTATAATATGCTTTCTATGTTAGAAAGTATATTATACTGTAAGTGTATTACACCCCTATATACTGCACACCAAACAATAGTACACCTATACCAGTCCTTAAAAGGACTTTTTTGGACCTTTTAGCTAGCGATTTGTTTCAATACAGCCTGTCCCTGCTCCACACAGCAACCTCTCCTTACACTGACAAAAAGCAGAATGTAAAATGGCCACCAGATCAGGTCTATTTATAAGGTAGGAGGTATGTCCATGTGCTAAAATGTCTCAATTGGCTGTCCTGTACCACCTGATGGATGTGTCATGGGTCAAAGTTCTTCTCAATGTAAAATTGCAGACGGCGCAAATATCGCCAGATGTCCGCCTGTTCGGCGAACCGTGAACGAGTAAAATTTGCCACGAAACGATCGCCGGGCGAACCGCCAGGCCATTTCTACTGGCTACCTAATGAATGACAAAGCACAACTCTCTTACACCTGGCAGGATTTCTATCAGGTTGGATAACAGTTGTTATTGTGTTATATGAATGTGCTTCTGGACTTGTATTCTCTAACTTTGATTTGCTGCCCTCCCCTAAATTCAAATGGGCCTTCATATAATCTCCCACAACCTCAAGGGAATTAATTCCCCACATAAAAGGAGAAAAGCCTTTAGATCGTAAAAAGCTCTTAGGGGCAGATATTCTCTTACTACAGGAGATGCATTCCTCCTCAAAGAAACCAACCAACCTATTTTGATAGATCATTTAAACAATACTATTTTACCACACTTGAATTAAAGTCCAGAGGTGTAGCTATATTTATTTAAAAAAAAATATGTTAGATGTACAACATGTACTGTATATAAAGATCCTGGCAGCAGGTTTATAATTGCTAATTGTTCTCTAGGGTAAAAGGATTACTCTGGCCTCTGTGTACGCCCCAAATTAATCTCACACCACTTTCTTTAAATATTTCTTTAAGGTGTTAGATAGATTTCATTCTCCACACCTTGTGATAAGGGGTGATTTTAACTTGGTAGCTCACTCAAAGCTAAACATATACCGAACAGTAACTTTGGCTAATGCCTTCCCGAATTCCCTTCAACATTTACTTAGAGCTCATCAATTAATCAATACCTGGTGAGCCCATAATGCAGGGGCATGTGATTATACCTTTTTTTCCCATCCTCATGACAGCTACTCTAGGCTGGACTACATATACTTTAACTCGGTCCTTTTGGCAAACTCATCTTCGGCTAATATTCATGTCTGTCCCTGTTCTGACCACCAAATAGTTTCCTGGTATATTTCACATATTGCTCTCTCCCCTACAGATGGGCTCTAGTATCTCATCTTTTAAATCCTCTAAGGCCCTGGGCCTAGATGGATTTTCTATTTCTTACTATACAAAGTTCTCAGGGTCTCTACTTCCTAAATTAGCCAAATTATTTAATCGTGTTTTAAAAGCAGATCCCTTCCCAGAGGAGATGCTCCTGACCAACATGTCCCTGATCCCCAAACCCGGCAAAACCATACCCTACCTCAGAACTAACACCCCATCTTGATAATAAATAACGACCTTGCACACTATATGGCATCCATTATCACATCCTTAGTTTCTGCAGATCAAACCAAATTCATACCGAATAGAAAAATGACTTGTTTTCACATAGAGTCCTTCTTCTGGGTCTTGACATTAATAAGGCTTTCAATAGTGTCCTTTGGCCCTATTTAGACAATATTTTGTCATGATTTGGGTTTAAAGGGGGGTTTGTTAATGGCTATCGAGCCCTTTACCACCTCCCAAAGACCCGCATCAAACTCCCTGGTTGCAACTCAGATTTGTTTCACCCTGGATCAAGGAACAAGACAGGGATGCCCCCTTTCCCCTCTCCTTTTTGCGCTAGCGATAGATCCATTGGCCCGATCTATTACCCTAAATTCTAACATTAAAGGATATACTAAGAATGATAGAGAATTTAAACTAAGCCTACAGTATATGCGGATGATATCCTTATGTTTTTCACTGACCCGCTAATTTCCTTACCAAACCTTTTGTCCACACTTAACATTTTCCAAAATCTTTCAGGCCTGGAGTAAATCCCTCTAAGTGCGCAGCCATGCCTATTAACATCCTACAACCCCAACTGGACAGCATTTGAAAATTCATTTGGCTTTTCTTCGAGTAAGTGTCCCTTACAATACTTAGAAATCTGTTTTGCACCTTCCCTTAAACTGATGTATACGCACAATTACCCACAAGCCTTTTCCAAAGCTAAGCAATTGATGAGTTTGTGGTCCACTTACTTCTAGGCAGAGTCCAAGCGATAAAGATGTCCGTCCTTTCAAAACTATTATTTTATTTTAGAGCCCTTCCTCTATACGTTCCCCGTTCAGCAATCAAGGAGATCCAGTCTGTTATACTTAAATGTATTTGGCTCAATAGGAAGCCTTCCTTATATAGACCCCCAATCTATATAGGAGGCCTGGGTTGCCCTGATCTGTGAAACTACTTTCTGGCAGCACGTTTGATTTAATTGTCACAATAGCATACTTTACAAACTCATATCCCATGGCATTTAAACATATTTCAGTGGCACCCTATTACCTCCCGGTCTCCTCTGGTTGCGCTCTATATGCCAGAAGGATGTCGCTTCCCTTAATGGAATAGTGAGTCAATCATTACATATTTGGTCACAATATAAAGAGAGGTATAATCTACTTTCCAAGTCTCCTCGCTTAGCCTTGTATCTGGGGGAACCTACCTTCCCACTGGCATTAGCTGGGGACCCTGAGTTCTCTAGATGGATTGATATGGACTTAGTGATCTTCGAGTCTCTGACTAGGCAATCCTTCATTTGTTCATTCACTTACCTCCAACAGAATTACACCCTCCCTTGATCCACGTTTTACAAATATTTACAGATCAGACACTTTTTCTTGTCTATACCCTCATTGAAAGAAGGAGAGGCTGACTCCCCATTTGAGAGCTTATGCAAAAATTACAGAGATAGAGGGACTATCTCTATCCTATATAAATATCTAAATGAGTAGGGTACCATATCCTGCTATGTTAGGTTGGGGAGAGGAAGCAAGCCAGGATTTTACTGTGGAAGAACGGTTCAAAGGTTGGCTCCATACACGTTGGTATATGCTGGTACTATACCCCGGTCAAGCTGCATACTTTTTTACCCACTTGCACCTGAAACTTGCTTCTGGGGCTGTCCAGATACGAGTACACTCCTTCATTCTTTTTGGAGCTGTAGAGCTCCTCAGTCTCTGTGTCAACAAGCTGCTAACACGATGTGCCAGATAACTGGCAAGCAAATAACTTTGACTTACAAGATTTGTCTCCTCTATGCTTATTTTCCTGGGGTTCCACCTCCTCACCAAAAAAATGGCACATACCATATTTAGTGCCATTCAATGGGCTATCGCCCATAACTGGGAGTCTCCCTTGGTACCATGGTCTCAGGTATCCATCTCATGGAGTCCATAAAACTGATGGAGAGGGTACAACATACAATAATGGACATTATGCATACCTTTGACCGCAAATGGGAAGGTTGGTCTGCCTATTAGCTTATCAATGGATATGTTTCTACCTTTATATAGAATGATCTGCGTAAAACCAACATTTTGATTCGATTAGCCAGCCCTTTTTGCTAACTTATTATTATTTTGGTTTCTTTTATCTGCTTTCCTTTGTACTATGTTTTTAACAGAGAAATACTTTTGTTTTCTCATGTTTATTCTGCTGTTTTGGATGACATAGATGAATTCTCTGTGCTTTTCCTCTTGTATTTTCCGAAATTTATCAATAAAAACAAACAAAAAAAACTGTGTCTTTCTTCATTTCTGGCAGGGGTGATTCTTTCTAAACCTACTGTATACATCCAATAATATGTCTGGGTCTCATAAGTTAAGTTGTCCATACACTGGTAACATTTTATTATTTATTTTTAAGAAAATTCATTGACTTTTCTTATAGTGAGGTCAAACTGACATTCAATTTTAATCACAGTGGGCCAGATTCAGGAACATCAGCGGATCTTTGGTCCGGCGCAGTGCATCTTTTTTACACTACGCCGGACCAGCGTGGAGAGGCAGGTAGGGTATTCACAAAGCACTTGTGCCTAACTTTGCACCGGCCTAACTTAATTTCCTCGGCGTAAGTGGAAGTGGGTGTGACCTTATGCAAATGATGTTCTGAACGTGGAGCAGTGATTTACGCCCGGCGTATCTTGAACGGAGCATGCTCAGTACGTTCGTTCCCTTCTGAGCATGCTCACAACTATGCCGGCCCAACTTACAGAGATACGCCGGCCCAACTTACGCCCAGCCGATGCAAATGTACATCCAGTTTTATTCCCCCCCCCCCAGGGAAGGTACATTTGCTGTGAGATGGCTACTCCCGTTCCCCACAGGCAGAGGAGGAAAAAAAACTTTAACACCCAGGAGATGTCAGCCCTCATAACAGCAATGGAGACTTATGACCAGGGCCGCCATCAGGGGGGTACAGGCAGTACACCTGTAAGGGGCCCGGGGGTCCCCAGGGGCCCAGATAGGAACCCCCCCTTTTTAAAAAAAAAAATATATATTTTTTTTAATATATTTGTAATTATATTTTTTTGATGGACAAGAAGGCCTGGCTTGCAGTCTCTGCTCTAATTCATTTCAAAGGTGTTCTATCGAGTTGAGGTAAGGACTCTGTGCAGGCCAGTCAAGTTCCTCCACCCCAAACTTGCTCATCCATGTCTTTATGGACCTTGCTTTGTGCACTGGTGAGCAGTCATGTTGGAACAGGAAGGGGCCCTCCCCAAACTGTTCCCACAAAGTTGGGAGCATGAAATTGTCCAAAATGTCTTGGTATGCTGACGCCTTAAGAGTTCCCTTCAATGGAACTAAGGGGCCAACCCAACCCCTGAAAAACAACCCCCCACCATAATCCCCCCTTTCATCAAATGATTTGGACCAGTCCACAAAGCAAGGACCATAAAGACATAAATGAGTGAGTTTGGGGTGGAGGAACTGGACTGGCCTGCACAGAGTCCTGACCTCAACACCTTTGGGATCGAATATTCCGATGGACGTGTTTTGTCGTATAATCAAACTGTCTGTACGCTCCATCGGACAAAAGAGCAGAAAAACTACGTAGTTTCGTGAATGTTGGCTGAAAAAGTTCTGCCGTCTGTATGCAGAACAAGTTCACGGCCAGTGCCTTTCGGACAAAAAAATATATATATAATTATTATTATTATTATCATTATTATTATTATTATTAAAGGGCCCAGAGGTCCCGGATGGAAAGCCCCCTTTATTTGGTAATTTATTTTTATAAAAAAAAGGGGGGTTGCCATCTGGGGCCCTGGTGGCCTCCGGACCTTTAAGGGGGTTCCCAATCCGGGCCATCCGGGCCCTCTCCAGCTGACTTGAGCAAGTCTGGTGCAAAGTTACCCCTGCTTTATAAAGGGTAACTTTCCGCTGCAAACCAGAGTTACACGCACCGGGAGTAGCCTGCGCCGGCAATTCGTAATTTGCTGAATCGGACCAACTCCCTCATTTGCATATTTAAAATAGAAAAACCAGGGCCGCGCTAGTTCAGACCAGCGTAAATGGGCGCCCACGCCGCACCGGCGTGGAGAGGTCCAAACGAAAAAAAAAAATCTACGTTACGGCGTAATATTGTTTGCTGAATACGGCGCGGAGATACGCCGGCGCAAATTGGCATTTACGCCGCGCATCTCAGTCTACACCGGCGGAAATTGTTCCTGAATCTACCCCACTGAGGAGAACATTTGAAGGAGCAGGAACTAAAATGTAGACATGTGCACACTGAAATATTTTTTTTTCGGAATTTTGTTTTCGTCCGAAAAATACATTTATTTAGTTACTCCCGAAATTAGTTTTTATTTATTTTGTTTTTCGTAAAAAAAAATGCATTTGTCCGAAAATCCAAATTAATTAAGGTCGAATCTGTCATTGAAGGCTTATGGTGTCTGTCGAATGTTCTAAGAAGATTCGACGAAATCGTAAAAAAAAAAAAAAAGAAGATTCGACAGAGCAACGAAACTGTACGATGCCGCAATCGTACATTTCCGGTCAAATGTTCTGCCTACAAGCTATAGAAGAATTCTAATGTTGTATGACTAATAATAATTATATTTATTAATTATTATAACTAGTCAACCAACATTAGAATTTTTCTATAGCCTATGGGCAGAGCATTTCACCATAAATGTCCGCTTGCTGCGATCGTATGTTTTTAGCTACTTTGTCGATGCTTCATGTCATGTCGAATCTTTTCTCTCTCTGTCGAATCTTTTCTCTCTATGTCGAATCTTTTCTCTCTATGTCAAATCTTTTCTCTCTCTATGTTGACTCTTCTTCATGTCTCTATAATGTCGAATCTTTTCTCTCAATGTCAAATATTTTCTCTTTATGTAGAATAATATTGGACTAATAGAGTTAAGGTTAGGCACATTCGACCGCAACGAAAATGAAAATAAAGCATTTGTTTATGTCGCATCTTTTGGTTTTCTGTGCTTTCATTATCGTTTGTTAAAACGATAACGAAAATACCTGAAATTCGGACGAAAATGCATTCGGACGAAAACGAATGTGCATGTCTAGTAAAATGTATGTTGAACAAATATACTTCATTTGAATTTTTTTTTTTTTTTTTTTTCCTTGTCAAAATTATTTTATTTAGTAATTGCAACATGAAAACATACAAGTAGCATTTGATTGATACAATGTTTAAAAAGGAATAACATTTCGTCTTCTTGACATTTTATAATCGCTATAATCACTATTAGTATGTAAAATTAAGGAGAAAAGAATTTGATCAACATTTTTTGGCAACAACAGGAAGGATTTACGCTGTTATAACTTGTTATACAGGGGTTCTACCTGTGTTGCCAAGTAAACATATTAGCAGTTTCTTAACATCAACTAGTGTCTTATTTAATGCATTTTTTAAACACGTAGGAATACAGGATCTAAAGTATGCTACTTTATCTGTATCGTTCATATAAAATGTAGTGAGGAAACCGATTCACACATATGAACTTACGGGGGGGGGGGGCAGAAAAAAGGGGGGAGGAGGGGGGTAAAAAAAAAAAAAAAAGGTCTGCATGAATGGGCCAGGATCCATTATCATTAATTGTATTGTACAATGGTTGAGTACAATGGGCAAGCTACCATGGCATCATTACCCCGTCATTAAAACTATCAGGTATTGTATACGAAATCCACGGTTTCCAAAGTTTTTCAAAATTGATAATCGTGTCCGAATCGAGCGCCTCCATTTTGGCATGTGTCATCGCATTGCTCATTCTATTCTTTACTTCTTTGACTGACAGGTTTGGGGTTTTCCATGCTTTAGCAAGGGTCTGTTTTGCAGCTGTAAAGAGTTGCATTAGTAGTTTGAATTGTAGGCGTGTTGTAGTAATGGGTTTCAAATTCAATAGGGCTAATTTAGGGTCCTTAGGGATTTTTTATTTTGTTAATTTATTTGCTATGTTAAAAATCCCTGTCCAGAATGTTTGTGCTTTCGGACACGTCCACCAAGTATGATAGTATGTACCCATTTCAGAGCATCCTCTGTAGCATTGTCCTGAGTAATTTGGTACATATTTTGCTATTTTGGCAGGCACCAGGTACCATCTAGTTAACACTTTATAGTTTGTTTCCAACGCTGTTATGTTTGAGGAGGCTGCTTTGGTATTTAGCCATATTTGGTTCCAATCGGAAGTATTGAGCTCTGCATTTAAGTCTTCCTCCCATTTCTGGACATATGATAGTTTCGTTGTGCTAGTATGGGTTAGAGACTGCAAATACAGAGCCGATATTATTCCTCTTGCATGCGGGTCTTTTCTGCAAATGAACTCAAAGGAGGACATCTGTACATGTGATGGTGTTGAAATCATAAGCGACTGTATGAAGTTTTTTATTTGGAGATATCTAAACTGTTCCGTATGTGGAATACCGTATGTTTTGCATACTAATGAAAAAGGCATGATATCAGCTGAATCCAAGAATTTATATACATATATACAATCCTTTTTTACCCATTCCTTGAACGTATTGGGGTAGACCCATGCTGGGTAGAATGCCAGATTCTTCTAAAATGAGAGCATTGGATGGTGTGGTGATAGTAGGAGGTATTTTGTTTTGAATCTGTCCCATAGAGAGAGTGAGTGCTTGATAATGGGATTGCTTATGTGTCTACGTAGTTTAGGGTGAACCCATAGCAAGTTAGCTGGTGGGATGGGGTCGCTTTCAGACGCTTCTATCAGTACCCATAGAGGCAATTCCTTGGTTGCGTGATATTTGGTGAGGGTTGAAATTTATGATGCTCTGTAATAATTAGTAAAGTTTGGGTGTCCTAGCCCTCCATGTGTTTTGGGGAGATGTAGAATTTGCGCTTTTAACCTTGGCCTGGAAGAACCCCATACAAACGACGACACTCTTTTCTGTATTATTCTCAATAAATAAGCTGGAATTGGGATAGGAAGTACTCTGAAAAGGTATAAAAATTTAGGAAGTATCGTCATCTTTATTGCATTAATTCTTCCAAGCCAAGACAGTGGTAGTCGGGACCATGAATTCAAAAGGTTAGTTACGTGCTTCAGTAGAGTTGGATAGTTATGCGAAAATAGGTCAGAAGTATCTGCCGTTAAGTGTATTCCTAGGTATGGGATACTTTTTTCCGGCCATACAAATGGGAGACCTGTTTTGGCTGCATTTAGTTCTATTTTTGAGAGGGATATATTTAAAGCCATACATTTTTGGGGGTTTATGACTAGACCTGAAAATGTTGCAAATTTATTTAGAATAGGGATGAGATTAGGGCCCGTTACTTGTGGGGAAGATATGAATAAAAGAATGTCGTCCGCAAATAAACATAATTTGTGTTTGTGGCCACCTAGTTCGATGCCTAAAATAGTGGGATCTGATCTAATTTTTTCCGCGAGCGGCTGGATGAGTAGGGCAAATAGTAATGGTGACAATGGGCATCCCTGTCCTGTTCCCCTCCCGATATCAAAGGTGTCCGATTTATATCCCGCATATTTGACATATGCTTTTGGTTTATTGTAGAGTTCCATAATCCATTTAGTGAAGTGTGGGCCAAAGCCCCATTTCTGGAGAGTGTAGTTTAGATACGACCAGGAGATGGAATCAAAAGCTTGTTTAATATCTAGGGAGAGGAAACACGCCGGGATGCCTCTTTTTTTTGCTATGTGCGCCAGTAGACATGCTCTTCGTACATTGTCGCCTGCTTGTCGAGAGGGCATGAAGCCCACTTGATCCCGATGGATCAATTTGCCTATAATTTTATTGAGACGGGTAGCTAATATCTTGCCTAATAATTTTATGTCTATATTTAACATGGATATGGGACGATAGTTTGCGCTGAGAGTGTCATCTGTGTGTGGTGGATCATGCATATCGTAGCTAGTAGTGATTCTGGTCTGAAAGTTTTTTGCTCTAGAAGGTTGTTAAATGCATCTGCTAGTCTTGGGGATATTAATTCCTTGAAGTTTTTGAAGTATCGCGTTGAGAAACCATCTGGGCCTGGCCTTTTGTTTATTTTGAGTTCCTGAATGGCATTAGCTACTTCGTCTTGGGTAATTGGTTCTTCTAATTGTGCTTTTTGTGACTGGTTTATTTGTGGGAGATTGATTTGTGAAAAGAAGGTATTTGCTTCCAATTCGTCGAATGTACCAGTTTCCGAATATAATGTTTTCAGATGTGAACCAAATTTCTGTACAATTTTGAGTGGATTGCTGGAGACGACATTGTTTGCTATCTTTAGTTTGATGGGTTTAAAAGTTTTGTTGAGAGAATTTAATGCTCGAGCTAAGTATGTCCCCGGTTTGTTTGCGTGTTTGTAAAAAGCATGCCTAGATCTTATCTGCACCCTATTCGCAGAATACGATAGGAACAGATCATACTCCAGACGTGCCTTGTCCAAACGACTTCTATTACTAGTATTTTGATTGCTTTGCAGGGCCAGAAAAGCTGAGTTGTATTCTATTTCCAATTTCCTCGCCATTTGTATTCTTTCTTTTTTGAGTATCCCTAGTTGGCGCTGGAATGTTCCTCTAAGAACTGGCTTGTGTGCCTCCCATAGAGTGAGTGGGGATATATCCGGGCTCGTGTTGAGGTCTAGGTATTCTTTTAGGGCTTGTTCAATTAACTGACAATGAGCTGGGTGTTTAAGTAAGATTTCAGGAAGGTACCAAGTGGGATCATGTTTTTTTGGGATTGCCGAAGCTATCGTAGTGAACACTGCATCATGGTCCGACCACGGAATGGGTATGATTTTTGAATGTAGTATTTCCGGTGCCATACCTATTGTCACAAATATGTGGTCAATTCGGCTAAATGATCGGTGTGGATTGGAGTAATATGTGTAATTTCGTTTTGTGGGATTGGATTCCCTCCAGGAATCTACCAAATTGAATTTGAATAGGAGATTGGAAAGGGTCTGTTTGGCTTGATGTTTAGGTGGGGTGTATGGGGGTTTGTCCAAAAATGGGAGAAGAACCTGGTTGGAATCACCGCAAATGAGGAGAGTGCCTATTTTATGAGTGCTGATTGTTTGAAGGAGGTGTGATAGAAAGGGTAATGGATTGAGATTGGGGGCGTAGTAAGAAACTATTGTGATTGCTGTGTCCATTATGTGGCCTGTTAGAATGAGGTATCTACCTTCTGGGTCTTTGATTTCGGAATTTAGTGTGAAAGGTGTGGTTCTATGAAATGCAATTAGGGTTCCCCTTTTTTTGACTGAAGCGGAGGCTGTATATACTTGGGGGTAAAAAGGATTGTAAAATTTGGGAGTCATCTTAGTGGTAAAGTGTGTCTCCTGTAGGCAGACAATATGAGCTTTTTTGGCCTGAAAATATCTAAAAGCCTTGGTTCTCTTTTGTGGTACATTTAGGCCCTGCACATTTAGAGACAATAAATTTAATGGTGCCATGGTAGCCTGACCTCCCCGCCTGTCTTACCTTTATCCTTTGTGGATTGGCTGGGCGGCCCATGTCCTGCAGACTTAGGGAAAGAATAAGGGTGAGGGGTTCCGGAAAAAACAACCTTGAAGAGGGGGTGAAATACAAAACAGGTTAGTGGATATGCAATCAATAATAAGCAAATAAATTTCATTTTGTTTGCCCGTGGCGGGGGAGAAAAGCTCCCGCCAGGGAAAAAAGGGGATCTCGTCAAGCCCCCACATAATATTATGGGGACCCGAGGAGATCTTGGAGAGGCACATGTTGTTTCCATGTGCTGGAGAACCGCTTTTTAAAGTATTCTGATAACACCCTACTGGGTGTTAGTCATTCGTATCTACATGTAACCAAAATAAGAACAGGATGAGAATAGTGTCCTGCATAATATGGTGCAAGAAAGAGGGAGAGAGAGAGAATTGTTATGATGGATTACTAGGAAAGATTGTAGATTGTGTTGGCCTATATGCATGTCTAATGGTGGTGCTGTATCAGGGGGGTGTTACAGATAAGGATCCCTGAGATACAGGGGATAGATAGGCTTCTTAGGTGAGAAGGAAGGAGGCATAAGTAATTAAGGTATGAAGGAAAGAAAGACTGAATGTTGAAGGTGTTTACAACCTGAAGAGAAAGGAATGGAGTGTGAAAACCCCTAAGGGTATAGGATAGGCTTGGTACCCTCCCCCCCCACCCTAAAGCTAGGCGGGGAGTAAGAAAGGAGAGAGGAGAAGCAGGCATAGTAAGTAAAATAAGGATAACAAGTAGAGAGGTTTCCAATTCTCTCAAGTTGCAGGTGTCTTCACTTGGGTTGATCTTGTAGCACGGAGGAAGTGGAATATGGAAGATCTTCTAGAAAAATGGTCAGTCCATTGTGTCCTCTTGGTCTTGGGGTTGGGGTGCAAATCTGCCCCTTTTGTTGGTGTGTTTTATACCGTTGTTCTTTTCAGGGTGGGTTGAATTGCTGTGAGAAGAAACCGACGCTGCTCTTCTGCGGGAGGAATTTGATGTGGTGTTACGTTCGATGAGCCTGAGATCAAGTAGGGCTTGATGCAATTGGTCAGGCGATCTGCATATTATTTTGGTTCCCTGGTATGTGAACCGTAGGGAAAAGGGGAATCCCCATTGGTACTTAATTTGATGATTTTGAAGTTCCATTAAGAGGGGTTTCATTGCTCGCCTTTTAGTAATTGTTAGCTGTGAGATGTCAGCGAATATCTGGTAGCTGTGCCCTTGGAATGTCAGGCTGTTCTTTACTCTGGCTGCTTCCAAGATTTGTTCTTTTGTTCTATAATAGTGGAATTTGGCGATGATATCTCTAGGGGGTCCCTCTGGTTTCTTTGGGGCTAGTGCCCTATGAACCCTGTCAAATTCCAACCGCTCTATTGCAATTCCTGGCAATAATTCCTGACATATTGCAAGCGTAGTACCTGGAAGATCTATTATTGACTCTGGAATACCTCTGAACCTCAAATTTGACCTTCTGGCGCGGTTTTCATAATCTTCCAGTTTATTTTGAAGCGTCAAATTTTCCTCCTTGAGGGTGTCTATTTCAGATTGGCAGTCCTGCGTTATAATCTCTATTTCTTCCACTTTTGACTCCAAGGTCTCAGTGCGGCTTCCCAAGTCCCTTATCTCTTTGGTAAGGTTTGAGGTGATTTGGTCTGAGGTGCGCTTCAATGCTTTGTTCAGCATTCTCTCAAATTGTTGTAACAACTCTGAGGGGACAGCTGCACTTTGTACAGCAGCCTGTGAGGTGTCTAATAAATCTTCATCTTCACTATCTGTGCTTTGGGCTCCTGAGAGAATAGCAGGCTTCATTTGTTTAATGATGCGCCTTTTATCTTTCCCTGTGAGGAGATTCTCTGAGGTGGCTGAGGTGATTCCCACCTTTTTGGATGCTCCCTTTGCCTGCTGGGCACTGCTGCAGGGATTGGGTTTTGTCTTATTTCTGGCGCCTCCCAGCACCATTTTACTTTTAAATGTTCCCCCTCACCTCCCTGTGATATTTTCGTCGTGTCCCGTTCTTCCGCGGCTCCGTTGTCAGCTATTTATCAGCGGTTTTTCTCCCTCATGGAGCAGAGCTCTAGCCCGGCATGTCCGTTCAGCTAGACCCCGCCCAGTGCCTCCCTTCATTTGAATTTTAAATGCAAATGGTTTTTGAAGTACATTCAAATGACATTCATAAATGCTACTTGTGACGGGAGTCACCTTTGGCCGCAGGGTGACCAAGAAAATAATGAACACTGAGAATTTGTCTTTGATTAATTAAAATGGGACAGTATTGCCTCCGGTATTCTCGTGCACACATGACTGGTCCTCCCAATGTCTGTGCGTTGCCCCCCCCCCCTTTTTTTATATATATATTCGCACCTCTCCCCCCCTCTCTGTTCTGGTTACTTTAAGTACCCCCTTATATCTCCCTTTTGAGTCTAATTGACCCCCTCTTCCTTCCCTTTTCTCCCTCTTTTTCTGCATCTTTGTAGGGGCAGCTCCTCCCTCTCCTCCCCCATCTGGTACAGTGTGGTAGCTCCAGAATACCACAGTGATCTCAGAGCTAGAGACTCCCGCACACATACTGTATTCTCCTTTAGCTTACAAGATGCAAACGGAGCAGAGAATTAAACAAAATGTATCACTGAAATGTCTCTCACTCAATGTTAAGGGCCTAAACCTCCAAGAAAAGAGGTCGCAGGTGTTATCAGCACTGACTAAACACAAAGCCCACTTTCTCTTATTACAAGAAACACATTTCCGATCTGATGCAATTCCCAAGCTGGGGAACCATATGTACAAACAGAAACTACACTCTACGAACCCGGATTCCAAAACAAAAGGGGGTTCAATACTCATCTCCAAGCACGCCGACTTTAAATTATCTGACTCAATTATTGACCCTGAGGGCAGATATATCTTTATTAAGGGTACATTTGCTTCCAAGCCGATCACATTGGCTAATGTGTACTGTCCTAACGAGCATCAAGCATTTTTTTAGGAGGGTTTGTGACCTGCTCGCCACTTTCCTAGAGGGTATCGTAGTCTTGGGAGGGGACTTACATTTTTCACTTAACCCAACGCTAGACTCCTCCACAGGTACATCTACCCTTACCTATCGGGCCCTTCGCCAGATCAAGCTCGAACTGCAAAACTTAACACTTCATGACACGTGGTGTACCATGTTTTCCCACCGATAAATACTACACATTCTTCTATTCCCCACACCAGAAATACTCCAGAATAGATAACTTTTTTCTTTCACAGACAGACCTATCTTTTCTTTCACATACCACCATTGAGCCAATGTTTCTATCAGATCACCATCCCATAACGGTGACTCTTACATTTCCAGACGTGACCGAAATGACAAAAACCTGGCGACTAAATCCATCCCTGCTGAAAGACCCGGAAAGTCTTAGACATTTACGTACCCAAATCCAGTTGTATTTTCAAGAAAATTCTACCCCAGATGTCACGCTCATCTCCCTTTGGGAAGCGCATAAATGTGTCCCAAGGGGGAATTAATATCACTAGCTATGATAGCAAAAAAAGACAGCAGTATGTCAAATCTCTAATTGAAACCATCAAACGCCTGGAAATAGCCCATAAACAGTCATCCATGCAAGCTACATTGCAGGATCTTTTACATGCACGTTCTACATTGGCAGATGAGCTGGGGAAGCGCACCAGAAGTAGTGTTGCTCACGAATATTCGCATTGCGAATATTCGACTCGAATATAGCATATTCGAGAAATCGCGCTATATTTCGAAATTCGCGGTGAATATTCGCAATTCCGAATATTCGATTTTTTACAATTTTTTTTTTTAATCAGATCACATCCTAGATATCTCCATCGACGTCTAAAAGCATTGCTGGTATCATTAGAGACCCTGGGCCGAGTAGCTGAAGCGTTCATTGAATTTTCCAGAAAGATCGCAATGCGATTATTCGGCAAACGCAATATCGCGCGATTATTTTCCTCGCCCCGATCTTCCGCATCAGAGCGATTTTTACAGTTTCATTTTTAAAACAGATCACATCCTAGTGATCTCCATAGACGTCTGAAAGCATTGCTGGTATGATTAGAGCCATTGGGCCGAGTAGCTGAAGCGATCATTTTATATTGCCGAATATTCGCAATGCGAATATTCGGCAATAGGAATATTGCGCGATTATTTGCTCCGCCCTTTTGCATCAGAGCCAATCAGAGTTCTCCTTCCACACTCGTCACAGGTTAGCAACCAATAGGAACCTGCCTGCATGGACATTATATAAGCTCACTCCCAGCACCATTTCATTGCAGATTCAGAAGCTGGCTATAGAGTGTGGAGGCTGTTTCTGTGTTCCTGGTTTCCTGTGTCTTTGTTCTTGATTGATTTAGATCATCACCAGCATTGCTATTTAGTGATTCCAGTGGATCTTTTCCAGTATATCAACTGCTTTTTTCAAAGCAATAGACCCAAGAGCTTTTTTCAAAGCTACGTTTTGTGCTGTTTTGTGCTGTTTTTTTCATTTGTGTTACTGTTTGATCCTGCAATCCTCCCTGTTCAGTTATATTTGCAAGAGATTTCAGAACACATTTTGCTGAGCTTTATAAAAGAGCTTTTCTAAAAGCTAAGTTTTGTTCATCTTGTGTTACTGTTAGATCTTGCGGGTTCGCTGTTCAGTGATATTTGATAGGCATCTCAGTTCAAATTTTGTTTAGTTTTCCCTAAAGAGCTTTTATAAAAGCTAAGTTTTGTGTTCAGTTTAGTTAAATTTTGTGTAGTAAGTGTACACACTGTTAGTGTACATTTATTTCATCTAGCTTAGCTTAGTGTGTGTTTAGTGTCTGTGTTTTGTGTTTAAAAAAAAACAAAAAAAAAAAAGTTAGTGTTTGTTTAGTGCTTTTTTTTTTTTCTTTAATTTTGTAGTCCTTGTCTGGTGTACTACTTTTCTTATAGTTTAGTAGCTGTCTGTGTACGTCTTTGTCTGCGTGCCTGTCTTGTAAAAAAAACACAAAAACACATTTTGTTCACATTTTCCCCCCCCAATAAAGTTTTCCCCCCCCACACACATATCAGCAATAATGAGCGGCATCCGTGGCCGTGGCAGCAGGGGTAGGGGAGTTACTCCCAGTGCTGGATCGCTGCCAGCACGGGGTACCTCTCGTGCCCCTACTAGTGGTAGAGGATCGGGTGCAAGGGGAGTACGCCTGATCCGGGAGTTCTTCCCATCGGGCAGCCGCCCGATATTGCCATCTCAGGCTCAAGTAGTGGTGGACTACATGGGGCACAGCAGTACCACCATTACACCGTTGCCTGTACTACCCCCCCCCAGCCCCCAAGAGTCCAGCATCTTACTGTTCGACAGCGACAGTGATAGGGATCTCTTGGGGGAGGCCATGCATCAGGCAGACCTCCAGCTCTGTCCTGATGGTCAGGACCTTTTTGAAGGGATGGATGAGGAGGATGGGATACCTGCTGGCAGTATCCCAGAGACATCCCTTCAAACTGGTGCGGTGAGGGGACAGCGGAGCCAGGCTAGAGGCTCCATGTCACGTGGTTCCCTCAGACCAACACATCTCAGCCCTTGGTCTGACATCTCTGGGGGCGAAGAGGGTGACCCATCATGGTTGCCATCTGACGCGTCGGCTCACTACGTCAGTGACGACGGGGAAGGTAGGCACCCTGGTGAAACGGTGCGCCAGGTCACCACCAGGGAGACCATCGTCAGGGTCTCCACTGGTGATGGCAGCAGGAGGTGTCAGGAGGAGGAGCAGCAGCAGCAGCAGCAGCAGCAGGCAGCTCCACCTGTGTGCACCGAATCCCAGCAGGTGCAAGTAAGCGTCACCCCATCTGACAGGAGGGCGGTGCTGAAGTCACCTGTCTGGAATTTCTTTACCCTGGTGGCAGACAACCCTACCGTGGCCATCTGCCGGATTTGTAAAGTGAGGGTGAAGAGAGGGAAGTGTTTGGCTCGGGTGGGTACCACAGCCCTGAACCAGCACCTGAGGATAAACCACTGGGCGTTGTATGACGAGATGAAGCGTGGTGGTGGTAGCAGCGCCACCACCACAAGTGAGCAGGGTACAGCAGCCCCTGCCACATCTTCATCTGTTTCCAGCAGGTCATGCCCCCCCGCTCCCTCTAGTAGAGGTACTGGTACCGGCAGCCAGACCTCTACTTCCACAGCACCCTCCACGTCTGTGTCCCGCACTGCCGTCCGGCGCCAGGCGTCGATTTCAGACGCCTTTGACCGCACCACTCCCTTCCCCCCTGGAGACCGACGTGTGCGTTCCCTCAATGGGCTCCTGGCAAGGGTTATTGCCCAACATCTGCTGCCCTTCAACATAGTTGACAGCAACCCCTTCAGGCAGATGTTGGAGCAGGCCCAACCCCAATGGCGTGTCCCCAGCCGCCATTTCTTTGCCAGGACTGGTGTCCCTGCCCTACACCAGCACATTGTGCAGAATGTAACCCTGTCGCTGGATCACGCTGTCAGCGACAGGGTTCATCTGACAATGGATGGCTGGACCAGCAGGCATGGGCAGGGACGCTACATCAGCTTCACGGCCCATTGGGTTTCCCTCCGAGGCGTCGGTGAGGGATCGTCGGCAACCGATCTTGTGGTGCCGCCCCGGGGTGTCCAGGGGAGAACTGCTGGTCTCCCTCAAGCCACTGTCTCCGCAGCTGCTGAGCCTCCCAGCAAGCGCCCCCGTAGCTACTCAAGTGTGGGGCACGTGCGCTGTCAGGCCGTGCTCCAGCTTGTTAGTTTAGGGGACCGGAGACACACTGGAGAAGAAGTGCTGAAAGCACTTCAAGCTCAGGTCCAGAAGTGGCTGACACCCCGAAGGCTCCAGCCAGGTATGGTTGTCTGCGATAACGGCAGCAACCTACTCGCCGCCCTCCATGCTGGCAGTCTGACGCACGTGCCCTGTCTGGCACATGTCCTCAACCTGGTGGTGCAGAAGTTCCTGCGCACTTATCCAGGGTTGAGTGACATTGTGGCAAAGGCGCGTAGGATTGCCAGCCACTTCAGGCGCTCCCCAACCGCTACCGCGTCCCTGTCCAAATTGCAGCGGAAGTACAATCTGCCCCTTCACAGGCTGATTGTGGACAGTGTGACGCGGTGGAACTCCACCCTCCACATGCTGAAGAGGTTGTGGGAGCAGCAAAGGGCGGTGAGGGAGTACCTGATGGAACTAGGCACTGAGAGGGCTTCACCACAACTCCCTTTCATCGCCTGTGCGCAGTGGGGGCAGATAAACCAGGTCTGCCAAGTGTTGTCCTCCTTCGAGCAGGCGACCAAGATGGTCAGCAGTGAGCAAATTGGCCTCAATAGCGTGCTGCCAATACTGTTCATGCTGGAGAGGACACTAGATCGCCTGCTCGAGGCTGGGGAGAGTGCCTTGGTGGAGCAGGAGGAGTCAGCAATGCTCCACCGAGACCAGGGCCAGGACGAGGAGGAGGAGGAGGAGGAGGATGATGATGAAGAGGAGGAGGAGGTGGTTGCTGGTGTCGTCCCGGAGTCAGGGCCTGGTCAGGAGGGAGAGCCGGTGTTGGGGGCACCGATAGTCCGGGGGTTGGGCATGTCTGAGTTTGACCAGCAGCGCCTCAGGGATGAAGAGTCGCACCTCATTCACCTGGCCAGCATTGAGGAGTCACAGCGGGCTGTGCTCTTCCCCATGGCTGCCCACATGCTGAGATGCCTCAGGAGGGACCCCCGGGTTAAGACCATCAAGACGAGGGATGATTTCTGGATGGCCACCCTTTTGGATCCCAGGTGCAAGGGGAAACTGGAGCAGTTCATCCCAGCCAGCCGGAGGCAGCACCGGATGGAGGAACTGCAGGCAGCCATTGTCAGACGGTTGGAGCAGGCAACTCCCCGGCCTCCAGTTGTCCCCCCTCATCTCACCCAGCAGGTGGCTGCACCCAGCTGCAGCCGAGCAGGGGACCTAATGGAAGAGATGAGGATGTTCTTCCAAACCGAGCGACCCAGTACCACCACCAGCAGCAGCAGCAGCAGTCACCACCAGCGGCTGGCCCACATGGTGGCAGACTACATGGCGTCCGTCGGTGCTTCTGACAGTATGAGCACCGACGACCCCATGGAGTACTGGGTTGCCAGATTGGACACCTGCCGCGAGCTCGCTCAGTATGCGCTGGAGTTATTGTCTTGCCCCCCCTCCAGCGTACTATCTGAGCGGACATTCAGCGCGGCAGGTGGGGTGGTCACGGACAAGAGGACCCGTCTGTCCACAGACTCCGTGGACAGACTCACATTCATAAAGATGAATGAGTCCTGGATCGGCGGTGACTTTCTGGCACCCGTCGTCGGTTCAGGGCGCTGAAGGGTCCCTTGCCATGCATTCCCTGATGAAGCCCCGGACCTGATGTATTTACAGTGCTGAATATAACTATTTCAACATCAGAGAAAATCAATGTTAATATTTGGTACAGTAGGCTTTCTTTGCAATTACAGCGGTCAAACATTTCTTGTAGTTTTACACCAGCTTTGCACACACTGGAGGAGGGATTTTGGCCCACTCCTCCACACAGATCTTCTCTACATCAGTCATGTTTCTGGGCTATCGCTGAGAAACACGGAGTTTGAGCTCCCTCCAAAGATTCTCTATTGGGTTTAGGTCTGGAGACTGGCTAGGCCACGCCAGAACCTTGATATGCTCCTTACAGAGCCAATCCTTGGTTATCCTGGCTGTGTGCTTTGGGTCATTCTCATGTTGGAAGACCCAGCCTCGACCCATCTTCAAAGCTCTAACTCAGGGAAGGAGGTTGTTGCCCAAAATCTTGCAATACATGGCCCCGGTCATCCTCTCCTTAATACAGTGCAGTCACCCTGTCCCATGTGCAGAAAAACACCACCAAAGCATGATGCTACCACCCCCATGCTTCACATTAGGGATGGCGTTCTTGGCATGGTACTCATCATTATTCTTCCTCCGAACACGGTTAGTGAAATTATGATCAAAAAATTATATTATAGTCTCATCTGACCACATGATTTTCTCCCATGACTCCTTTGGATCAGTCAAGACAATTATGTCAGAAGTTATTTCACACCCTATATACTCTTATTAAGACTGCTGTACATCATGGCAACTCCTGCCCATGTGATATGACTCTGTATCAACTACTACTGTTAATACTACTACTGCTGCTTCAGCTGCTGCTGCCGCCCCCTGTCAATACACCTATGTCAGCAGTTGTTTAACACTCTATATACTCTTATTCCTACTGCTGTTCATCATGGCACCTCCTGCCCATGTGATATGACTCTGTATCAACTACTACTGTTAATACTACTACTACTGCTGCTTCTGCTGCTGCTGCTGCCGCCCAGTCAATACACCTATGTCAGCAGTTATTTCACACTCTATATACTCTTATTAAGACTGCTGTACATCATGGCAACTCCTGCCCATGTGATATGACTCTGTATCAACTACTACTGTTAATACTACTACTGCTGCTTCAGCTGCTGCTGCCGCCCAGTCAATACACCTATGTCAGCAGTTGTTTAACACTCTATATACTCTTATTCCTACTGCTGTTCATCATGGCACCTCCTGCCCATGTGATATGACTCTGTATCAACTACTACTGTTAATACTACTACTACTGCTGCTTCTGCTGCTGCTGCTGCCGCCCAGTCAATACACCTATGTCAGCAGTTATTTCACACTCTATATACTCTTATTAAGACTGCTGTACATCATGGCAACTCCTGCCCATGTGATATGACTCTGTATCAACTACTACTGTTAATACTACTACTGCTGCTTCAGCTGCTGCTGCCGCCCAGTCAATACACCTATGTCAGCAGTTGTTTAACACTCTATATACTCTTATTAAGACTGCTGTACTTCATGGCAACTCCTGCCCATGTGATATGACTCTGTATCAACTACTACTGTTAATACTACTACTGCTGCTTCTGCTGCTGCTGCCGCCCAGTCAATACACCTATGTCAGCAGTTATTTCACACTCTATATACTCTTATTAAGACTGCTGTACATCATGGCAACTCCTGCCCATGTGATATGACTCTGTATCAACTACTACTGTTAATACTACTACTGCTGCTTCAGCTGCTGCTGCCGCCCAGTCAATACACCTATGTCAGCAGTTGTTTAACACTCTATATACTCTTATTCCTACTGCTGTTCATCATGGCACCTCCTGCCCATGTGATATGACTCTGTATCAACTACTACTGTTAATACTACTGCTGCTTCTGCTGCTGCTGCCCAGTCAAGACACCTATGTCAGCAGTTATTTGACACTCTATATACTCCTATTCCTACTGCTGTTCATGATGGCACCTCCTGCCCATGTGATATGACTCTGTATCAACTACTACTGTTAATACTACTACTGCTGCTGCTGCCGCCCAGTCAATACACCTATGTCAGCAGTTATTTCACACTCTATATACTCTTATTAAGACTGCTGTACATCATGGCAACTCCTGCCCATGTGATATGACTCTGTATCAACTACTACTGTTAATACTACTACTGCTGCTTCAGCTGCTGCTGCCGCCCAGTCAATACACCTATGTCAGCAGTTGTTTAACACTCTATATACTCTTATTAAGACTGCTGTACTTCATGGCAACTCCTGCCCATGTGATATGACTCTGTATCAACTACTACTGTTAATACTACTACTGCTGCTTCAGCTGCTGCTGCCGCCCAGTCAATACACCTATGTCAGCAGTTGTTTAACACTCTATATACTCTTATTCCTACTGCTGTTCATCATGGCACCTCCTGCCCATGTGATATGACTCTGTATCAACTACTACTGTTAATACTACTGCTGCTGCTTCTGCTGCTGCTGCTGCCCAGTCAAGACACCTATGTCAGCAGTTATTTGACACTCTATATACTCCTATTCCTACTGCTGTTCATCATGGCACCTCCTGCCCATGTGATATGACTCTGTATCAACTACTACTGTTAATACTACTGCTGCTTCTGCTGCTGCTGCCCAGTCAAGACACCTATGTCAGCAGTTATTTGACACTCTATATACTCCTATTCCTACTGCTGTTCATCATGGCACCTCCTGCCCATGTGATATGACTCTGTATCAACTACTACTGTTAATACTACTACTGCTGCTTCTGCTGCCCAGTCAAGACACCTATGTCAGCAGTTATTTCACACCCTATATACTCTTATTAAGACTGCTGTTCATCATGGCACCTCTTGCCCGAGTGATTTGACACTGTATTGTCAATGTCTACTACTACTATTACAGCTCAGTCAAGACACCTGTGTCCCAATTTTTTGGTACACTATTGACTACTATGACCACTACTGATGCTGTAAAGTATTCCCCAAGTGTTTTTATGCTATGTATTACTATTACCACTACTGCTTGTAAATCATGCCTGTGTGATACTTAGTGGGAATGCTTTAATAAGCATTCCTAGTATGGATACCCGTAAATGTATTAATCTTAATTAGTGTGAATGCTTTAATAAACATTTCCAGTATTGATATCCGTAAATTTAGTAATCTTATTATTCCTTACGTTTTTTGGTTCTGCGTAACTTCGGCATACTTTCAGCTATTGAGACCATTCAACTGTAAAAATGTTCGTCTCTTTCAGCAAATGATGGGACTTGTTCAAGTTTTTTCCTACTTTTTACACTTTTATAAATTTTTAGCTTTTAAGACCGTTTTTTTAACAATGAAGTCAATGAGAACATCCTTTTCCCCTTTGAATTCACATGCCCTGCCAAAAGTTTCAGCTACTTCATACTTTCACTTACAGACACTGAAAAAACTGTAAAGCGGTCACAAAATATTTAGCTATCCGGCTATGACTTTTCAGATCGTTATCGTTTACAATTTTTTGGTGAAAACGCAATTTACGTTTTGCGAATTTTTCACAAAAATGCGATAGGTTATAATGTAATCCTATGGAGGGGATTTAGAGTCTGTCATGTGACCTTAACATTCTAGATCTTTGTAATTAAAAATATCTTTACAAAAAGGGGAAACAAATTGGTCTCACGCCCACAAGATCTACTTTTCATACACAATTTTTATATCAAAACGTAGCTATGCTTGTCTGGTTTATGGCAATGTGATCAAGTCTGCGATACGTATTTTAGTTTTAGTTATTGGAGCAACAGCCAGAAATTATGTCTCATAGACTCTCATGTTAAATTATCTAAAAAATGTTGCTGCAGAACTCACAAAGACGCTCTTTTCTAAATCGCAGACATGGCCACATTTTTAAGTTTATCTACATAAATTTCATATCGATGCGTTTACAAGGGCCGTGTATTTCAAACGGTGTAGTCGTTGTATCAATTGCATGTACGTTTGAGGATTTATTAAGCTTTGTTTGGAGGCTTAAATCATGTATTAGATCTGTGAATTAAAAGCGTTTGTAATGTCATTTCTTTCTATAAATCACTTTCCTGACCTCAGTGCAATATTCCTCCTCACTGACCTGGGGGGGAGGGGAAACCTATTGAGGGGGGAGGGGCGACCAGGAAGTCAGCATACGCTATACTTTGCAGATAGAGAAAGAAGCTGTGTGTCCTAAAGATAGTGTAGTGGTTATGGTGAATGTCTTTGGCAAGGGGCTCACCAATTAAGCTATTCAGCATTCCCACTCGCATTTTCCTCAGGAAATGCATTGTCTAGTTATATTATATTTTAATACTCCTGCTGCTGCCTCCATGCTGAGTAAAGCTTCATGACCTCTCTGGCACAGCGGATCCACCAACAGCCTCCGCTACAAGCTACCAGACCGGATCTAAACAGCAAGTGTAACTATAACAATGAACCTTATGTTAAACACTGTTTTGCGGCATTTATACTGCAACCATTGGGCTGTCTGCAAGAGCTCATCTGCATTCTCTCTCTTTCTTGCTCTCCCTCTCTCTCTCTTTGTATATATATATATATTGTTGCTTTTGTTATGTTCATTTTTCAACTGTTTATTTTGTGTTCGTCGTGTCTGTGTCGTGTGCTTTAGTTTGTCCTAGGTTACTGTTAAATAAAATAATAGTATAAAATGTTTTTGCTTATTATGAAGTTAAATGTGTTGATGTTGATTTGTTTGATGTTAAGTTAGATGTGTTGAAAAACCTACAAATCTATCTCAAAAAGAAATGAAACATTTCCAAAAAATAATATTTATTAATAAAAACATAATTTCAGATATAACTCTGATTGAGCTTCTGAAGGCGCTCCAGCTTCTCTATATTTTTTAATTGCTGCTGCTCCAGCAGCACATTTTGCTGAATAAGGTAGCGGATCTGGCGCTGATTTGCCTGGATCCTCTGGTGGGTTGTCTTTATGAGCGCGGTCTGCCTCCTCATCTTTCCTGATACTGTTAGGATATAATAAAAAAAAAATTTGGATTTAAAATAACGTTACCAAATAAATAAAAATTTTTTTTTGCTTATTAATCAATCATTATCATGTGTATACACTTGTTATGTGTCTAACACATCCCGGGAGTGCAGAATTATTAGGCAAATGAGTATTTGGACCACATCATCCTCTTTATGCATGTTGTCTTACTCCAAGTTGTATAGGCTCGAAAGCCTACTACAGATTAGGCATATTAGGTAATGTACAACTCTGTAATGAGAAGGTGTGTGGTCTAATGACATCAACACTCTATATCAGGTGTGCATAATTATTAGTCAATTTCCTTTTCTTTGTCAAAATGGGCCAAAAGAAGGATTTGACAGACTCTGAAAAGTCCAAAATAGAGAGATATCTAGCAGAGGGATGCAGCACTCTTAAAGTTGCAAAGCTTCTGAAGCGTGATCATCAAACAAAAGAAGCGTGTGGAAAAACAAAGGTGCAAAATAACTGCCCATGAACTGAGAAAAGTTAAGCGTGCAGCTGCCAAGATGCCACTTGCCACAAGATTGGCCATATTTCAGAGCTGCAACATCACTGGGGTGCCCAAAAGCACAAGGTGTGCAATACCCAGAGACATGGCCAAGGTAAGAAAGGCTGAAAGACGATGACCACTGAACAAGACACACAAGCTGCAACGTCAAGACTGTGCCAATAAATATCTCAAGAAAGATTTTTCTAAGGTTTTATGGACTGCTGAAATGAGAGTGAGTCTTGATGGGCCAGATGGAAGAGCCCGTGGCTGGATTGGTAAAGTGCAGGGAGCTCCAGTCCGACTCAGACGCCAGCAAGGTGGTGGTGGAGTACTGGTTTGGGCTGGTATCATCAAAGATGAGCTTGTGGGGCCTTTTCGGATTGAGGATGGAGTCAAGCTCAATTCCCAGTCCTACTGCCAGATTATGGAAGAGACCTTCTTCAAGCAGTGGTACAGGAAAAAGTCACCATCCTTCAAGAAAAACATGATTTTCATGCAGGACAATGCTCCATCACACGTGTCAAAGTACTCCACAGCGTGGCTGGCAAGAAAGGGTATTAAATAAAAAAAAGTAATGACATGGCCTCCTTGTTCACCTGATCTGAACCCCATTGAGAACCTGTGGTCCATCATCAAATGTGGGATTTACAAGGAGGGAAAACAGTACACCTCTCTGAACAGTGTCTGGGAGGCTGTGGTTGCTGCTGCACGCAATGTTGATGGTGAACAGATCAAAACACTGACAGAATCCATGGATGTCAGGCTTTCGAGTGTCCTTGCAAAGAAAGGTGGCTATATTGGTCACTGATTTGTTTTAGTTTTGTTTTTAAATGTCAGAAATGTGTATTTGTGAATGTTGAGATGTTATATTGGTTTCACTTTTAAAAATAAATCATTGAAATGGGTATATATTTATTTTTTGGTTAAGTTGCCTAAAAATTCTGCACAGTAATAGTAGTCACCTGCACACACAGATATCCCCCGAAAATAACTAACACTAAAAACAAACTAAAAAATACTTCCAAAAAAATTCAGCTTTGATATTAATGAGTTTTTGGGGTTCATTGAGAACATGGTTGTTGTTCAATAATAAAATGAATCCTCAAAAATACAACTTGCCTAATAATTATGCACTACCTGTATACTTCTAGCATCAATACCATATTATGGTTCTACAATCTGACAGGTGCGCTTTATATGTTGTCCATTTTTATATCTACATTTTATTGTTGAAATGTTATTAATCATTGTGCACATATTTACCTTCCTGAACGAGGCTCACAGGACCGCTCTCTTCCTCCTGCTCTTCTGCTTGAGAAGTTGGGGTGGTGGGGGGGGGAAGCTCCTCAGCTTGCTCCTCAGCAGGAGCTGGGGTTGGGGAGTGGGAGGGCCCTGGCTGCTCCTCTTCATCCATCTCCTCCTCTGCCGCATCCTCCTCTGCCGCATCCTCCTCCTCCTCCTCATCGGCCTGGCGCCTTCTGCGCTTGGCGCGGATAACTGGCATAGGAGCTCCTATAATAACACAATGTTCATATATTATAAAAATGTTTTCTAATGACGTATGCAAATTCTGTGTACTCTGCTGTATTGTATATGAATACAAATTGATTTATATAGACAGTTAACCAATGGGACAATGTTATATTAAAGGGTCTTGTGGGCACTAGAGGGGACTGAGCGTGAGCTGGGATGCAACCATGTTAAAATGAGCTGTTTTTGTCTCCTTTGTTTTGTTCAGACCATCTCATGTTAAAAAAAGGGCCTGATGGAGCACACGGGATTACTATAACAACCCCACTCCTAACACAGGAATTTAGTGGTAATCTATATATATAAAACTCAACGTGTGTGTGTGCATAAATGTATGTATGTATGTATGTATGTATGTATGTTCCAGCATCACGTACAAACGGCTAAAGATATTTATATGAAACTTGGCACACAGGTTACTTATATGTCAGCCACAAACATAGGATAGGTGGTTTAAACCTTACCCACCCCCACTTGCCATGGTCGGGGTTTTTCTTTAAAGTCCCATGCAAAGCAATGGGAAAATTATGTTCCCACATAACTTCTGTGTTCCTGTCTGCTGTCCCATGTCTTTTTTCAACAGTACTATGAATACCTTGGCTGGTGGTGATATATGTTAGCACAACATGGCATCTTGGTTAACAACATCTGACCTTACATGAATTACATATGACCTTACATAACTGTCACCAAAGGAGCTGCGGTGGCTCCACACGATTGCCACTGCACTGACAAGTGATTCACCTCTGCAGCTAGGGGTTCGGATCCCGCTCTCGGCTACCTGTGAATTGAGTTTGGTGGTCTCAGCCCCGCCCCTGGTGGGTGTGCTATGCGAGGTTGGGTTGGGAGGACCCCCTCACACCCGCCATTGCCAACCGGGGCATGGAGAAAGGTGGCAGATTGCCTCTGGGGGAGGCCTCCCAACTCCTGCAGGCCGGCTCCTCTCTCTTTCGAGTTCACGCACAAAATACACTTTTTAAAAAAAAAACATAACTGTCAACAATAACTTACCTGGATGATATTTAGCCCGAAGACGTCTGACCTGATCCATTTGGCGCCTCTTCAGGTCAGACCACTTCTTAACAATTGCCTTGTGGTCATGTTGGCCGCCAAAGTCAGCGATTAGGGCGCTGACCACAGCCCTTTTCTCTGGCTGCCTCCGCAGCTTATCGTATCCTGTTTCCAGGAACTTCTGCAAGATGAAGAACAAAGTATATTGTAATACTTCTGTTGACAGCCTTATGGATATATGACGTAAATGTATGCTATTCAACAATTGGAAGCATTCTCGCCTTATTAATCAATGACAGGGGTAACATGAAAGATTTTATATCCTGCCATTTCGGTCGCCACCTTTTTTGCATAAATATAGCAGCCATTATCATTTGCATAATTATGAATATATTATTAACAACACAGGATACACGTATAGGGGAGATATGCGTTGCTAACTCTTTTCCCTGTCAGGAGCCTAACGCCCCGGGGGGTCAGAGACGGGACCTTTTTCGGAGGACCACTGACGTATGTACCCGTCGCAGTTTTTTGTGATGTCACTCTTTAGGTGTGTGCACATTTTTCACTGCATCCGGGTGGAGTTTTTGGGTTGTGTTTTGCACGCCACAGGCTTTTCAACAGGAAAAAAACAGCTGGAGGCAGAATGGTTGCAAAACACTACGTGTTTGTTACTTAACTCTGGGTTTCAAGACCAGTCCACCTCCAGCTGTTGCAAAACTACTACTCCCATCAGCCACGGTCTGTCAGTGCATGCTAAGAATTTTACTTTTGCTGCATCTAGGGTGCCACAGTTTAGAGACCCGTGCATAAAGGCCTGAAAAATGGGGGCCTGCAGAACTTACAATACTAGAAGTGCCAGCATTCCCAGGCATGCTGGAAGTTGTAGTTCTGCAACATCTAAAGGGCAATATGTATTCGAACGTCCTTGGGCCTTGAGGACACTGAAGTCAGGACGTTCGCATACGTCCTATGTCCAAATTTTTTTTAAATTCATTATGCTAAATAACAAGGAAAAGTGCCTAAATACACATTTGCCAACCAGGGTGTCTGCAGCTGTCCAGGCATGCTGGGACTTGTAGTTTTGTAAAAGCAGGAGACACATTTTTTGTGAAATACTAATATATGATCATATATACTAACTTTTAAACTAGACTAAAATGCTGGGCTGGGCTGGGACTTGTAGTTTTGTAAAAGCAGGAGACACATTTTTGGTTAAATACTAATATCTGATCATATATACTAACTTTTAAACTAGACTTAAATGCAGTTGAAGATGATGAAATAACAGTGGTCAAAATACTTACACAAATCAGCAACTTTTCCTCAGACTTAGTGAAATTGCTTCCAACCATGTTGCTGTGTGATTGCGCTGCGATCATAAGTTGGAAACTGGCAAGGCTCCAGGAAATGGTCGCGTGTTGTTCGCGTCTTGATTGCGCTGCTTGGACCGAGATGGGTCCATATGGCTTCGGCTGTATGGACCACAGTAACTCTTTTCCCTGTCAGGAGCCTAGGAGCCTAACGCCCCGGGGGGTCAGAGACGGGACCTTTTCGGAGGACCACTGACGTATGCAACCGTCGCAGTTTTTTGTGATGTCACTCTTTAGGTGTGTGCAAATTTTTCCTTGCACCGGGTGGAGTTTTTGGGTTGTGTTTTGCACGCCACAGGCTTTTCAACAGAAAATAACCAGCTGGAGGCAGAATGGTTGCAAAACACTACGGGTTTGTTACCTAACTCTGGGTTTCAAGACCAGTCCACCTCCAGCTGTTGCAAAACTACTACTCCCATCAGCCACGGTCTGTCAGTGCATGCTAAGAATTTTACTTTTGCTGCATCTAGGGTGCCACATTTTAGAGACCCGTGCATAAAGGCCTGAAAAATGGGGGCCTGCAGAACTTACAATACTAGAAGTGCCAGCATTCCCAGGCATGCTGGAAGTTGTAGTTCTGCAACATCTAAAGGGCAATATGTATTCGAACGTCCTTGGGCCTTGAGGACACTGAAGTCAGGACGTTCGCATACGTCCTATGTCCAAAAATTTTTTAAATTCATTATGCTAAATAACAAGGAAAAGTGCCTAAATACACATTTGCCAACCAGGGTGTCTGCAGCTGTCCAGGCATGCTGGGACTTGTAGTTTTGTAAAAGCAGGAGACACATTTTTTGTGAAATACTAATATATGATCATATATACTAACTTTTAAACTAGACTAAAATGCTGGGCTGGGCTGGGACTTGTAGTTTTGTAAAAGCAGGAGACACATTTTTGGTTAAATACTAATATCTGATCATATATACTAACTTTTAAACTAGACTTAAATGCAGTTGAAGATGATGAAATAACAGTGGTCAAAATACTTACACAAATCAGCAACTTTTCCTCAGACTTAGTGAAATTGCTTCCAACCATGTTGCTGTAATATTGCGCTGCGATCATAAGTTGGAAACTGGCAAGGCTCCAGGAAATGGTCGCGTGTTGTTCGCGCAATTGCGCATGCGCGATCGAAAAATCGCAATCGCAATATGTATTTCGGTTAAAATATCATACATATTCGATTTCAGAGTGCTGCTACAGCAGTTTTCGAAATATCTGCAATCAATTTCGCATTCGCATGTTGCGATATTTCGATAAAATATCAGGAATATTCTGAGCCAATCAGAGCGCTCCTCCAGCATATCTCGAAATTGCGCAATAAATATCGCATTCGCATGTTGCGATATTTCGATAAAATATCACGAATATTCTGAGCCAATCAGAGAACTCCTCAAGCATATCTCGAAATTCCGCAATAAATATCGCATTCGCATGTTGCGATATTTCGATAAAATATCACGAATATTCTGAGCCAATCAGAGCGCTCCTCCAGCATATCTCGAAATTCCGCAATTAATATCGCATTCGCATGTTGCGATATTTCGATAAAATATCACGAATATTCTGAGCCAATCAGAGCGCTCCTCCAGCATATCTCGAAATTCCGCAATTAATATCGCATTCGCATGTTGCGATATTTCGATAAAATATCACGAATATTCTAAGCCAATCAGAGCGCTCCTACCGCAGTTATTAAAAAAATCGCAATTATTTTCGCATTCGCAATAGCGAAAAATCGCAATCAATTAATTTCGATAAAATATCACGAATATTCGAATTTAGCGAATATATCTCGAATATTCGAATATATATTCGAGATATATCGCGAAATCGAATATGGCATATTCTGCTCAACACTAACCAGAAGGCGGTATGTTCTTAAACAGAAAGTGTTCTATGAACACGGAAACAAAAGTGGTAGGTTATTGGCACACACGATACAGGCAGCTAAGACCTCATCTGTGATTCATCATATTCGAGACAGTCAAGGTAAACTCCTCTCTAAGAACGAGGAAATAGCCAAACACTTTGAAAAATTCTACTCAAAACTCTATAACCTTGAGCAAGAACAGGGAGGATCCACCAATATGGCCAACCGACCCTCCCAATTAACAGATTTCTTAGCTCAATACTGCCCTAAACCTATCACTTCCCAGCAGGCTGAAGCCATGGAGATTGGGCTAATCTCAACGTCTCCTGGTTTGGTCGCTCGGCCCTCATTAAGATGGTTGTTCTTCCCCGTTTAATGTATCTAATGCAGACGATCCCAATTCACCTACCCCCTTATTTTTTTGTGGCATACAAAAAGGCCTACACAACCTTCATATGGAAGAACACAGCCCTACAAATCAAATACTCACGACTGACATGCCCCAAAACCATAGGAGGAATTAGTCTACCAGACCTCTACAATATTATCTGGCCTGCCACCTGACTAGAGTGGTAGACTGGAAAATTCACAAACTAGGAAAAGCATGGGTTATGCTGGAGAACTCTCTCACGCAAACCCCGGTTCACTCACTCCCTTGGATGTCACCACAATTCTGGCCCCCGACCCTGAAGATACATCCGTTCATCAACCCCTCGCTATTGGCCTTTAGGAAAGCAGTCGCTCTCTTTAATCTATCCTTACAACCAGGTCCATTGACCTCTTTGAGAGGTAACCCTGAGTTCCCTCCAGGAGAATCTAACTCATTCCTACTTTTGGAATGGCCACATGAGGACGTTTTGGCTTGTCACTTCTTTCACAAAGGCCGTAGACGATCCTATGATGAGCTGGTTTCTGAATCGCGCACTAACACTTTCCCTTACCCTTACAAATGATACTTAAGGACGATGAGTGGGAATCCATTTACACACTTGCTCACAAGGGATCAATGAATGTCGCAATTCAGGAAAATGGATACAAAATGATTACGAAAGTGGTATAGAACTCCAGCACGTCTACATAAATTCTCTCCTTCAATTCCAAACACATGTTGGAGATGTAAAGGAGCGGTAGGATCCATGATTCATATTTGGTGGGAGTGTGCCTTGCTCCAACCATTTTGGAGGGAGGTTCACTCCATAATTACACGGGTTACCACTTTCACGCTAGATTATAATCCTGCTCAATACCTCTTGCATCACACTTCCCTCCCCAAACGAACCTACCACAGATCGTTGGCCATGCATATGGTTAATGCAGCCAGACTTTGCATTCCTACACACTGGCGATCAACGGACATACCAACCGCTAGAGGGTGGTTGAGCAGAGTTGCTAAGATAGAGGAGATGGAGGAATTGATACACACATCCCAGGATCGTATTCAGAAATTCACATTGACTTGGGCCTGTTGGACACACTTTAGGACTATGGACTACTATAAATCTTTCTTCCCAACTCAACGCTAAGTCACTTAGACTGCCCACTGCTATCCCACCCGCGCCCAATACCGATCAGGGGGGCCGAGACGAGTATCGGCCCCTACTACATTATTGGTACAACTGTCCTGTACTTCTTCCCCCTCTTTTTCTCTTTTCCTACATCAATTCCATACTATATTTCTCTCTCTTTTTAACTTACCCTACCCCCCCCCATTTTTTTCCTCTTTTCCCAATAACAATATAATTGACCAAATGCTCGATAGGAACCTTGATACGGGCTCCTAATGTTTATAAGGACATAGTGACACCGAGCTTGAGAGCTCTTACGTGACAGTGGATAGACCTGTCGATATTGGTCTATGGGGGTCTTTCCAATCTTATGCAGGTGTACTTGCTCTCACTTAGATTCCTGTTCTAACTGGGATTATGTGTTGATATTTCATAAAATGTACCTAATGCTTAAAAAGGCTTTCTTTATATATCCACATTCCTATTGTTATATTCCCTATGATTTTTGTGGCATGATCAAAATGTCTTACTTACATTGGGAATGTTAAATATGTTAAATATGTTGTACATGTAACCTTATTTTTTTCTCTCAATAAAAACTTTTGTGAAATAAAAAAAAAAATGGGACAGTATTATTTATCCACAATATCTATCAGGATATATGTAAAGACTATGGGCCAGATTCACAAAGCACTTACGCCGACATATCTAGAGATGCGCGGCGTAATTGAAAAATGCGCCGCGCGTATTTTTGCACCTGATCCTCAAAACGAGATATGCCTGAAAACCATTTTTTTCCGTCCTACCTAAAACAATTACACCGGCGCTTCTTCGAGCGCAAAATACGCTAGACACACCATTGTTTTGCTAGGCAAAGATGCAAATGAGGGAGATAAGGCGATCCACAAAATTAAGTGTGTGCGGCGTAGGCTACGCACTGTGCGCATCTGTTAGTTTCCCGGAGTAAGGTTACACTTTATAAAAGGTGCCTTAACTTTGCTCCAGCTGTGTAAAGGTCAGCTAAAGCAACACCATTAAGGAAGAGCTGAGCACACACACTTGCCGGACTACAATCTGTATGCCACCATGCCAGGGGCATCCATGCTCATAACTATACTAGTGACTTTTGTAACCGAGGGTACCCCCTCTTCTGAGGGAACAGCAGTCAGGAGATGCCTCACAGAATGCATCTTTGCACAGTAAACACACACATTAATCATTGCACAATGAGAATGCAGGAGCCTCCCCGGGTGGCTGCCCACCTGCTGGCCTGCCCTCCAAGGCCACGGCGATCCTGGTCAGGCCCAGAGTGAGGGCTGCCGTATTGGCCTGGACAGCCTGGGTGTTGGCCTGGACAGCCTGGGTCAGGGCAGTCACCTCAAGGGCCACGCCTGTTGTGGCGGCCTGCAGCTCAGAAAAGCAATTTATAAAAGCTAATGAATTAGTGCCCACGTCACTGACTGAATCATTGATGGAGGCCAGGCTCTCCTCTATCTGGGCCAAAGTCCGGGTGACCTGACCCAGATGTTGAGTCTGACGAGACTGGTCCCTCTGCAGATTTGCAGGCAGGAACTCGGCCACCACCCTGGTCTTCTGGGTGGCCTTCCTGCCTGCAGTTGAGGCTTGTGGCCTGGGAGGAGGGGAGCCCCCTGGGGGGGGGCTGTTAGGGGAGGAGTGGGAGGGACTACCCCTGATGGTGGCCTGACTGCTGTCAGGCGCAAGGGAATCCTCATTCCAACACTCCATCACTTCTCGGGCAAGCTCCATCGGATCATCCTCAACCTCCCCCCCTCATCCTCCTCCCCCTGAACCTCCTCATGAGGGGAGTTGTGGCCACTTTCCTGCCCTGGGGACTCTGGCCTTTCTTGGGGCTCCTCAGCAGCCTGTTGTCCTGGGGGTGGTGCAGCCTGGCCTGATGGCCCAGCAACCTCCTGGCCATCTGTGGAGGACACAAAACATACACAGGTTGGAGGATCCACACACTTGGCACATATTCCCTTCCCCACCCACACATGCTACTCACCAGATGGAAATAAAAAAAAACGTACCTGTCCACACAGGATCATCAGATTCAAAGCCAGGCAGGCCCACCACTTGCTGGCTGTGGAAGCACCGGGCCACCGCACGTTCCTCCTCAGTCCACCTTACGGTGCAGGGTGGGCCTCCTCCAGTGCCCCTGGCATGGGCTGCTTGCTTGGCCATCTTCTCACGGGCCAGGCTCATAAGATCGTTGATCTTCTTCTGAATCCCACTGTGGGTCCTCGTCTCCCCCCCCCTCCGCATTGATCCGATCAGTTATCTGTTGAATGATCTCCCTCTTCCTGGCCGGGTGATGTCCCGGCTGTCAGGGCCATGCAAAAATCTCCCAAATTGGGTGATAGCCCTGGCCAGCAAGTGCTTCTCTCGCACCGATAAGTTTAATTTCCTTCTTTTAGGTGTCATCTCACAACACAGCACTCAGCAACAGACACTAAATTCAAAAAGTACAAACAAACACAGAAACACACAGAACAAACCAACAAAAAGACACAGAACAAACACAAAAAGACACAGAACAGGCAGCCAAAAAGACACAGAACAGACACACACAAAAATCAGACAGCAAAAAAGCAAAAACACAAGCAGACAGCTAATACAAATTCAAACAAAAAACACAGAAGAAACAGACACAAAAAACACTCAGAAAATATACACACCTACTACAACCTCCTACTACAATAAATCTTTAATATAACACTACACTCACCAACAAACAGCCACAGACAACAGAGCAAAAGACACTTGCTTTAGGAAGGGAAACACAGGGATGTACTTTTGCAAGGGAAGTGCATTTGTCTGGGGCTATTTAAGCACAGGGCGATTCTCAAACCTATCTCACTGATTGCGCCGAGCCGAGTTCTGCACATGCCCAGTGAGGTGCAGATTTGTGCGCGCATGCGAAGTACACCGGCCCTTCATTTGCATGGGGTCACGGCTCATTTCAATGGAGCACGCCCACTTCCTTCCCACTTGCAATAACCCCGCCTTACGCCTCGGTATTTACGTCGCGCTGGCGCAAATTTGGGCGCAAATGCGCTGTGGATACGGCACTTACGTCACAAAATTAAGGCGCCGTAACTTAAATGATATACATTTGGAGTAACTTAATTTGCGCCGCTCTACGTGAATCTGGCCCTATGTTTGGTTTGTTTTTTTCTGAACTTAACATGTTAGCTAAGAGAGCTGATCACATTGGTCTATGTACAAAATAGGAGACGGACCGACTCCTACTAGAGCTCCTGCTATTGTGAGAAGATGTCCTATGTTCAAATTCATGATAATGTATCATCTACTGTGCGACGCTCTGTGACAACAAGTTTGACCTGTAGTGAAATCCTAATTTATCATAACAATGGCCAGGCTTCTTAAGGGATTAGTTAATTACGTTACAAGTGTATTTTCAGAGTGATTTGAGCAGGAGGTATGTACCTCCTCTTCTACTGTATATAAGACTTGTATTCTGGTTCTAATAAAGAGTCTGATTCCTGCTTGATCCTCAGTACAGAGCCTCGTCTCGTATTTGGGGGAGAATTATTCGTATAGGTTTCTTGTTCAGCGGATTGGAGTGTTCGGTAGCTGCCTTTGTGTTCGGGAATGGAATGTCCTAAACGACTTTAACCCCTTTCATCATACTCGGGGGGGGGGGGGTGGTGCACTACTCCTTTAGCAAAGCCTAGCAGACTCAAAAAGAACACATTTACTACAAGAAATAATGTAAAAAAAAAGGGTAATTAACTTCAGTACAGAAGAGAGGCCACCAGGGGGCACCTATGTAATTACATTAATGGGTACAGAGATGCCACTGTGTGCTGTGTTGGTTGTATGGTAAATTTATATTTTTATTCTGTTTCATGTAACCTGAATTATCCATTGGGAATGTTCCCGGTTTCTAAACTTTGCTTAGATGGTGATCAGTAGGGGTTAATCAATTACTTGCTAGATCATAAATGAATGCCCTTTATGTAATGTTCTGATATCTGTAAACCAGACCCTGGAGTTATGGTTTTGCTTTAGTAAATAATTTTTCATTAAACCCTCTGTACTTCTGAATGTAATTTAATGTGAATGGAATCGATATGATGGATTCCAAATTGCTTATTCTTAAAAACACACCAACAGATAATATCAGCTAGAGTTGCCATCGTGTGGAATATCTCCACCCCATAGGGGGAGAGACCTACATAGAGTAATGCCGACCGAGATATCGATGGACGTGACATTGCATTCGACATGACTTTATGATCTGTCTATTGTTTATATCCAAATGTTGTGGACGCGGGAGAGGCTTCTTTTGTTATGGGGGTCACAGGATGTGTTTGCATACATATAGAGTTACAAAGATGTATCTATAGACTGTGTTTCACAGGGCCTTGGACTAACCAAAAGTGACTGCATAGTGTTTTTTGAGCCTTTCAAAAACTGCACAAGTGTTGAAAAAGTGGACTTTGCTTTTGCATTTCGGTCTGTCCCCTATGGGGTGGAAATATTCCACTTGATGGTGACTCTAGCTGATATTATCTGTTTTTTATCTGTTGTCTGGTGTGTTTTTAAGAATATGTGAGTTGGGTTCCAGCGTATTGATTCCATTCACATATACTCTTGAAGAAGATTATCACAAATGCATTGGGGCAGATCCACAAAGAAATTACGTCGGCGTATCTATTGATAGGCCGGCGTAATTTCAAAATTCCCGCGTCGTATCTTTGTTTTGAATCCCTCAAAACAAGATACGACAGCATCACGGCTTGATCCGACAGGCGTACGTCTTCGTACGCCTTCGGATCTTAGATGCAATTTTTCGGCGGGCGCTAGGTGGTGTTTCCGTCATAATCCACGTCGAGTATGCAAATTAGCTATTTACGGCGATCCACGAACGTACGTCGGCCCGGCGCATTTTTTTTCGTCGTTTGCGTTCGGCTTTTTCCGGCGTATAGTTAAAGCTGCTATATGGTGACGTACTCAATGTTAAGTATGGCCGTCCTTCCTGCGTACAATTTTGAATTTTTTGCATCATTTGCGTAAGTCGTTCGCTAATAGGAATTTGCGTAGAATGACGTCACCGTCATAAGCATTGGCTGGTTTCGGTTTAATTTCGAGCATGCGCACCGGGATACCCCCAGGGACGGCGCACGCGCAGTTAAAAAAAAAGTTGTTTACGTCGGGTCACGACGTATTAACATAAAACCCGCCCCCATCACTTCCATTTGAATTCCGCGCCCTTACTCCGCAACAGATATGCTACGCCGCCGTAACTTATGGCGCGTATTTGTTGTGGATTCAAACAACACAAAAGTAAGTTACAGCGGCGTAGCGTATCTTAGATACGCTGCGCCCGGCGCAGATGTATGTGGATCTGGCCCATTGAGTTTACATGTGGATTTTCTTGGATCATTACATCTATATGAACCAAAAATAGACATACAGTATTTAATGCTTTGCAGTATTCTCTGCTTTTGTGTCTTTTATTTATATTTATATGAAATGTCTTGATTCTGTGTCATTGTTATTCATTTTTCTCTATGAACATGGTTGCCTAATCTTATTTAAAATGTATAAGATGTCATATTCTCTATGGCAGATGTCACATCACTCTATACAACCTAGAATGGCTATCGAGGCCATAAAATGTAATTGAAAGAACGATCCCAAATCTCTAGAAATAAGTAAAGGTTTCAGATGGAATGCCTGGAATGTTCTTTAAATCACAAGTTCTTTTGTAATAAGGAAACATTTTTTTCTAGTCTAACAAACTTCTGTATGAACTGATTGGCGAGAAATTATATATTCTAAAAAAGATGACCAGAACAAAATATACAAAAGATTTGTTGATGATATATTCCTCATTTGGAAAGGGGATACATAATCGTTTATGCACATTTAAAGAAAAAAAAATATATTTATATATATAAAATTGAGCTTAATAGGTTAATTTAGGTGAACAGATAATTTTTTTTTAGATATAACAATCTTTAGAGTGGAAAGAGAAACATTGACAAGACATTCTTAAAAGAGACTGATTTCATAGTTCTCTGTCTCCAGCTGCCTCCACATCAAATGGATAAATAACATACCTAGGGGTCAGTTTTACAGACTAAGAAGGAACTGTGGTTCAATAAAAGACTATAAAAAAAAATACACTGCAATGGGAAAAAATGGTGAAAAAAATATACAATATGAATTCTTTAAAGGTTCATAAAATATCAGAAATAGAAAGTTGCTGCAAGAAAAGACTAGAGTAGATTATACTAGTGAGCAGATGTATATTTCTAACTGATTTCAATTACTATTAGGCAATTTAAATATAGTCTAAAAACTATTGGTATTTCATCAGGAAGGATAAATTACTGTATCCACTACCAGCTCATAAACTAAAGCCTTTCTATAGAAAAGCACCCCCCTGTATTAAACTATAAAATGGGGAAGAGGAATGTATAGAATTATATGCACACAGAAGATGTTCCTTCTGCAAAACAAGTAAACGTAATTAAAGGAGAACATGTACATTTGCTTTTCATTCTATATGGAAGAAGTTTACAATAAAGTATTTTATGTCATGTGTTATATTGTTCTTAGTGTGGCATTGTTTTTGTAGTACTCATCATTGTCATAACTTTAATAAAATGAGACAACCAAAAAAGATTTTTTTAAATGGGCACATATTATATAAACTGTGTGTGTGTGTGTGTGTGTGTGTATATATATATATATACATATACAGTATAAAAAAAACACGAGCTTGTGGCTCATCGAAACATCAAAATTAAACTTCATCATAGTGTGCTCGCCTTTCAAGCCTTTCAAGCCCCTTATCTTTTGGACTATTTGTACTTCATACTTTGCTGAGCACCTCAACCCATTTTCTCTCAGATGTGTGCAGTGGCAGCTGTTAGGATGTTTTAATAGGAAAACTATATATTTTCCATGTGTTGGAAAATAATAAAATAGGATTGATACAGCTTGTTGATTAATGTGTAAAAATATGCATGATGACAGCATAAAAGAATGCAATTGTTGACTGAGCTCTTGAGAAAGTCCTATTGGGAGAACCATGTTGAGTGTGTAGAGAGGGAGCAACGTCTTAATGCTAAACACGGTTTACATCACTATGTATGTGAACTTCGAGGGAGGGTTTTCAGTAATCTATCAGGGCTTGGTAATGCGCTTTATCATGTTAATAGTTTTATGTTGTTTTTACCTTCTTAATAGTCTTCTATTTATGATGGGGTGAGAAAAGTAAAGCTATAACCCCAGAATGTGTGTGACTTAGTGGAGGAATTTTTGGCTCTGAGAAAAGCACCAGATCAGAATTGAAAAGAAAAGAAAAAGAGTCCACTTTATTAGACTTTATAATAATTTAGAAGTCACTATTACTATTTGTTTAAAAGAGAATTATGGGAATAGCAAAAAAAAAAAAAGCTCCAGCTGCCCCCCACCGACTTTACCCTGAGAACTGGGTGATCAAACACTGCTAATCACCCAGTTCTCACTAGCTCTCTGATCTGCCCCTCCAGCCCTCAATCGCTCACTAGAAGAAGTATAGCCAAACCTTTAAAGAAAATAAATGTAGAGACACAATGAGGCTTGGTACACACCTCTGCGTGTGGCTGTGGGTGCGGGAATCACATCTGTTACTGTTCCCGCAACCAAATTGTGCTGCTCTTAGGAGACACATGGGCATGGGGCTGCCATTCATTCTGAATGGCACCCCCACGTATTTGAGTGCACATTGAGTTTGTGGGTGCGGGAACCACAGGGAAATTGCATTGGTCAAAAAGACCATGCCATTTCCCTGCGACCGCATTTTTTAAAAGGTGCATGCACCTTTTTTTGTGGAAACACACGCACAGCAACCCACTCATTTCAATGTGCTGTTGTGCCCATGCAAATGCGGCCTGCACAAAACGCGGATATGTGAACCTAATGAACTTGTTTTATTATTGACATCTTATCATGAGAAGATTAGTAATATAAACAAATCTTGTATAATGTTTACCCAGGCTGGTCAGATATATTTCTATACTTATTTATTGATTTGTATTTACTAAGCAGCATGTTTGAAGTGAAAAGCAGTGATGTAGCCTCATTATGGTCACACCAATATGCTTTATAACTAAAGCTCAAAGTAAAATTATTTATCACAATTTGTATATAAGTGTATACACAGTTGTGCACTATATGCATAAGAGGAAATATGAAAGCTGGAGACTTATTGTTGTGGCATAAGAATACATAAGGTAAATTTAACTTTAGCAGAACTATACGGGAGAAAAATGCAACCAAATAAACAAATTTAGTGATTATAAAGCTTTGTTTTTTTTTGTTTTTTAAATAACAAACATGTTATACTTACCTCCTCTGTGCAAGAGTTAAGCACAGAGTGGTCTCGATCCTCCTTTTCTGGAGTCCCCCCACGGCGCTCCTGGCTCCTTCTCTTCATTGGCTGCCCCCACAGAGAGACAGTTTCCATGTGGGTCAAACTGATAATTAACTAAAAATGAAACACAGTGCCAAAAACATAAATAATGAATGAATAACCTAGCCAGCATGTGGCCAGTGAAAAAACATGCACAAACAGCTGCGGAATGTCAGCAGACAAAATATAAACTCAATAAGTCCTGAGGAAATGGGCTAATAATAAAGCCTTTGAGTATCAAGTGCATGAATAAACAAACAACATTAAATGTGATGAAAAAAGTTCCATAAAGCAAAAGCTCTCCAAAGATAGTGATGTGGTGTTTTCAAGGATCTTCTAATGTGGATCTTCAAATAATATGTGCTCACAAAGCGCTTACCTTCCCAAAGAAGTAATCAAGCCTTGATTATATGGATGTCCATAAGAGGTGCTGTTGGATCTGCAACTGGCTATGGGTGTCCAAGACGTCCTGTATAATCCTGTGTTTGTAAGCTCCAGTCTTCTAGTGGGCAACAATGGTACTCAGCATGGAGAAATAAAAGAAATAGCTTCCCATAGTGTAGTAAACAAGGGCTGGTTTATTTGTAAAAAAACGCTGACATTTGCATTTTCAAAAGCAAGATAAAAACGAAAGGAAAAAACAGCTGATCACAGCTTCCTGGTGTGTTGCTATAGTAAGCCCGTCCCTTACATGTTACGCCACGTCACGTGGCTTCATCAGAGGTGACGGATTGGTTGTTGGTCTTGTCTTTTATAAGAGCCAGCAGGAAATAGTTTGATCGCCATTTTGCCAGAGAAAGTGTCTCTATACTGGCGGCGGCCATTTTAACGGTGGGCTTGCATCAATATGACCGTGTCAATGAGTCCAGAGCGCTGTGGATTCCCGGCAGCCATCTTATTGTAGCCCCAAACTGGACAGCAAGTAATTGGCTCATACAAGCCTGGAAATGAACAGCGATGTAGATAATCTGGAGCTGACAATGGCTATAATGTAGCGATGGAGCTATCTGCTGTGAGAGCCACATACATGTTGTCATGAGTGGTTAATAAAAAATAAAAGCAATACATCATAATATATAATCGATCAAAGTTAATAAACTCTATATATAAATAAAACCACGTGATATATCTGTATAATATCGACTAATAAATACATAATAGGAAAATGTACATACATTCATAAGGTATATAATTAAAAAATGGATGAGGGATAAAAATATATTTAAAATTGCAATATGCATAGAATATAAAAATATATATTAAAAATTACTTAAACAATTTAGATCAAATTCTACATTCATACCATCAGGTACCATAGTCTGTAAGCTGTGTATCCATCTAGATTCTTTCTGGCTGATGGACCTTACCATGTGTGCCCCTCTCCAATTTTTTTTTTTTATATTTTTCTATGCCCCAAAAAGTAAGGTGTTTGGGGTCTTTATTGTGAAAAAGTGCAAAGTGCTTACTGACATTATGTTTCGGAAAACCATTAAAAATGTTTTGAATATGTTCTTTTATCCTAACCATGAGTGGTCTTTTTGTTCGGCCTATGTACTGTAAATTGCAAGTACACTGTAGTACATAGACCACTCCTTCTGTATGACAACTAATAAAATCATTGATAATAAACTTTTGGCCAGTTTTGGTACAGATGAAGTCTTCCCTTTTCTTTTGTGTTTTTTTGGAGTGTCTACATGCATAACAATATTTGCATGGTACAAACCCTTTACTTGTGAAGAAGGTGTAACCACTTTTTGGTGGAGGTACTACCACATTTTTGACAATCAGGTCTCTCAAAGTCGGATCTCTTTTGTAGACTATATTTGGTCTATCCGGTAATATAGTTTGTAGGTTTCTATCACTTCTCAGAATGTGCCAGTGTTTCTTTATTAATTTTTCCACTTCTCGGTGCTGGATGTTGTAATCTAAAACAATGAATGGAGCCTCATTTTTGTGCTTTTTCATTTTTGGTCCTTGTAGTAGGGTATTTCTATCCGTTTTGGATACCTTCTCAATCTGTTTTTGAATGAAATTATCTGTGTAGCCCTTTTCTTTAAATCTGTTTCCAATAAATGTGGCTTGTTTTTCATAGTCCTCTTGGTGTGTGCAGTTTCTCTTTAATCTTGTTAGTTGTCCCTTAGGTATGTTGAAAAGCCATGATTTATGGTGACAGCTTTTTACAGGTAAATAGCTGTTGGTGTCAATATTTTTGAAATGTGTTTTTGTCACCAATTTGTTGTCTACAATCGAGATGTCCAAATCTAGAAAGTTAACCATAGTATCACTGATGTTGTGATACTATGGTTAACTTTCTAGATTTGGACATCTCGATTGTAGACAACAAATTGGTGACAAAAACACATTTCAAAAATATTGACACCAACAGGTATTTATCCGTAAAAAGCTGTCACCATAAATCATGGCTTTTCAACATACCTAAGGGACAACTAACAAGATTAAAGAGAAACTGCACACACCAAGAGGACTATGAAAAACAAGCCACATTTATTGGAAACAGATTTAAAGAAAAGGGCTACACAGATAATTTCATTCAAAAACAGATTGAGAAGGTATCCAAAACAGATAGAAATACCCTACTACAAGGACCAAAAATGAAAAAGCACAAAAATGAGGCTCCATTCATTGTTTTAGATTACAACATCCAGCACCGAGAAGTGGAAAAATTAATAAAGAAACACTGGCACATTCTGAGAAGTGATAGAAACCTACAAACTATATTACCGGATAGACCAAATATAGTCTACAAAAGAGATCCGACTTTGAGAGACCTGATTGTCAAAAATGTGGTAGTACCTCCACCAAAAAGTGGTTACACCTTCTTCACAAGTAAAGGGTTTGTACCATGCAAATATTGTTATGCATGTAGACACTCCAAAAAAACACAAAAGAAAAGGGAAGACTTCATCTGTACCAAAACTGGCCAAAAGTTTATTATCAATGATTTTATTAGTTGTCATACAGAAGGAGTGGTCTATGTACTACAGTGTACTTGCAATTTACAGTACATAGGCCGAACAAAAAGACCACTCATGGTTAGGATAAAAGAACATATTCAAAACATTTTTAATGGTTTTCCGAAACATAATGTCAGTAAGCACTTTGCACTTTTTCACAATAAAGACCCCAAACACCTTACTTTTTGGGGCATAGAAAAATATAAAAAACCTTGGAGAGGGGCACACATGGTAAGGTCCATCAGCCAGAAAGAATCTAGATGGATACACAGCTTACAGACTATGGTACCTGATGGTATGAATGTAGAATTTGATCTAAATTGTTTCTTAAGTAATTTTTAATATATATTTTTATATTCTATGCATATTGCAATTTTAAATATATTTTTATCCCTCATCCATTTTTTAATTATATACCTTATGAATGTATGTACATTTTCCTATTATGTATTTATTAGTCGATATTATACAGATATATCACGTGGTTTTATTTATATATAGAGTTTATTAACTTTGATCGATTATATATTATGATGTATTGCTTTATTTTTTATTAACCACTCATGACAACATGTATGTGGCTCTCACAGCAGATAGCTCCATCGCTACATTATAGCCATTGTCAGCTCCAGATTATCTACATCGCTGTTCATTTCCAGGCTTGTATGAGCCAATTACTTGCTGTCCAGTTTGGGGCTACAATAAGATGGCCGCCGGGAATCCACAGCGCTCTGGACTCATTGACACGGTCATATTGATGCAAGCCCACCGTTAAAATGGCCGCCACCAGTATAGAGACACTTTCTCTGGCAAAATGGCGATCGAACTATTTCCTGCTGGCTCTTATAAAAGACAAGCCCAACAACCAATCCGTCACCTCTGATGAAGCCACGTGACGTGGCGTAACATGTAAGGGACGGGCTTACTATAGCAACACACCAGGAAGCTGTGATCAGCTGTTTTTTCCTTTCGTTTTTATCTTGCTTTTGAAAATGCAAATGTCAGCGTTTTTTTACAAATAAACCAGCCCTTGTTTACTACACTATGGGAAGCTATTTCTTTTATTTCTCCATGCTGAGTACCATCGTTGCCCACTAGAAGACTGGAGCTTACAAACACAGGATTATACAGGACGTCTTGGATACCCATAGCCAGTTGCAGATCGAACAGCACCTCTTATGGACATCCATATAATCAAGGCTTGATTACTTCTTTGGGAAGGTAAGCGCTTTGTGAGCACATATTATTTGAAGATCCACATTAGAAGATCCTTGAAAACACCACATCACTATCTTTGGAGAGCTTTTGCTTTATGGAACTTTTTTCATCACATTTAATGTTGTTTGTTTATTCATGCACTTGATACTCAAAGGCTTTATTATTAGCCCATTTCCTCAGGACTTATTGAGTTTATATTTTGTCTGCTGACATTCCGCAGCTGTTTGTGCATGTTTTTTCACTGGCCACATGCTGGCTAGGTTATTCATTCATTATTTATGTTTTTGGCACTGTGTTTCATTTTTAGTTAATTATCAGTTTGATTCACTGACCAACACGTTGGATACACAGTCATATTATTGCGCTCGTCACTTTATCTTTCATCACTTCACTGTATTTATTTATATTTATACACCATTAGATTGAGCAGCATTATCACTCATTTCATTATACCATTTTACTGTTCATCTCAAGTTTTATTTGGTAGGCGCGAGAGCACCCCCACACCTTTCAGTTTCCATGTGGGCACCTGTGTGGGCGAGCTCCCGAGTATTGCTGCTGCGTCCATTGACACAGACAGCAGGACTCGGCCCTGCCCCCATGGCTCCCGTGTCACTGGATTTGATTGACAGCAGTGCTGCTATCAATCTATCCAATGAGGACTCGAGACAGCAGCTGTTGCTGGAACGATCATGCTCAGGTAAGAAAAAGGGGGGCACAAAAGTTTTTTCACTAACAACCCTACAAATGGCAATTCCTGGGGCCTGACTGGGTCAGTGTTGGGCCTAACCATGTTATAGCTGTACCTGGAAGTGAAGTGTTGTGTGAGAGAGAGAGAGAGAGAGAGAGATAGAGGAACAGTCTGCAAGCAAGTGTTGTGCTGGAGGAGACTGGAGCTGTAAAGTGTATATAGTCATCCCAACCGAATGAAATACAAGCAACCAATTTTTTGTTATACTGGCATCCCATAAACTCCTATCCCTATTCAAGTTCAAATCCCTTAATAAAAAAAACAAAACAAACATCTGTACTGTTCATTGTTTGCAAGGTGAATGGGAAGTGGATGCCGAGCTGGGCAGGGTGACAGGTGGGCCATGGATTTCAGCAGCCCCTACAAGGGTACCGCTACAACTTTATAAATGGAATGAATACGGAAGAATAATGATTTTTGTATTTTTTTTATTCTAAATATGCATGGTGTTGTAACTATGATCTTTTTTCCATTGTTTGGGTATTTGTTTGTGTTATTGTAACTGTTTTCTAGTCTCAGTTGATGTGCTTAAATCATTTCTGTATTTACAGGCAGAATGCATTTCAGATCACTGCGGTAGATGGTGTTTGCAGTGGAATAATTCAATGTTTATCTGCTGATGAGTGCATTGAGTGGCTACAATCTATATCAACTAATATTTCAAATCTCACAAAGCACAATGTAAGTAAGAAATGTCTTTTGACTAATTTAAAAAGCCTTTTGCCTGTATTTCTTTAGTTCTAATGCCTTTGAGATACAACCTTGTCTTATCTTCAAATAAGGGAAGCTAAGGGCATCTGTGTAAGCAATGAATATAATACTATAACTAAGTCATTTATAAAACATTCATGAAAAGTGAGCTTCTGCCTGGGGTTTTCATTTGTATTCCTCATATCAAGATACAGGGGCATTGTTATATAGATCTGTTATTTAGTTTTGATGGACCAAGAACTCTAAATGCAGAATACTAATGAGTATTGAAATAAATCATTGCTATTAGCGAAACATTTTCCATTGTAATGGATCAATGTTGTGCACAAATGTATGCAGCATTAAACTAATAGATGATCAATGTCAAAAACAGAGCTGTTCTTCAAGTTAAAATGTTTTCAACTTTTTTTTATAGGAGTCATTTGAAAGCCTGCATAAAGGTTACATTGCTGTGTTGGTCACAAACCTTTATGCATTTGCAAGAAAAGGTTTGTGATCTCTGCAATTATCTGGATGTCTGCATAAATGACTCCTGAACTGAGACTGAGATCTGATCTTCATTACAAGGCTTCATTCACTAAGTTATAATGCATACACTAGGAATAATTATTTTCACACAATTGATCCTTATTTTCAGCTCCTATTGATGAAAATAATTATATTTTACGGTATATTAATTGTTATTGCTTAAAGCGGGGGTTCAATCTAAAAAAAAAATCATTACATTCAGCTCACTACCGACATTGACAGTATGCAGATCTTTTTTTTTTTTTTTTGCTGTACATACCTCGTATAGCTATTTTCTTAGCCGGCTTCCGGGTAGTGAATCCCGCAGGAGTGGGCGTTCCTATGCAGCAGTTAGTGATTGATGTGATGACAAAAACTACCCCCCCTTCGCATAAGAAGCCGAACATCGAGTCGGCGCTATACGGTGCCTGCGCAACAGGTTGCTATCAAAATCGAATACATTTTTACAGAATGTAACAATATGTGGACCCTAAGGCTGGGTTCACACTTTCTTCGCATGCGGCTCACAGCAGTGATCCGGTGCATCCCCGTTCACCATTTCAGGTCTGATTTAAGCCAGATTTTTTTGCTGAATTCAGATCAAAAGATGCATAGGGCTCCTGTGCAAATTTGCACCGGAGCCGCACCGGAGATATGTAAACCGGCTCCATAGAGAGCCGGTCAAAATCTCCTGCTATTGTGAATTGGATGCAAGGAACCTGCATCTAATTCGCAATAGTTTGAACCCAGCCTAAAAGCACCCTAAAACCAGGAAAATCTCCTTTACCAGCCATTTTCTCCACTAAATGTTTTTTGTAATCCCTAAACAGATTTGTTTAAAAAGCTTTTTTGATTCCATGCCACATTTATTAAGGATTGAAGTCTGGACTGACTTGGTCATTCCAGAATGCATGTTTTTTTTTAATTTAAGCCATTCATTTATTTGCTATTCATTATTGTCCTGTGTCTTATGCCTAGTACACACTGCTATTTTTTTTTTTATTCAATCCAGAGGGCTGAACAAAAAAAACTGACAGCAAAGGTCAGAGCCGCTGTACTTACAATACAATGTTTGTACAGTGATTTCCCCTACTGTTTTATTGTTTTCTGACAGGGGGGGGTGGCTCCCCTCACCAGAACACTCCAGTCAGCGCTCTCAGCCATTGGCTGAGAACGCTGATCAGTAGCCAGTCAGCAGACCTTTTCTGGCCACACACCTTCAACAGAAGCCAGCCAAACCAGTGGCTCATGCTGCTGTGTGAGCCAATGAGACTCAAGAGAGCTGCTGCGCTCATGCACATCGCTGAATCGAGATGGGGATGGGGCTCAAGAAGGTATTGGGGGGCGGGGAGCCACACCCAGATTTTTGCATAGAACCACTTTAAGCCAATGCCTAGTTTCACATCATGTCCTGCAGCCTTGCTGTTTTCTGTTTAAATTCTGCTGTGGTGGAAGGAGAGCTGCTTCCTGATGCCAATAGAGACATTGGTTCGGTACTGGACCAAATACTGTCTGCTTTACTGTAATTGTGCCCTTTAGTGATGGCTGGTAACAGTTTGCTAACTCAACACCAAAACAGAAGGAACATCGAAAAGACACCACAATGTTTTGAACTCATCTTTAAACACATAGTACATCTCATTAAGTTTTTGATTTACAGGCTACAAGAAAGAGGACAAATCGTGAATTAGTACTGAAAATGAACCTTTTCTCTGAATACATAAATACATAGTCAATAGTAGATTTTCCTAAATTCCATAATTTAAAAGCTTCACTGAGTCAAGCTGAATGTAAAATATGTCAGAAAGGATTTGCTGAATGTACCAAGGTGAAAGTATGCGGACCATAGATTTTATTGAAAACAAAGCAATTTTGTAGAGCACAGCAGTGCATAGTATAAAAACCCTATGATGTCCTTAGTGAGCAAGTTTCCTAGAATTATTCTAGGATGTAGAAGCTACAGTAAGCCAAGGAAAGATAAATATATTACAGAAATGATTTGCTGAACATACAGCAGTGTGGAAGTATGAGTAACATAGGTTTTACTGATAACCTTTTATTTCAACAATTCATATTTTAAGACACACTTTATCAAGATCATCTTTGCTTCATAGTCCTAGAAGTAAAAATGTGAAGGTTTTATAGTAGACACAGATACTGATCTACAAAATGAGTAGGCAAGTCTGAAAGCAAATAACGGGCAAGATAATTCAATGTGTAATAACACCACTGTGTAAAAACACAATGGAGAGATGTTTAAAAATAAGAAAACGAATTTCAAACATATTAGGATTTTGTACACTCTCGTTTCACAGGGTTGGAATAATTGTACACAGTGGAGAAAGATTTGTACAAATTTGTCCAAAACCCTAAACAGAATACTGGGAATGTATTTGGTTTCTTGTTTGTACTAATACTGAGTCAAATTATTTACTGACATATCAAAAACGTTCACACAATAAAATTACAGTTTTTAGTGCAAAATAATGCACATATCAATATTTAAGCTAGAAACACATAGCTAGTGTGTTTATGATAAAACAAAGGGCAAAATACATATTTCTCCATTTACATGAAGGACAGGTTAATATAACCCAACACAGAGTTCCCCCTTACATTAGAATCTGCAGAATTCCCCTTTACAGTGCAAGGGGGAACTCTGCGGACCCTGATGTAAAAATAAACACTGTGGACTATGATGTAAAGGAGAAATCTGTGGAGTCTGATGTAAGGGGAAATGCTGTAGAATCTGGTGTAAAGGGAAACTCTGATGTAAGGCAGTATCTGGTCACCAGAGAACCCCCCCCCCCCCAAACACACACACACACACACACACACACACAAGTCTACATAGTTCTTCCTTACATCAGAGTCTACAGGATCCCCCCTTACATCAGATCCAAAGTTCCCCAAAGAGTCCACAACGTTTTACCTTACATCAGAGTCCCCTTTTTGCATCAGAGTCCACAGGGTTTCCCCTGACAGTATAAGGAAGAACTATGTGGACCCTGATGTAAAAGGTAACACTGCAGACCATCATTGTTGTAAAGAGTATCTCTGATGTAAGGGGGTCTCTGGTTACCAGAGCTCCCCCACATCCCTTACACAAGATTCCATAGATTTCCCCCTTACAGTGCAAGAGGGAACTCTAAAGACCCTGATGTAAAGAGGAACACTGCGGACCATGATGTAGGGGGGAATGCTGTGGAATCTGGTGTAAAGGGTAACTCTGATGTAGTCATCACAGCCCCCCTTACATCAGGGTCTGCAGCGTTCCCCATTACATCAGACTTCCCATTTACAGAGCAGCACTCAGTGTTGCTAACTGTCTGTAAATTTATGGACATTTTGTTAATTTTTCAGGCATTTTACAAGCTGTCTGTAAATGTCTATTACAGACAGCGGCCACCCTAAAAAAATATGGCCATGGATTGGACAGGCTTGAAGGGGGGGAAGAGGCAGGTGCATGGTGACATCATAGCTTGGTGTCTTTTACAAATGCCCTTTGCTCCTTCCCTCTCCCTGATCACTGTCTTTGACTCCTTCCCTCTCCCTGATCAGAAATTCTGTGGAACCTGATGTAAAGGGGAACTCTGATGTTATAGCGTCTACAAACTATGGGAAAGATTTATGGCATTTTTATGGCATTTTATTATTTTACAAATAATGGCAGCAATCTGCAATTTTTAGCAGTACTGCAACATTATGATGGACATATTGGACACTTTTGGCAAATTTTTGGGACCATTGACATTTATACAGTGTTCAGTGCTATAAATATGCACTGATTACTGTGTAACTGTCACTGGTAGTAAAGGGGTTAACACTAGGGGGCGATCAAGGGATTAACTGTGTGTTCCTTTACTGTGTTCTAACTGTATGGGGATAGGACTGAGTAGGAAAGGAGACATTTCGCTGTTCCTACTTACTTAGGAACAAATGACATGTCTCATCTCCTCTGACAGCACAGGGATTTGTGTTTTCACACAAATCGGGTCCCCCGCCATGCATCTGGGGGGAAAACCCATATTTATTAGAAACCTGTAAAGCATTACAGCAGCGATCAGCAGATCACAGGTGCTTTGTCAGGCTCTTGCAGACTGGGTAGCTGTCTGCCCCTACCTTGTATGGGCAGGCAGTTACTGAATGACAGGAAGCATCAATGAGCTACCTAGAGCGCTCATCTTTGCTCTGGTAGTTCATTGAGAAATACAAGATGTCACAAAGGGGGCAGTCACATTTTTTTTAAATTGTGACAGTGACTTTTGGACAGCTGTCACAAAGGGGGCTATACACGGGTGTAACATGTAACATCTTATGAAAGCTGAACTTATCCTTTAATTATTCTCCTTTGAGAAGAGATGTTTAAAGTGATTGTTAGCCCCCCCCCAAAAAACATGCTCCTGTCCCTTTAAGTGACGAGCAATAGCATAGTGTGTTTTCCTAGTCAATTGCCCCTTTGTATCTCCTACAGTACCTGGTTGATCCTGCCTGGTCCTGATGTCCCCCCTGTAAGCAGACCATGTTTATCATAGCTGCTGAGTCATGAGATTGTGGTTAGTATACGTGCCTCCATCATCTAGCTTCTGTCCTGTGTGTCTGTGTATCTCTACAGCTCCCCCCTCCTCCCCCTCCTCGCTCCCTGTCAGCTCCATAGTGTGTAGTGAGAACACAAGCTCACCGGCCCTTCCTTCTCCTCCAGCCTTCATTCACTGACTGAGCGGAATCTCGGCCCCTCCCACTTGGCTCTCTGAGGCCGGGTACACACGGACAAACATGTATGGTGAAAGCGGTCCGTCGGACCGTTTTCACCATACATGTCTGCCAGAGGGCTTCTGTACGATGGTTGTACACACCATCGTACAGAAGTCCGCGCGTAAACAATACGCGGGGCGTGTCCGCGGTGTCGCCGCGTCGATGACGCGGTGTCGCCGCGACAATGACGCGGCGACGTGCGCGGCCCGCCTTTAAAATGCTTCCACGCATGCGTCGAAGTCATTCGACGCATGCGAGGGACGGCGGGCGCCTGGACATGTACGGTAGGTCTGTACTGACGACCGTACATGTCCGAGCGGGCTGAATTCCAGCGGACTGTTTTAAAACAAGTCCAGGAATATTTGTCTGCTGGGAAAAGGCCCGGCGGGCAAATGTTTGCTGGAATTCGGCCCGCTCGCGCCCACACACGACCAAACATGTCTGCTGAAACTGGCCTGCGGGCCAGTTTCAGCAGACATGTTTGCTCGTGAGTATGGGGCCTTAGATCTAGATACAGAGCAGAGAGGAGGTGACGACAAATGACCACAAAGAAAAAAAAGGTACTAAAAATTGAAAAAAACTAAACAAAAAACAAGCCACACTGCACTGCTTAATGAACAAATACATTGAGGCTAGTTCAATTTTAGCAATTTGCGTTTACAACCACTTTAAGAGGAGATATTATTGCAATATTCAAATATCTCTAAGGCCCCATACACACGAGAGGATTTATCCGCAGATACGGTCCAGCGGACCGTATCCGCGGATAAATCCTCTCTAAGATTTCAGAGGATTTCTATGCGATGGCGTGTACACACCATCGCATTGAAATCCGCGCTGAAATCCTCTGCCGATGACGTGTCGCGCCGTCGCCGCTATTATGACGCGGCGACGGGCGCGACGCTGTCATATAAGGAATTCCACGCATGCGTCAAATCATTACGGCGCGTGCGGGGAATCCCTTTAGACGGATGGATCCGGTAAGTCTGTACAGACGAGTGGAAGATTTGTTGTGCATGTCAGCAAATATCCATCTGCTGGAAATCCATTCCAGGGGAGATTTATCTGCGGATAAATATCCGTTGGCGTGTACACACCATAGGATCTATCCGCAGAAACCCATTTGATGGGATTTATCTGCGGATAGATTCTATGGTGTGTATGGGGCCTAAGGCCCCGTACACACGACCGGATCTATCCGCTGGGATTGATCCGCGGATCAGTTCCAGCAGATAGATCCGGTCGTGTGTACGGCCTAGAGGACATTTTCAGGCGGACATTTGTCCAGCCGACGGTTTTCAAGCGGATAAAAATGTCTTAGCATGCTAAGAAATCTATCCGCTTGAAACCTGTCCAGCGGACTTATCCGGTCGTCTGTACAGACTCACCGGATAAGTCCGTCTGATCCCATCCCTCGCATGCGTCGTAATGATTTGACGCATGCATGGAAGTATTTACCTTCCAGGGTCGCGCACGTCGCCGCGTCATCGTCGCAGCGTCCGGCGCGGCCACGTCACCGCGGATGTATTCTGCGGGGATTTTGATCTGATGGTGTGACCGTTTCCAGCAGAAATCCTCTCGTGTGTACAAGGCCTAAAAGGTGACTCTAGCATAGGGGAAAACAACTATTCAATCTGAGGTCACTTAAGAAGACACATGGCCACTCAGTGAAGTTGGATGAGAAGTGGTTTAACCTTTAGCTGCATAGGGGTTCTTTACTTGGCAGTGGCATCAGAAGCAAATGTCGATAATTTCTAAAAACACTTAGAATGGGCATCTTAATGAATGCAATATACAGAAATATGGGGAATGATAGAGGCATAAATACATACACATTCATACACTCGCAAAGGTTGAACTGGATGGTTTGATTCCTTTTTTTCAACCTTATCAACTATGTACCTTATCAACTATGTAACATGCACTTAGACAGGATGTGTTTACATGTTTAAAATGGGTGAAAAAAAAAACAGGAAATTACTTGACCTTTCTTCACTGAAAATTAGCGTCACCTTCGGTTCACACCAGAACACCTCGAACTGGCAAACAGTTCTAGAGAACATGCAAAACCTATTAAAGTCTACGGGACAAAAAAAAAATAAAAAAATAAAAACTGTACTATATACTGTATTATATATACTACACAGACTGCACTATATACCCTGAACTGTATTATATATATACTACACTGACTATACTATATGCTCTCCACTGTATTATATATACTACACTTACTGCACTATATACTCTGAATTGTATTATATATACTACACTGACTGCACTATATACTCTTAAATGTTTAATGTATACTACATGGACTGAACTATATATTCTGAACTGTATTATATATACTACACGGACTGCACTATATACACTGAACTGTATTATATTTACTACATGGACTGCACTATATACTTTTAACTGTTTTCTATATGCTACAAGGACTGCACTATACACTCTGAATTGTATTATATATACTACACTGACTTCACTATATACTCTGAACTGTATTATATATACTACATTGACTGGCTGCACACTACACTACCTGCCCAATTTCTATTAATTCACTATATATGGCCGCTGTGTAAGCAGCAGCCTTATATAGAGTGGGGTGTGGACTTAGCCCCTGAGCCATGATTGGCCAAAGGCACCCTGCTTTTGACCAATCATGGCTCTCACAGCACATTGCACTGTGAATGGCCAAAGCATGCAGGTCAGGTGCATGCTTTGGCCAATCAGCAGCAGTCAATGCACTGCAATCTCTCAAACTTGCCGCAATCGCCCCATATTTTTGTTTGTTCTATGAACAAATGAACAGCTGATGTTCGAGCCTATCCCTACAGAAAATGAAAAGTAGTGGTAGGGGCCCTGCTGATGACTGTATTTATATATGAACATTGATAAGAATGCTGTACACAAGAAAATGCCATCCTAATGCTTCCAATTACAGTTAATTGTACACATACACTTCCAGCACTTACTTCACAGGATTACATGCACAGCTTTTGATAAACAGGACTCACAAGTGCACTCAGAACCTCTGTGTAAACAAGAACTTATAGACCAAGACTGATATGATGAATAAATTGGCAAAGCCAAGAGCTTTTTGATGTATGCTGGCAGTCTGTAGATATATAGATAAATACTAGATGCTCCCTGTAATAAATTTAGTATAAAATAGTGAAAATCGTCTGAAACGACAAATTATAGTAACCTATTAACTCATCTCAAAAATAAAAGATCATATATTATATTTTCTTTTTTGCATGTACATTTCATTATATGCGGATTACTGAGAATGTTTATGGCAGTGCTGTAGGAGCAGATAATTGAGCTATCAGACTTCTGAGCTGTTCTATATTCTTGGGAGCCCACCTGCCACTTATGTGCTGTCTGTATACATGTAGTATAACCAATTAGGGGTTGTAGTGAAGAAAATTACCGTCATTTGAGATTATTGAGGAGCCAATATACTAACTAGGTCTGTTTCATTTCTTAACAACTGATTTAGTAGTCATGAGGTTGTGCCCCTGGTTAAAGGGTCACTAAAGGAAAACATTTTTTTTGCTGAAATTTACAGGGTATAGAGACATTATAGTTAACTGATTCCTTTTAAAAATAATTAAAAATAGATAAAAACCAATCATATAATGTGCCTGAAGTTTAGTTTTTGCTGTTGTTTCCTGGTTCTCTGATGTATAGAGCCAGAGAGCCAATAGATGGCAGTGAAGGTTTTGCAAAACGAAACTGGATTGGTGCTGAGGGGTTTTAATCACACCACCTTGATTAGTCACCACAGTGAGAAATCTCCCAGTACTGTGGTGATCAGGAAACAGACAACCAGGAAGTGTCCAGAACAGAGAGGAATTACAGCAACATCAAAGCAAAAACGAACAATGAGGACATGAAACCAGGACTGCTGTAAGGTAAAGGAAGCTATTTAGCTAAAAAAATAAAAAAAATCCTTTAGTGACCCTTTAAGGACAGTTTGGCCTTATAATATACTTTACAATGAGTATTAATGTTATATTTTTTTAAGATAATTCTAATGTTTATAACTTGTCTCCACAGATAAAGAAAATTAACAGAAACTTCCCTGTGAATCAACAGGTATGTGTAGAAATTCAACAGAAACAGACATTATTAACAGATAATATTACTTTATTGATGTTAAGCATACTGTGGTTTTAATATACTTGACATAGGTTGACTTATTTAATAAAATATTGCAAGGTACCAAGTTTAGGGCACACTAAGTACCAAGTGTAGTGCACATGGAAATTAATCAGGTACCTATAATGTACTGATTTGGATTCAGTAAGCTGAATTCTGATTGGTTGTGTGGTGGTGGGACCCTGTGCTATCTTAAAGATTGCTGGCTTATGCCAGATTTTTGAGAGAAGGACACACTTATTGCACAGCTGTGTGTTTGGTTCTGACCTGACTATGGCTCAGGGCCCCACCCAACAAACAGGAAGTCTGTGCTGGGAGTCAGGTGGACTCCCATGCCTCTGAGAGGAGTCAGAGGCTGCATGTCTGCAGGAGGCAGATGTCATTGGTGATTGAGTAGGAGTAAGCTAACAGAGAGCTTAACTCTAGGAAACTCTGTTGTTCTGAGGAGCAGACCTATGGCTTAGGCTAAAGGCCTGAAACAGCCGGGTGGCAAGAATGAAAGCCATGAGGCTAAAGTGTTGAGTATGCAAGATACAGTAATGGTGGAACCAGGGCCGTCTTTAATATGGTTTGGGCCCTGGGCAAACATTTTTTTTGGGCCCCCCTCCAGCTTATTATGGACCTGGCTGGTTCACATGTATGTGTTTTGGCGGCCCTCATTTGTGCAGGCACAGCAGCCCATTGATTTTAATGGGCTGCCATGCCTTTGTTTCCTGCAGAAAAAAGGTGCATTCAGCATTTTAAAAATACAGTTGCCTTGAAATCCATTCTGCTTTTGCACCATGCTACTTACCTGCAGTACTTGCACACACAAACGCACTGTGTTTTTAAAAGCGTGACCTAAACATGCAGCAAGTTTGACAGTACGGGAACTGCAGATAAGTCACAGCAGACAGCAGAATGGACAGACAGTGCTGTATTTCAGTGCTTGATGGGCATAGGTGTTCCGTGTGCGCAGCCTATTACATGAGGCATGCGCTTTTCTTTGCAGGAAAAAGGCATGGCGGCCCATTCAAATGAATGGGCTGCTGTGCCTGTGCAAATGTGGGCTGCCAAAACACATACATGTGAACCAGCCAGGCCCAAAATAAGCCCATTAAGCAGTTAAATACAGACAGTAATGCCATGTGCTCTGAGGCCTTACTCAGCCTGGACTGCAGGTCTGGTCTGTGATTTAAAGAGTTCCTCTATTTTACACATGGCATGGGGTCTCATGGTGCTAAAGCAGAATAGACAGACGGTGCTGTGACCCCATGCCATGCCATGTGTAAAATAGAGGAACTTTTTAAAACACTGACCAGACCTGCAGTGAATCATCAAATATTATAAAGACTTTGGGCACACTCTACAGAAAACTTCTATTTACAATATAGATTAGCAAACAGTGACATACCTTGAGGAGCAGGACATGAAGAAGTCAGCCTCGGGAAGAGCAAACTGGGGATGTTATAAAATCACATTCTAATTCACTTTTATATACAGGCAGCACCCAGTGGCAGGAAGGGAGAAGTGCACGTCTAAAGGGAAGCCAGGGGTGCTGTACATTTTAAAACACTGGGAAGGGAAGCAGTACTGGCACTGGCTGCGTGCCGCTGATGATTTTCAGCCTGATTTGTGGGCAGCACAGGGGCTTAACAGGCGGCTCTGCTTTGGGCCCCCAACAGTGACAGGGCCCTGGGCAGCTGCCCCTGTTTGCCCTATGGTAAAGACGGCCCTGTGTGTAACCCCCCTGTGAGGGCTACTGATGTATTTGTGAACTTTTTGTGCTTTTAAATAAAAGTGGGCTACCAGGGGCTAAAAAATTCAGTTCTGGACTGGCGTACTCACTAAAAAACACATCTACCGCTGGAGTCTGATCACCTCAATCTTACAGTTGGTATATATTGCTGCCCTTAGTTACATTTTTGCATATTACTAATGCCAATTTTACTTTTTGCTCCACAGTTTAGAACTTTAATTTATGACAACCAAAAACATAATTACATGTGATTTGGAAAAAAGGCAAATTGTAAGAATAAGGGCTCCCATTTATCATATTATTATTATTATTATTATTATTATTATACAGGATTTATATAGCGCCAACAGTTTACACAGCGCTTTACAACATCAGGGAAGACATTATAGTTACAATACAATTCAATACAGGAAGGATCAGAGGGCCCTGCTCGTTAGAGCTTACAATCTAGAAGCATATAATGATATGATGGAGAAATTGTAAGAAATAGATGTTTAAGGATAAAAGGGAAAATTCATGAACTGTACAGTGTGATTTGTGGGAAAGCACATGCAATTTAACTAACTAGCAAATAAATACATTTGGAATGTTCATAGTTAACGTAAGAACACGTACAATTAGTCTAGCAAATAGTACAGAGTCTTGTTAAAATGGTACTGTATTAGAGACAGAGTTTTGAAGGTTTAATATAAATATATTTACAAAAGATAAAGGAGATTGGATATGTCAGAAAGTAGCATTTCCAGTACCAATAAAATTATTCCATCCTTTTAATTTTTTGAAGAGTTTCTCTTTTATGTACATGATATATAATTTCCATTATTTTATGCTAGGGGGGTCATGATACCCTCCGCTGATGATCTTGAATTTTTTTTATGTTTGTTGCATACCAGGTTACTATTAATAATACTGCACTACTTTATAGAGAACTTTAAATATATGTAGGGTGGTTATAAAATGACTGTACATGTCAAGCTCTGGAAAGTATTAGCGGAATAACAGGAGGTGAGCTTAGCCCTAGAAGAACAGGACCTAACCTTGATTTGGAAAGAGTTTGCGGCCTGAGTCTAGGAATATATTTTTTCTGTAAGGACATGTTCAATGATTTAGAGACTAATGCATATACTTGTATGCACCTAAATCACTTCATTCATCACCTTTGTTACCCTAGGTTTTTTTTACACTAGGTTAGGTCAATCCAATTTTTATTATTTTTATTAAATTTATTTTATTGTCAGAACATCATAAAAATATTAGAAAAAAAACATGCCACACCAAACCAAAAAAAAAATGATACATTTATTTATCATTTTCAGAAAGTTAGTAAATAACTAGGTGTCTCAAGGCAGTTGCCTAAATGCATGGGTGACTGCCCAACTTATATACAATACTTAGTACCAATAAAATAAAATAAAAAACAGACTAAAAACATAATTGTAGATAGGGCATGCTTCTCATGATTTCAAATTACTTGCTGTAACAGGAAAATGTCCCCTAAAATTTCAAAGTAATTAGCTATAATCATAAACTTGAATTCAGTTACTTAGCTTTTCTGTCACACAAATGTGTAGTACTGTCTTCTGAGGCCTCATACAGACGAGCGGACATGTCCGATGAAAACGGTCCGCGGACCGTTTTTATCGGACATGTCTTCTAGCAGATTTTGGTCTGATGGTTGTACACACCATCAAACCAAAATCCCCACGGACAGAATACGCGGTGACGACGCGGTGACATGGCGGCGACGATGACGTGGCGACGTGCGTGAACCCGGAAGTTCAATGCTTCCACGCATGCTTCGAATCACTTCGACGCCATGCGCAGGTTCTCGGGCCAGCGGACATGTCCGATGAGTCGTACTGACCATCGGACATGTTGGATGGACAGGCTTCCAGCGGACATGTTTCTTAGCATGCTAAGAAACATTTTTCCACTGGAAACCTGTCCGCTAGGCCGGAAAACTGTCCGGTCGGCCCTACACACGGTCGGACATGTCCGCGGAAATTGGTCCGACGGACCAGTTTCAGCGGAAATGTTCGGTCGTGTGTACAAGGCCTGACATACTCACATACATATGACACTTCTATCTTTGGTCTGAGCGCATCAAGGCCTTAGGGTAAAGACTGCGCTTTAAAAAAGGATTTTAATAAATAATAATAAATAAATAAATAAATAGAGGTGCACTTTGTTTCAACATCTTTTACAGCTCAGCTAACATGCATATGTCTGCCAGTCACAAATATTTGACAGGTAAAACAGTTCAAAACCACTGATAAATGGTTCTGTAATAACTCAGAATAGAAGTAGGAAAAAAACTCATAAATTGAATGAATACATTATGTAGAACCAGGATTTTCTTTTGGTATATTAAGTATTTGTACAGATAAGGTGAGTGAGGGGCTAGCTGTCATAACACTCAGCTTCAAGAAAGTCATTCTCCTTACATACCAGTACATGCAGTTTATTGTGTTCTGTTCCACACTGCACATTGTAAAGACGTTTCTTGTTTGCTGCAGAAATGAATGTCTTCCTCTGCAATTATTTAGTCACTCTCCTTACATACTAGTATATGTAGTTCATTGTGTTCTATTCCACACTGTGCTTTGTAAAGATGTTTCTTGTTTGCTGAAAAAATGAATGCCTTCCTTTGCAATTATCACTTCTCTTAAAGATCAAGCATTATGTTTTAAAGCTTTTGTCACTTTATAATTCTGCAAAAGCAATGTGAAGATCAGGTTGCTAAGCAATGACATCAGTGTAGTCCTACCTTGGTAAAAGACAATCTGGCTTTTACAAGAGAGTGCTTGGACATGAAGGAATACTAATTACACAAAGTATTTTTTGCCAAGTCTCTCGGCAACTGCAGTAATATTCCATTGTACAGATACAGTCACTATGGGCACAGCCATGTTGAATAATTTTCTCTAGTGTCTAGACTCAGGGAGATGTCTGACACCATAAGTGTTATAAAGCTAAATCAAATGAAAGTCTCAAAAACTGATTTCCATTTCCTAGCCAGCAATGCCAGTGTGAGTTAAAAAGTGATTTCTGTAGTCACTCAAGCCCTGTACACACGATCGGGCCATCCGATGAGAATGGTCTGATGGACCGTTTTCATCGGTTAACCGATGAACCTGACTGATGGTCCGTCGCGCCTACACACCATCGGTTAAAAAAACGATCGTGTCAGAACACGGTGACGTAAAACACGACGACGTGCTGAAAAAAACGAAGTTCAATGCTTCCAAGCATGCGTCGACTTGATTCTGAGCATGCGTGGATTTTTAACCGATGGACGTGCCTACAAACGATTGTTTTTTTTAGGTTAGGTTAGGTATCCATTCAGTTAGGTATCCATCGTTAAATTTAAAACAAGATTGCTTTTTATTAACCTATAGATAAATAACTGATGGGGCCCACACACGATTTGGTCCGATGAAAACGTGTGTACGCGGCATCAGTCTGCTCTACAGCCTTCTCATTCTGTTGTACATGTGACTGAGATAAATGTACAAAAAAATGTAATGCAATTTACCTAGAGGGACTTGCCAAAAAATTATTTTAGTTATTGACATACAGGTGGAACTTTGTTATCAGGTTATATTGATAGAAATTTTAAACAATCTTGATTCACATAAATGCATGTTTTTCATCTGTCTGTAAGAACTCTATTAAAGCCCAATTCCAGGCCAAGTTATTTATTCAGTTTTTAACAGAGATAGAGAGGAGTTAGAGACTCAATCATCTTTTTTTATTGCTCATTTTGTCTACAATGGTGAGCTTTCCTAACATAAGATGATGGGAAATCTTTCCTATGGGGACACAGACAAAAATAAATCACATTTTCATTAGAATGTGGGCATGTTAAAATTTGACAACCTCACTCATGAGGTCACAGACAGAACCAGAATCAATTCTAAAATATTTTTTTTACTTTTCACCACTTAAGCCTCGGACCATTTTGTTGCTAAAGGACCAGGTCCCTTTTTGCGATTCGGCACTGCGTCGCTTTAACTGACAATTGCGCGGTTGTGCGACGTGGCTCCCAAACAAAATTGAAGTCCTTTTTTCCCCACAAATAGAGCTTTCTTTTAGTGGTATTTGATCACCTCTAAGGTTTTTATTTTTTGCGCTATAAACAAAATAGAGCAACAAGTTTGGAAAAAATTCTATATTTTTTACTTTTTGCTATAATAAATATCCCCAAAAAATATATAATTTTTTTTCTCTCAGTTTAGGCCGATACGTATTCTTCTACATATTTGTGGTAAAAAAAACAATCAATAAGCGTTTATTGATTGCATTGCGCAAAAGTTATAGCGTCTACAAAATAGGGGATAGTTTTATGGCATTTTTATTAATATTTCTTTTTTTTAATAGTAATGACGGCGATCAGCAATTTTTATCGTGACTGCGACATTATGGCGGAAACATCGGACACTTTTGACACCATTTTGGGACCATTGTCATTTTTACAGTGATCAGTGCTATAAAAATGCACTGATTACTGTAAAAATTACACTGGCAGTGAAGGGGTTAACCTGTAGGGGGCACTGAAGGGGTTTAGCGTGACCTAAGGGAGTAATTCTTACTGAGTGGGGGCGTGGCTTGGCGTGTGACGTCACTGATCGTTGTTCCCTATGCCAGGGAACAGACGATCAGTGACAGTCTGACTAGAAAGCACGGGGAGAGGTTTGTTTACACTTACCTCTCCCCGTTCTTCAGTTCTGTGACCCATTTCGCGGGACACCGGCAACGATCGGGTCTGTGGGTCCCGCGGGCACGGTCACGGAGTACCCAAACGGGTCGCTAGCGCCCTGCCGGCGGCGTGCACGCGACCCATGGCTGTGCATATTAAAGGAGACGTACCTGTACGCCAATATGCGCAGCCGTGTCATTCTGCCGACGTACATGGGCGTGCAGCGGTCGGTTAAAAACACATATGGGTTAAAGTTAGGCTGACCCACTGAAAGATAAATTGTAATCAAAAATCTAAACAGCCCAGCCATTGCTCAGATGTATTTGTACTATGTTGCCTGCCTAGAGATGATGCACCTTTTCTTTTGTAGCACTGCTTCTCTTTGATACAGCTTACTGTATGCCTTGACCCTGCAGTGGCATAGGTTCATTTTTATATGGTATGAGGTTTACCAATATATTCCCAATGTTAATGTATTGAGGGATAGCTGGGTACATGTTTTATTTTTAAGGAGCACCTAGTCATTAAAGAGTAACTGTGTTTTTTGGGTCAAAAACAGCGTTCCCCTCTGGGAGATCTCTGTACAATGTAAGGATTTTAACCACTTAACCCCCGGACCATATTGCTGGTCAAAGACCAGAGCACTTTTTGCGATTCGGCACTGCGTCGCTTTAACTGACAATTGCGCGGTTGTGCGATGTGGCTCCCCCACAAATAGAGCTTTCTTTTGGTGGTATTTGATCACCTCTGCGGTTAAAAAAAAATAGAGCGCAAATTTTGAAAAAAATGAATATTTTTTACTTTTTGCTATAATAAATATCCCCCAAAAATCTATAAAAAAACTATTTAGTTCCTTCCTTTGTGCACAGGGGCACTGTCATGCTAGAACAGAAAAGGCCCTTCCCAAACTGTTGCCACAAGGTTGGAAGTGCACAATTGCCTAGAATGTTTTTTGCTTGCTGTAGCAATAATTAATTTTGCCATTTGAAACATCTGAATAATTTCTCTTTGGGATTAATAAAGTATTTTGAATCTAAATCTACATCTGAATAAATTGGAGTGGTATCCACATGTGGGCAGATTTTTAAAGGTTAATCAAGCTACAATGCATACTGCACTTTAGGTAAATAACAGAAGTTTGATATACCTCCTGGCTATTATACTGTATATCTCACAAAGCTAAGTGGAGAGATATCAAAGGCTATTGACTGGCAGTTGGCATACTGGCTACCAGCACCGACCTGCACCCCTTTCAAAGAGAAACCAAAGAACAAGTAATGTTGACTTAGCAAGGGAGTTCCATTAATTTGTTGTATTTTTCATATAGTTAAGTTAGAGATTCCATTCACTCATTGTACAAGTACTTTTAATCTCACCATAAAGCCTCCAAGGTATCACATAATCATCTTTTTACAGTATTTCATCACTATGTCGCTCTAGGAGCTTAACATGCTTTTATCACGGAAAAAAATAGATTATTTCCACGTCTACAGAGGGCCCTTTAGCTAATCTACCTGGTGGGCACTTCATACTCCACTTCATCAGTGATGGCATCTAATTTGTCATCCTCAAAGTAATCTAGTGTGACAAAAGTTCTTGGTATATGTGCCTTACCTGGCTTGTCTGTTACTAAAATGCAGTAAAGTCTGGTATTGCTCATTGTAAGACAACATCTCATTTGACAGATCACTAAAGCAAATACCAACACTGATGCGATAAACATTAAAGAAACATTAGTGCTCTTACAGTATATATTAATACACAAGCCATATTATCATATCTTCATATCTATAATCAATATAAAAGCTAACGTACAGCCATATTCAATTTTCATTTTTCAAAAAAAATGCAGGTCCTTATAGCAGCCAATCAGTCTTTTTGGTGCTATGGGTTACTGCAAACCTTCCAACTTTGGAACTTGAGAAAGACGGACACCTTAGAGAAATAAGTGCCTGGTCATGCAAAAAGTAGGTGTGGTAAATTATTCTAAATATTATCCTTGGCTTAATAGGAGTCTAAGCCTACTCGTATTCACCTCGCACATATGCCACAGTCCTTGCACTCACTGATTACTCCTTAATTACAGTGAAACAAATGAGAGTCTGAGGCCTCGTACACACATTTTTTGCGCTATAAACAAAATAGAGCAACAAGTTTGGAAAAAATTCTATATTTTTTACTTTTTGCTATTACAAATATCCCCAAAAAATATATAATTTTTTTTCCCTCAGTTTAGGCCGAGAAAGAATGCTTGCTGGGAGATATGTGTACATTTTCGTCGAGGAAACTGCCGAGAAACTCGACGAGCCAAAAAGAGAGCATGTTCTCTATTTCCTTGACGGGAATGGAGAAAATTAGCTTGTCGAGTTCCTCGACAGCCTAACAAGGAACTCGATGAGGAAAACGATGTGTTTCGCCCGTCGAGTTTCTCGGTCGTGTGTACGAGGCTTTACAGATCCATATAAACCTTAGCACAAAAGATATTCTTTCTCTGTATACCTGGAAGCACTCTGTTAAAGTATGGCACCCTTGTTCTCATTTGTTCTCATTTGTTATTGTTTGACGTCGTTGTACGACGAACACTGTAAACAACGCTGTGTATTTGCTTGTCAAAACCCAATAAAAATTGATTGGAAAAAAAAAAAGATATTCTTTCTCCACACATTCTACCTTAACCACTTCAGCCCCAGAAGGATTTACCCCCTTAATGACCAAGCCATTTTTTTTTTAATAGGACACTGTGTTACTTTATCTTGTGCGGGCGTGCAACGCTGTACCCAAATAAAATGTATGTCCTTTTTTTCCCACAAATAGAGCTTTCTTTAGGTGATATTTGACCACCACTGCAGTATTTATTTTTTGTGCTATAAACAAAAGATCAATTTTGAAAAAAAAATGTTTTTTACTTTCTGCTAAAATACATATCCAAAAAAAAATAAAAAATCTTCTTTAATTTAGGGCAATATATATTCTTCTACATATTTTTTGTAAAAAAAATCCCAATAAGCGTAATTGATTGGTTTGCGCAAAAGTAATAGCGTCTACAAATTATGGGATAGATTTAGGGACTTTTCATATTTTTTATTGCTTTTACTCATAATGGTGGTGATTATTAGCGGGACTGGACTGCGACATTGCGGCAGACAAATCTGACCCCAAAAATAAAAATGAGGATAAGGAGTGATCAGCGCTACAGTGAAATAAGGTAAAAAGCAAAAAATGGCTGGGATAGCCAACACTCTGTGAGCTAAGTGATACAGGGATAGGCTATGATAACAAACCTCAAAAGGTCCAACCTAGTACCTGTCGGATGGGCCACAACGGCCAAATCCTAAGTGATATATATAAAAAAAATATGAATAAAATATCAAACAAATAAGAGCAATCTAATATTGCAAGGGATCATAATATGGATACAAATAATAAAAAAGGGGGGGGGTGCATAAATGACACAGATAGCTGCAGAGTCTATAAGGTGCTCTGTTGAAATGGTTGAGAAATGTGAAGAATCTAGTAATCTTCTACATGCAGTGTCTCCCTCCAGCTGTAGTTTTACATTGCCCTTACCTTCATCCAGTAATGTAATCGCATAGAGGGCAAGTGGTTTCCTTCCCTGTCGGCTTCACTTCTCTGGTCCTGTTCTTAGCTGGATCCCACTGATGTCCCAGGTGAAAAATCCGTCCTCGGGAAGGTGGTCCTCGGTCTGTGAATCTGGAGTGTGATAGGGAAATAGTACCACAATGGTGAAGCACGTTCCGGTTGGAGTAAAATATGTTTATTTATGGATGTAGTACATGCAAAGCAATGCAGTGCACAGTTTAAAATCGGCGCTCTGGGACGAGCGCATCGTGGCAGTCAGCTGGCTAGTGTCCGCTGGCCTCCGGTTGGTTGCCTGTACCACGTGGTCGTTCTTGTCCTACGTCGTTACGTCACAGTCACGTGACTTCTTCAGGGATCTGAAGCCACTGGCAGTCAGCAAAGGCCCGTCCACACAAGGATGTTGCAATAATGCATTATATGTACAATTGTGCTGTTCTATTCATTGTGAATGGCACACAAGGTGCACCTTTTTTAATGCAATTTGGTGAATAACGGAGTTTTGTCTGCTGTTGTATGTTGGCAGCCATTCAGCTACTCAAAAACTGGATATTGGCTCTCCATTGTCTACTGCAGCATGTGATTTAATGTCTGAATGCATGCAGCATAAATATTCATAATACCTTGAGTGGCTAATCTGAATATGCCTAAGCCTTTAGCTGATCATTCATAAAGCCTGCACGTGATCCTTTTCTAATCTGATAAGACACGTCTGTAGCTGACTGTCCATGTACAAGGGCAGACCATAAAGCACAAGTGTTTTCCGCAAATATATTTTTTTCTGAGCTGGCGCAGAAGATTAGTAAACTACAGTACAACTACATTCTAGGAGAAGTTCTGTCTTCTCAGCCGAAAACCAACGACCGTTCACGTGTGACAAGTGCTGTAAGAAGCATTTTGGGACTTGGTTTTGGTGCACAGCTTAAATCAATGGGATGCTGGCATTCTGTTGAAATCTAAGTACAGTCCTGGGGAATGGATGGCTTGGGAGGCATATTACTTCAGTTGTCAAACTCTGTTTAAAATTTCGCTTTAAAGCAAAGTTCTACCCTGAAAAATATTTTTACATTTTCCCAGTCCTTTATCAATAATAAAAACATTTGGAGCGAATATTTTTTTTAAATTTACCAGAAGTGCCCTGTTGCTAGGTGGTGGCTCCTTCTCCGCACCACTTCCTCCCTCGCCTGTGGTCCTGGGAAATGTGAGTCATCATTTCCCAGGAGTCAGTGGACAGAATGTTACTTTATTTCCAGACAGGAAATTACGCAATTTAAGGCGGACTTAAGGCTTATCTTGGTTGTGGGGCGGGCACTTCCGACGATGACGCCCGTTGTGATGGCAACCTGAGAAATTTCCTGTACTGCTAGGTGTCCTTACTGTGCATGCACGAGAATGGGTGGTGCATGCAGGTTATACAGTAGCACCGTATACCCAAATTTTATGCTTGTGGAGTTTGCCTGCCCACAAGTAAGATGGGAATGCCAGAGCAGCATGATTATAAGGTAACTTTTTAAATAAAATATTAAGAAAAGCGGCGCTATTTACGAGACTAACCAATGCTAAATATACATAATATAATAGTAAGAGATAGATTTAAAAAAAAATATATACTTATGTATTTGGAACTCCTCTTTAATAGGGATGAGCTTTGAGTTCGAGTCGAACTCATGTTCGACTTGAACATTGCCTGTTCGGCGAACAACGAACAATTAGGGGTGTTCGCGGCAAATTCGAAAAGCCGCAGAACACCCTGTTAAAGTCTATTGGAGAAATCTAAAGTGTTAATTGTAAAGGCTAATATGCAATTTATTGTCCTAAAAAGTGTTTGGGGACCTGGGTCCTGTCCCAGGAAACATGTATCAATGCAAAAAAAAGTTTTAAAAACGGCTGTTTTTTCAGGAGCAGTGAATTTAATAATGCTAAAAGTTGAACAATAAAAGTGTAATATTACTTTAATTTTCGTACCTAGGGGGGGTGTAAAGTCAGCATGTGAAAAAGCGCATGTTTCCCTTACATAGAACTGTCCCTGAACAAAGTGTAATTTCTGAAAGAAAAAAAGGCATTTAAAACCGGCTTTGCGGCTCTAATGAATTGTCGGCTCTGGCAATTCAGAGATGATTCATTCATAAAAAATAAAAATAAAAAAGCTGGGGGTCCCCCCAAATTCCATTAACAGGCCCTTCAGGTCTGATATGGATATTAAGGGGAACCCCGCCGTCAATTTAAAAAAAAAGAATGACGTGGGGTTCCCCCCCAAATATCCATACCAGACCCTTCAGGTCTGGTGTGGATTTTAAGGGGAACTCCACCCCAAATTTAAAAAAAAATGGCATGGAGTTCCCCCAAAAATCCACACCAGACCCTTATCCGAGCACGTTAAACTGGCCGGCCGCAGAAAAGAGGGGGGGACAGAGTGCGGCCCCCCCTCTCCTGAACCACACCAGGCCACATGCCCTCAACATGGGGAGGATGTCCCCATGTTGATGGGGACAAGGGCCTCATCCCCACAACCCTTGCCCGGTGGTTGTGGGGGTCTGCGGGCGGGGGGCTTATCAGAATCTGGAAGACCCCTTTAACAAAGGGGACCCCCAGATCCTGCCCCCCCCTATTTGAATTGGTAATGGGGTACACTGTACCTCTACCATTTCACGAAGGAAGTGTAAATAGTTAAAAAAAATACACAGACACCGTAGGAAAAAATCCTTTATTAATAAAATAAAATAAAAAATCCAGCGGTGTAAATCCACTCTCGGCCCAGCCCCCCGCTCCAACGTGGTCTTCTATCCAGCGACGGATGATCAGCGATCTGGTCCAGCGATGAGAAGATCCATCCGTCCAGAGCGCAGCAGGCAGCTCCTCTCTCCGCTGGACACAGCCCAGTGGAATGACACGCTGGAGCTGTGACATTTCTTATATAGGGGAAGCGGCCACCCGTCACGTGACCCCGCCCCCTCTGACGCACCCTTGTACATCACTGGGAAAGCCCGGTATTTCCCGGTCTTTCCCAGTGACGTACAAGGGTGCGTCAGAGGGGGCGGGGTCACGTGACGGGTGGCCGCTTCCCCTATATAAGAAATGTCACAGCTCCAGCGCGTCATTCCGCTGGGCTGTGTCCAGCGGAGAGAGGAGCTGCCTGCTGCGCTCTGGACGGATGGATCTTCTCATCGCTGGACCGGACCGCTGATCACCCGTCGCTGGAGAGATCATCCGTCGCTGGATAGAAGACCACGTTGGAGCGGGGGACCGGGCCGAGAGTGGATTCACATGGATTCACATCGCTGGATTTTTTTTATTATTAATAAAGGATTTTTTTCTACGATGTCTGTGTGTTTTTTTTTAACTATTTACACTTCCTTCGTGAAATGATAGAGGTACAGTGTACCCCATTACCATTTCACATAGGGGGGGGCAGGATCTGGGGGTCCCCTTTGTTAAAGGGGTCTTTCAGAATATGATAAGCCCCCCGCCCGCAGACCCCCACAACCACCGGGCAAGGGTTGTGGGGATGAGGACCTTGTCCCCATCAACATGGGGACATCCTCCCCATGTTGAGGGCATGTAGCCTGGTGTGGTTCAGGAGAGGGGGGGCCGCACTCTGTTCCCCCCTCTTTTCTGCAGCCGGCCAGGTTAACGTGCTCGGATAAGGGTCTGGTGTGGATTTTTAGGGGAACTCCACGACATTTTAAAAAAAAATTTGGGGTGGAGTTCCCCTTAAAATCCACACCAGACCTGAAGGGTCTGGTATGGATATTTGAGGGGAACCCCACGTAATTTTTTTCTTAAATTGATGGCGGGGTTTCCCTTAATATCCATATCAGACCTGAAGGGCCTGTTAATGGAATTTGGGGGGACCCCCAGCTTTTTTATTTTTATTTTTTATGAATGAATCATCTCTGTAATTGCCAGAGCCGACAATTCATTAGAGCCGCAAAGCCGGTTTTAAATGCCTTTTTTTCTTTCAGAAATGACACTTTGTGCAGGGACAGTTCTATGTATGGGAAACATGCGCTTTTTCACAGGCTGACTTTACACCCCCCCTAGGTACGAAATTTAAAGTAATATTACACTTTTAATGTTTCACTTTTAGCATTATTAAATTCACTGCTCCTGAAAAAACGTCCGTTTTTAAAACTTTTTTTGCATTGATACATGTTTCCTGGGACAGGACCCAGGTCCCCAAACACTTTTTAGGACAATAACTTGCATATTAGCCTTTAAAATTAACACTTTAGATTTCAAATGTTCGAGTCACATAGACTTTAACGGGGTTCTAAAGTTTACACGAACATTTGGTGTGTTCGCAAGTTCTGATGCGAACCGAACAGGGGGGTGTTCGGCTCATCCTTACTCTTTAACTTTAAAAGTCAGATATTCAGGATAGCAGAGTCTGTCTGTGTAGTAGGTCTACCCAGACACAATTGCATCATCCCTCTTTTCTCAATTAGTTTAAATTAATAATTTTCTATTGGTTGACAGGTAATTGAGCCGTCAATCAATAGTGAACAAAAAAGATTAAGTTAAGTGAATTGTGATTGTTGTTTTGAGTTTATGTATTGTGTGCTTTGGTCTGTGTGCTATTCTTTAATAAATATTAATGCTCAACTCCAGGAATTTTTTTTGTAAGCACTGCAAGTAAAATATGTTATTTCTAATTACGATTACCCTGTCATATGGGCTACTAGTTACTAGTAATCATAGCTGATCTTATGTTGGAAAACCAAAGAAAATTCCCAGCTCAACTCCCCAGTCAGCTATCTATCCATTAGAAAGCATGTACTTACATTGTGGAGGCTCTCATAAATTTACAAGAGTTAGGACTGAAGACATATTGGGGTGCCTTGGATTGGCTCTGCAGCTAATGCATGTATTTGCAAATGTGTGCTAACTAAACCCTTGGTTTTAACGCAAACTGTTAGACACAATCATTTGGTTGGTAGTACATTGGCTGGCGAGTTGAGCTGGGACTTTTCTTTGGTTTTGTTTTGCATGCATTGCCCTTCTATGTGCTCCTTGCTGTGAATGCCCGTTATAGGTGGGGGCAGTGGTAAGTTGTTTGTTACTGATCTTATGTTGGATCCTACAGACAGCACTATGCTTTCAGTGCTGTGAAAATGAAATGACCTGCAGCTGTAAAAGTGAAATGTCCTCACCATTCATCCTCCCCTTCCTCCTACCTTGTCCATTCATAAAAAGCTTTCTATTTTTTTCTCAGAATACAAGCCATCCTGTGATTGGACATTGGGACCAAACAGACAGATGAATGACAAAATCGCCCCTTGTCCATTTACAAAATGCCTATGGCTTTTTTGTGGATGAAGAGGACAGGGAGGGCAGCAATGGGGACCATTCACTGTCAAAGCCATCAACCCTGCAGCACTGGAAAGACAGTGCGGGCTAGAGGTCAACCAATATGGGTTTTTCTCTGGCCGATGCCGATATTACGAAATCTGGCTGGCTGATGGCCGATATATGATGCCGATTTTTGCGGCCGATATTTTAGGCCGATTTTTTTTTTTGGTGGCACTGGCTCGTGGCACTGGATGACACTAATTGTCACTGGAATATTGCAGTAGCAGAAGGCACTTATTGGCACTGGCAGGTTGCACTGGATGGCATTGAAATATGGTACTAGCAGATGGCACTGATTGGTAGGTGGCACTTATTGGCACTGGCAGGTGGCACTAATTGACACTGGCAGGTGGCACTGATTGGCAGATGGCACTGGTTGGCACTGGCAGGTGGCACTAACAGGGGACACTGGCAAGTGGCACTGGTTGGCACTGACTGGCAGGTGGCACTAATTGGCACTGGCAGATGGCACTGGGTGGCAATAGTTAGCACTGTTTGGCATTGGCAGGTGGCACTGATGGCTTTAGTTGGCACTGGTAGGTGGCACTGGATCGCACTGGCAGGTGTCACTGGATGGAAGGTGGCACTAATTGGCACTGGATGGTGGCACTGGTATTGGCACTGGCAGGTGGCATTGACAGATGGCACTGGATGGAAGGTGGCACTAATTGGCACTGGATGGTGGCACTGGTATTGCCACTGGCAGATGGCACTGGATGGCAAGTGGCACTAATTGGCACTGGAAGGTGGCACTGGTGCAAAAAAAATGGTGTCACCCCCCTCAGTACAGACCCCCTCTCCCTCCAGTATAGACACCCCCCCGCTACAGACACCAGAGATCGGTGTGTGTCCCATCAGCGTGGGCCCCTTCTCCTCTGTGGGCGTAAACAGAGAGGAGGGCCACCGCGCTGGGTGTACCAAGATGGCCTCGGCTCCGGAGCTAGGCCAAAGCCGCGGTCTTTCCTGATGCTGTGACCGCAGCGACAATCCGCGGATCCGCGGATTGCCGCCGCGGTCACAGCATCAGGAAAGGCTGCGGCTTCGGTCTAGCTCCGGATCCATGGCACCGCTAGTGGCCATGTAAAATATCGGCTTAATTTGGATAAAAAATCCGCCGATGCCGTTTTCTCCAAAACGGCCAAATATCGCCCGATATATCAGTGAACCTCTAGTGCAGGCTATAGGATTTTTGTAGTAACCAGCAGTTGCCCAGACCTAGGATAAATTAAATAAGGGTAATTTATTTATGTTGTGGTGTTTACTGAAAAACAAACAAAAAAACATGGAGTTCAGTTTATTGTCCATCATCTAGTCGCTGATCCAATGGTAAGAACATTGGTATATTATAGTAGATGTAAACAAAATGGGGAAAATGATGTGTGATCTTTTTCTGGTGACATTTTAGGAGATAGTTCTACAATTTGGTGAGCTGACATCACTCTCCCCCTCACATAGGCTAACCCAACTACTCAATACAGTCTATCATACTCTGTCATTCTTGTACAGAAGTGGCCTATGCAGTGATTCCTGCTTCAACAGATGTAATCATGGCATTCTAATCCACCTCCTGTTGTGGTGACCTAAACTATGTAGGCATTGGGAAGGTGTCATTTTGACTCTCAATAGAGTTTTCAGCGCAAACCTGATTGCTGACTAGGGATGAGCCGAACACCTTCCCGTTCGGTTCGCACCAGAACCTTCGAACGGACCGACCGTTCGCGAATATTTAGAACCCCATTGACGTCTATGGGACTCGGACGTTCAAATTCAAAAGTGCTCATTTTAAAGCCTAATTTGCAAGTTATTGTCGTAAAACGTCTTTGAGAACCCGGGTCTTGCCCCAGGGAACAATGGAAAAAAAAGTTTTAAAAACGGTTGTTTTTTCTGGAGCAGTGATTTTAATGATGCTTAAAAAAAAAATGAAAAATTCCTTTAAATATTGTACCTGCTGGGTGTCTATAGTATGCCTGTGAAAACATCTTTGAGAACCCGGGTCTTGCCCCAGGGAACATGTATCAATGGGAAAAAAGTTTTAAAAACTGTAATTTTTTCTGGAGCAGTGATTTTAATGATGCCTAAATAAAAAAAAAATGAAAAATTACTTTAAATATCGTACCTGCTGGGTGTCTTATAGTATGCCTGTGAAGTGGCACGTGTTTAGGACTGTACCTGCACAAAATGAGATTACTATAAGAAAAAAGTAATTTAAAACTGCTTGCAGCTTTAATGTAATGTCTGGTCCCTGCAATATGGATAAAAATCATTGAGAAAAATAGCACAGACACAGATAGTACACACACCACGTAGCTTTAGGTGCACACTGCAGAGGACACAGGCAGTACACACTACGTAGCCAAAGGCAGTACACACACTACATAGCTTTAGGTGCAAACTGCAGAGGACATGGGCAGTACACACCACGTAGCTTTAGGTGCAAACTGCAGAGGACACGGGCAGTACACACCAAGTAGCTTTAGGTGCAAACTACAGAGGACAAAGGCAGTACACATACCACATAGCTTTATCGTGCACACTGCAGAGGACACAGGCAATACACCATGTGAGAATACTGCAGCTAGCACAATCACTTGCCTGCCAGTAAATTAGGAAGAGCTGATCTAGCTAAACTATACAGTGTATAAATATATATACAACACCTGGGATGCATATATATCCTCTACACACTGTAACTTTAACTGACTAGCCTGCCTGCCTGCTCTATCTACCTACTAAAAATGACACTCTATCTCTCTGCCTTCTCTCTTTTGACCACTGCAACACACTACACAAGGCCAACCTGCAGGTGGCATTTTATAGTGTGGGGCGTGTACTAAACCCCCTGAGCCATAATTGGCCAAAGCCGCTTTGGCCAATTATGGCTCTCCGTTTTTTGCGCGCTGTGATTGGCCAAGCATGCGGGCCATAGTGCATGCTTGGCCAATCATCAGCCAGCAATGCACTGAGATGCTGCAGTGAATTAAGGGCTGTGAAACGTAACTCGAATTTGGCCCAAAACGACGACGAACAAACGAACATATGATGTTTGAGTCAAACATGAGTTTGACTCAAATACGAAGCTCATCCCTATTACTGACCCCTAGGCATGAGTCTTGGGATATATATATTTTTTTCCAGAAGACATTACATACTACAATTCCTGTTTGTAGCTTGCAAAATTATAGCTTTAACCACTTGCTTACTGGGCACTTAAACCACCTTCGTTCCCGGAGCAATTTTCAGCTTTCAGCACTCTCACACTTTGAATGTTAATTACTCAGTCATACAACATTGTATCCAAATGAATTTTTTGTCCTTTTTTTCATAGAAACAGAGCTTTCTTTTGGTGGTATTTGATCACCTCTGGACTTTTTATTTTTTGCGCTATAAATGAAAAAAGGCGGAAAATTTTGAAAAAAAATGAATTTTTCTTAGTTTATGCGATAAAATTTAGCAAAATATTAATTTTTCTTCATAAATTTTGGCCACAATTTATACTGCTACATGTCTTTGGTAAAAATAACCCAAATTAGTGGATATTATTTGCTCTTTGTGAAAGTTAGAGAGTCTACAAGCTATGGTGCAAATCATAAAAAAAATATCACACCTGTTGTACCGGTGCCTATCTCATTTCTTGGGGCCCTGAACACGCCAGGAAAGTACAAATACCCCCCAAATGACCCCTTTTTAGAAAGTAGACATTCCAAGGTATTTAGTAAGATGCATGATGAGGTTTTTGATGTTGTAATTTTTTCCCACAATTCTTTGCAAAATGAATATTTTTTTTATTTTTTTTTTCCCCCTCACAAAATTGTCATTGTAATAGGTTATTTCTCTCACATGGCATGTGTATACCACAAATGACACCCAAAAATACATTCTGCTACTCCTCCTGAGTATGGCGATACCACATGTGTGAGACTTTTTTACAGCCTGACCACATACAGAGCCCCAATATGCAGGGAGCACTATCAGGTGTTCTAGGAGCATAAATTACACATCTAACTTGTTGACTACCTATTACACTTTTGAAGGCCCTGGAGCACCTGGACAATGGAAATGCCCACAAAGTGACCCCATTTTGGAAAGCTAACACCCCAACGTATAATCTATGAGGCATAATGAGTCTTTTGAACGATTCATTTTTTTCCAAACGTTTTTGGAAAATGTGGGAAAAAAATGAAAACACATTTTTTTTACGCAAAGTTGTCCATTTATAAGATATTGCCAACACATAGCCTGTACATAGCAAAAATTACACCCCAAAATACATTCTGCTACTCCCCCTGAGTATGGCGATACCACATGTGTGGGACTTTTTCACAGCCTGGCCACATACAGAGCCCCAATATGCAGGGAGCACCATCAGGTGTTCTAGGAGCATAAATTACACATCTAACTTGTTGACTACCTATTACACTTTTGAAGGCCCTGGAGCACCTGGACAATGGAAATGCCCACAAAGTGACCCCATTTTGGAAAGCTAACACCCCAACGTATAATCTATGAGGCATAATGAGTCTTTTGAACGATTCATTTTTTTCCAAACGTTTTTGGAAAATGTGGGAAAAAAATGAAAACGCATTTTTTTTACGCAAAGTTGTCCATTTATAAGATATTGCCAACACATAGCCTGTACATAGCAAAAATTACACCCCAAAATACATTCTGCTACTCCCCCTGAGTATGGCGATACCACATGTGTGGGACTTTTTCACAGCCTGGCCACATACAGAGCCCCAATATGCAGGGAGCACCATCAGGTGTTCTAGGAGCATAAATTACACATCTAACTTGTTGACTACCTATTACACTTTTGAAGGCCCTAGAGCACCTGGACAATGGAAATGCCCACAAAGTGACCCCATTTTGGAAAGCTAGCACCCCAACATATAATCTATGAGGCATAATGAGTCTTTTGAACGATTCATTTTTTTCCAAACGTTTCTGGAAAATGTGGAAAAAAAATGAAAACGCAATTTTTTTATGCAATGTTGTCCATTTATAAGATATTGCCAACACATAGCCTGTACATAGCAAAAATTACACCCCAAAATACATTCTGCTGCTCCTCCTGAGTATGGCGATACCACATGTGTGGGACTTTTTCACAGCCTGACCACATACAGAGGCCCAACATGCAAGGAAGACCAACCGGTGTTCTAGGGACACATAGCATACACATGACAAGAATTACACACCAAAATACATTATGCTAAGCAAAGGGTAAACAAAAAATGTACCTGTGGTTTTAGTAGCGCAGTTGTCCACGGGACGATAGCACTGGTCCAGGCAGCAGGCAGGGACTTGGTCAGCAAAAGAAAATGCAATTGTCCAGGCAACAGGCATGATGGCATAGGTCCTACAGGCAGCAGGCAGAAGTAGGGCCTCGTTCAGGACAGAATGGGGACAGGGGTAGAGGCTTCTCCCACCCAAATCTCTTTGAAGCCTCCGGGCAACCAGACCCTAATCTAGAATGAGAAAACAAAAACAATAGTTTTCTTCATCCAGAAAAACAATTCTGGAGCCCCTCACATGTGAGACCCCTGTGCTTTGAATCCCACTAGTCCACTGGCAGGGTAAAAGATCAGTCCAAGAGGCAGGCAAAAAGAATGGTCAAACGGTCCAGGGTCAGTTCCAGATCAGGCAGAGGTATAAACAGAATCGGTAGGCATAAGCGTGGTCAAATAACAGTCCAGGGTCAGTTCCATATCAGGCAGAGGTATAAACAGAATCGGTAGGCAAAAGCATGGTCAAATAACAGTCCAGGGTCAGTTCCATATCAGGCAGAGGTATAAACAAAATCGGTAGGCAGAATCGTGGTCAAATAACAAGCCAGGGTCAAATACAGAGCAAGCAGAGGCATAAGGGGTGTAAAGGTAAATGGCAGGAAGTGACTAATAATTTAGTAAGGAATGATAACGGCGGAAACAGCCGTCTATGCAGAGGCCTGGTTGGGAAGGGCATTGGGCACAATAAAAACGGGTGTCTCTTCTCACTCCATCTTTGGAGCACACCCGGCATTTTTTTTGGGAATTTCGGCCTGTTGGTCCGGGAGGGATTTTATCTGGGAAGTGGCGCTCGTAGAGTCGGCTTACCACATCGGATCGAATGGTTGCTGGTGGGTTGCTGGTGTATAAAAGGGCAGTGGTGATTTCCTCCTGGAAGTAAAGGTAGGATTTGGGTCTTGGAGTGGATTTTCGATATAATACGTACGTGTTGTATATGGCCAAATTGAATAAGTAAATTGAAACTTTTTTATACCACTGGTATGATCGTCTTGTGGAAAGGTAGGGCTCGATCATTTGATCATTGAAATCGACACCCCCCATGAACTTATTGTATTCGTGGATACATTTAGGTTTCTGGATTTGCCCATTCCTCCTTCTGATGGTAACGCATGTATTGTTGTGGATGGTAGAAAGCACGTACACATCCCTTTTGTCCCTCCATTTCACGGCCAGAACTTCCTCATTGCGTGCACTCGCCGTCTCCCCTTTTCTTAGCTTCTTGGTGACGAGGCTTTGAGGAAAGCCCTTCCGGTTCGACCGTACGGTGCCGCATGCGGGTGTCTTCTTTCTATACAGGTTTCGGAAAAGGGGCAAACTTGTGTAGAAATTGTCCACATACAAGTGGTAGCCTTTCTCCATGAGCGGGTTTAGGAGTTGCCAAACAATTTTCCCGCTGGTTCCTATGTAGTCTGGGCAATTAGGGGGGTGTAGCTGGCTGTCCTTTCCTTCATATATGTTGAAGGCATAGGTATATCCGGTGGCACGGTCACATAATTTGTAGAGCTTCACTCCATAGCGGGCCCTTTTGGAGGGCATAAATTGCTTTATGCTGAGCCTGCCAGAAAATTTGACAAGTGACTCGTCAACACAGATGTTTTGGTCCGGGGTAAACAACTGGGGGAAAATTTGGGAAAAATAATCTAGTAGTGGCCGAATCTTATAAAGTTTGTCAAAATTTGGGTCATCTCGGGGAGTGCACTGGGTATTGTCACTATAGTGTAGGAATCGCATGATCATTTGATATCTGGACCTGGGCATTTTTGAGGAAAAGACGGGCATGTGGTATATGGGGCGTTTTGACCAATATGAACGTACTTCGTTTTTGTGGTTTAGTCCCATACAGAATACGAGGCCCAAAAATTTTTTAAACTCTTCCACTGTAAGGGGTCTCCATTGGAAGGGACGGGCATAATAGGATGTGGGGTGACTGGAAATAAATTGTTGGGCATAGAGATTGGACTGGGAAACAATTGAGGAAAGCAAGTCCTCAGTAAAAATTAAACTGAAAAAATCTATTGGGGCAAAATTTTCTGTGTCCACTTGGACTCCTGGCTGGGCAGTGAAAGGGGGAATGTTGGCTTCTCCTGAATTAGGAGGAAGCCACAAGGGGTACTGAAGGGAATAGGGAAGGCTGGCATGGGACCTACTGGTACGTGACCTTGCTTGACGAGGTGTTGCGGTTCTGGTGGATGGCACAGCGGTGCTGGTGGATGGCACAGCAGTGCTGGTGGATGGCACAGCAGTGCTGGTGGATGGCACAGCAGTGCTGGTGGATGGCACTGCCTCCTTAGCAATACGCCTTCGTCTGGCGGGCGGACCCTCTTCCTCCTCTTCTTCCTCTTTCTCCTCTTCTTCCTCTTCTTCCTCCTCTTCCTCATCTTCCCCCTCTTCCTCCTCTTCCTCATCTTCCCCCTCTTCCTCCTCTTCCTCCTCTTCCTCTTCACTGCTAACTATCGGCTCATAGTCAACATCAGATCCGGCGTCTGACCTTGCGGAGGAATCCGAATCGCAGAGCTCCCCGTTGCTCTCGTCGGCCGCAATAATTTCGTATGCCTCCGTAAGTGAAAAAGATCTTTTAGCCATGACAAAAGATGGCACGTGGCACTGATGACACTGACAGGTGGCACTGACGGCAAATTGGACTGGCAGATGGCACGGGCAGATGGCAGATGGCACTGATGGCAGGTAGCACTGATGGCAGGTGGCACTGATGGCAGGTGGCACTGATGGCACTGATGGCTGACGGCACTGATGGCACGGGCAGATGGCACGGGCAGATGGCACGGGCAGGTGGCACTGGCGGCAGGTGGCACTGATGGCAGGTGGCACTGATGGCTGACGGCACTGATGGCACGGGCAGATGGCACGGGCAGGTGGCACGGGCAGGTGGCACTGGCGGCAGGTGGCACTGATGGCTGACGGCACTGATGGCACGGGCAGATGGCACGGGCAGGTGGCACGGGCAGGTGGCACTGGCAGGTGGCACTTTTGGCAGATTGCACTTTTGGCAGATTGCACTTTTGGCAGATTGCACTTTTGGCAGGTGGCACTGATGGCAGGGGCAGGTGGCACTGATGGCAGGGGCAGGTGGCACTGATGGCAGGGGCAGGTGGCACTGATGGCAGGGGCAGGTGGCTCTGATAAATGCACTGGCTGGTGGCACTGGCTGATGGCACTGGAAGGTGGCACTGGAAGGTGGCACTGGAAGGTGGCACTGGCAGGGACTGTGGGTAGTGTTTGTGTCACTCACTGTTTTTTTTTTTTTAGACTGTAACGATGGATGCACTGTAAAAGGCTTTCTCTCCTCACACGCGGTCTGTGTGTAAGGAGAGAAAGCCGGCGATGAGAGATGATCTCATTTGTTTACATTCGAGATCATCTCTCATTGGACGGCTAGATCGAATGCTGAATGGCCGCTGTGATTGGCCATTCAGCACGATCTGTGATTGGCTGTGTCCGAGGGACACGGCCAACACAGTTTTCTGCAGAAGCGCGATCGCGGGGACGCGCTTCCAGCAGAGAAACGACAGGCCGTTTAAAAACGGCCACTTGGCACTTCAGGTCCGCGCTGCAGACGTATTTTTACTATAGCGCGGATCTGAAGTGGTTAAAATGTGTTTCCTCAACACCTCCTACAGTGGATGAATAGATATGTGAACTGAACAGAAGCACTGCCTTTGAGAAGCATACTTATTATCTATAAAATGCCATGCAAAAATTCAACAATATATGGTTTTACCGATCCTTTGGGGCAATAAATTGTTCATTGTCCATTTATACACACCAAAGTTTCTGGCATTAAGAGGCTCATCACTTTATAAATTTAATTCACCTCCTGTAAGTAAATATTGTATATTAGTGATAATTTCTAAAAATACTTTGTATTGGTTTATATAGTTTTGCTTTTGTTAATAATGTAATCCTAATCATGCTTTTGTCCAGATTTGTTCTAGAGAATAGTATGACCCAAATGTTTATAACATGTAATAAAGTATCTGATTTAAAAAAATATGTAAATATCTATTTCTTTCATTAATCTTTAAAGGGTCACTAAAGGAATTTTTTTTTAGCTAAATAGCTTCATTTACCTTACTGCAGTCCTGGTTTCATGTCCTCATTGTTCGTTTTTGCTTTGAAGTAGCTGTAATTCTGCTGTGATCTCCACACTTCCTGGTTGCCTGTTTCCTTCTAACCATCATACTGGGAGATTTTCACGGTGGTCTAAGCTGTCATTACTGTGTGTCTAAAACTCCTCAGAACCAATCAGATTCATTTTAAAAACAAAACACTGCCCTGGATTTGTTGTTTTTGTTCTGTGAGTCTTCCCGACTCACCTCTCACCCGGAAATTCATGTATGTACCTTTAAAACCGAACGTGAAACTAGAGGCACATTATATGATAGATTAAATTCAATTTTTAATCATTTTTAAAAGGAATCAGTTAACTTTTATGTCTCTATACCCTGTAAACAGTCATTTCAGCAAAAAAAAAATTCCTTTAGTGACCCTTTAAATACCTTACATTTTCCTAAACTCCACAATTTTTCAGCATTGGACACAGTTCCTATAATTAATAATAAATAATTAATCATTTTTCCTTCCAGATAATATACATGGGTTGGGTTGAAGAGCGGGAGCAAGATAATCTCCAAGACCATTTATACACACCAAAGTTTCTGGCATTAAGAGGCTCATCACTTTATAAATTTAATTCACCTCCTGTAAGTAAATATTGTATATTAGTGATTATTTCTAAAACTACTGTGTATAATAATATCAAATCTGTATATTCTCTTGATATCATATTAATTATATTAGTTTTATAATCATACTGCAATTTTCTTTCTAAGGTTACTACGTGGGACTGGATGCGATCAGACAAAAAATTTACTGTGTATGAAATAATGTGTAAAATTTTTAAGGTAATTTCTATACAACATCACTTTTTCACAGCTCAGTTTTCACAAATGTTTTTCATACAGTATGTTTGTCAGTCTGTTTTGTGCTAGAGCATGTATGAGAATGGACCGATGGACTGTTTTCATCGGTTAATATGGATGAGTGAATGTTTCTGGGTTCAGTTTGTGGACATCAAACCCATCATAAAGTCTGAAAATTGCAGAATAGTTGTTATATGCAAAGCTAATAGTTGTTATATGTTTAGGAAATGTCTGCATGTGGTTTTACAGAACAGTATGATTCTCACAATGATTAATTACAACATGAGAAAAAAATACTTTTTAGATAGTTTTGGCTGCAAAACCTGATTTTATTTGTTTATCCAATGGTAATAGACCTGAATTGAATAGTTCATTAAAGGGGTTGTAAATGTTTGTTTTTTATTTTCTAAATAGGTCACTTTAGGCTAGTGCATTGTTGGTTCACTTACCTTTTCCTTCCATTTCCCTTCTAAATGTTTTTTTCTTTGTTTTCTTTGTCTGAATTTCTCACTTCCTGTTTCTCCTCAGTAAGGTGTTCAGTAAGCTGTTCTAAATGACTTTCCACCGCTCGGATGATGGTGGAAAGCTTACTGAGGAGAAACAGGAAGTGAGAAATTCAAACAAAGGAAAAAAACATTTAGAAGGGAAATCGAAGGAAAAGGTAAGTGAACCAACAATGCACTAGCTTAAAGAAACCAATTTAGAAAATAAAAGACAAAACTTTACAACCCCTTTAAGGACTGAACTAAAAAATATTGAAAATATTTTTTTTTAAAGATTAAAAAAATAATTGTTCCTGTATACAAAATTGGGTTTTGAACATGTATGTCTGCACTCTGCGAGATTCCCCAGAGTTAAAGTTTACCCCTTCTATACTCCACTCTAAATGTGTGAGTGTCCCACTCATCTATCTCATACATCTAGAATAGGGATCGGGATCTCACCGACTCCCTGGAATTTGAGGAATTGAGCCAAATCTAGTCTAAAATAGTGAAATGCTTCTTTAATAAAACCATTAGGTACCAGCTTAAATAGCTCATGCCATCCCAAATTACAATAGGAGGTATTGAGAAGAACGAAGAGAACAATTAGGTTGGTATTTTGAGACTAGGTCAGTGATGTAGCTAGGGACAGAGTTGTGGATGGCTTTGTAGGTAGTTGTTAGTATTTTGAATAAAATTTGTTGGGTGAGCGGAAGCCAGTGGAGGGATTGACAGAGAGGAGTAGCAGAGACAGAGCGGTTGGTAAGGTGCATGAGTCTGGCAGCAGCATTCAGTAAGTAACGCTAAAGGTGTGATTGGATAAGTAGGTAGAGAACAAGTGAAGAGTACAGTCCCAGAGACGAAAGGCGTGGAGTTTTTTGAGGAGGAGGGGGTAGTCAACCGTATCGGAGGCAGCAGAGAGGTCCAGGAGTAGAAGTACAAAGTAGCGTCCCATAGTTTTGTCCATTAGTAGATTGATTATTAGTTTTAGGAGAAAAGTTTCTGTGGAATGTTGAGGACGAAATCCAGACTGAAGGGGATCAAGCAGGCTATTATCAGCAAGGTGGACGCTCAGCCGGTTGTAGACTAGACGTTCAAGGAGTTTGGATAAAAAGGGGAGCAAGAAGATGGGGCGTAGGTTGTTAAAATTGGATGGGTCCAGTGAGGGCTTTTTAAGTATGGGGCTGACAAGTTTATGTTTTAAAGAGTTGAGGAAGATGGCAGAAGAGAGGGAAAGATTGAAGATGTGGGTTAGAGAGTGTAGAATAGAGCTAAAGGGTGAATGTAGCATTTTTGAGGGAACAGGAAGGGAAGGACAGGTGGTAAGATGAACGTTAGCAAGTAATTTAGCAACCTAGTCTATAGTGGCGGGGCTGAAATAGGGAATTAATGATTGTACCTGTGGGCATGAGGTGTAAAGCATGGAGGGTATCTGAACAGTGTAGCCCCCCTTTGCAAATTGTATCAATCTTCTGTTTAAAGTGATTGGCGATCTCCTGGGCAGTGAGTGAGTTAGTGGGTGGAGGCAGTGGATGATGAAGTAGAGAGTTGAAGGTAGAGAAGAGTTGACGGGGATGAGATGATTAATTTTTTTAAATAACAGTGATGAAATAGTATCATCTGTTTGCCAGGGTTGATGGGGACAGGACCTGATTCTGTGTGTAGTGTGGGGGGCCAGTGTTTCTAGTGAGGCTAGAAGTGAAGTGTTGTAGACAGAAGTGGCTAGGTCGGTTCAGGACAGGTGTGAGATTTTGTCATAAAGGTGGTCAGTCGCAGAGTAGAGAAGAGAAAGGTTGAGATGGTGAAGGGTAACCATTTGGTGTTTGGAGGGAGAAGAGAAGGAGGAGAGGGAGAGAGTGAAATTAATAAGGTAGTGATTATAGAGAGGGTGAGGATAGTTGGAGAGGTTGCATAGAGTGCATAGGTGGGAAAAGACTAGGTCAAGGGTATTGCCTTCAGAGTTAGTAGGAGCATGTGTTCATTGCTTCAGGTCAAAGTAGGAAGGTAGACTGAGAATTTGGAAGTTGCAGGAATGTTAGTATTAGTAGGGATGTTGAAGTCTACAAGAATGATTGTGGGGATTTTAGAAGAGAATAATTAAAGTAGCCAGGCAGAGAAGTCATTAAGAAAGGATGATACTGGACCAGTGGGCCGGTAGATCACAGCTATACTTAGAGAAACTGGGGAGAAGAGACAAATGAAGTGGACCTCAAATGAGGAGAGTGACAGAGAGGGAGGTGGGTGAAGTACTTGAAAGGTGCTATGTGGGGCTAAAAGGATTCCAACACCCCCTCCTTTGCATCCACTGAGTCTGGGGCAGTGAGTCCAAGAAGACCACCATGGGATAGAGCAGCAGAAGACACGGTGTCAGATTTGTGAAGCCAGGTTTCAGTAATGGTAAGTAGAATAAATGAGTTAGCGATAAAGAGATTGTGGAGAGAGGTGAGTTTATTACAGACAGAGAGAACATTCCAAAGGATGCAAGAGAAAGGGAGTCTGGTCTTGGGAAGAAGAGAAATGGGAACTATATTGTGTGCACTGCGGCTGTAGCCAGAGGGTGTAGGGTAATGGGTGCTTTAAGTACAGTTAGATGAAGAAGGCCCAGGGTTTGGGGATACATCACCAGAGGATAGAAGCAGAAGAATGAGGGAGGTAATGTGGGAGTGTGATTTATATGAAGGGACATGCCCCAGTGGTTTAGAGTATTGGGCATGTGGATTTAGAATTAGCCAGAGTTGGTGAGTGCAGTAATAGATTGAGGACAGAAGTGAGGGTGATATATATAAGGTGTGGGGTGGAGAAGAGGTGTGCAGGAGAGTTTGTTTAACCACTTCCTTACTGGGCATTTAAACCCCCTTCCTGACCAGAGGACTTTTTGCGATTCGGCACTGCGTCGCTTTAACTGACAATTGCGCAGTCGTGCGACGTGGCTCCCAAACAAAATTAACGTCCTTTTTTCCCCACAAATAGAGCTTTCTTTTGGTGGTATTTGATCACCTCTGCGGTTTTTATTTTTTGCGCTATAAACAAAAATAGAGCGACAATTTTGAAAAAAAAATGTTTTACTTGTTGCTATAATAAATAGCTCAAGTTCTTTTTTAATCCTCAGTCTAGGCCGATACGTATTCTACATATTTTTAGTAAAAAAAAAAAAAAATCGCAATAAGCGACTACAAAATAAGGGACAGAATTTTTTTTTTTATTTTTTTTTTACTAGTAATGGCGGCGATCTGCGATTTTAATTGCGACTGCGACATTATGGCGGACACATCGGACACTTTTGACACATTTTTGGCGCCATTCACATTTATACTGCAATCAGTGCTATAAATATGCACTAATTACTGTATAAATGTGACTGGCAGGGAAGGGGTTAACACTAGGGGGTGAGGAAGGGGTTAAATGTGTACCCTAATATTAGTGTTCTAACTGTGGGGGAAGGGGGGTGACTGGGTGGGGGTGACCGATCTGTGTCTCTATGTACAAGAGACACAGATCCGTCTCCTCTCTCCCCTGACAGCACCGCTGTCTGCGAGAGCCGGGAATGAGAGATGATCTCATATGTAAACATATGAGATCATCTCTCATTGACCGCACAGATCGCCTAGGAAACGGCCGCTCCGATTGGCCGTTCACGGCGATCTGTGACTGGCTGTGTCCAAGGGACACGGCCAGCACAGTAGTTCCCCGCTGCGCGCTCGGAAGCGAGCAAAGGGGCGGCCGTAAAAAGACGGCCTGTTAGAGATTGGGAGCCGCGCTGTGGCCATACAAAGTCGTACGGCCGTCAGCTAGTGGTTAAGGATAGAAGACACAGCTGCCAGAAGGAGTGGTAGACATTGCATTTTAGAAGGGGGAGGAAGAGCTGAAAGTGTAAACAAGGTCACTGGTATTGTATTTTTCAAGGTATTTTCTTGTGTTCCTTCACTTTGTGCATTAAGATGATGAGTGCAGAGTCAGAAGTGCTCCCACTTATAGAAATAAGTGGTTCTAATTGCTAATCAGGGAATTAATAAAACAAGGCTGGCTATGCCGAGAAAAATTCTCACTTCAGAAACAGACTTATAGCTAATAAAGATAAGGAGGCCATCATTTAAAGGAAAGGCATGGGGAGGAAACAAAAACAAAAGCAATGTGGACAGTATACAGATGGTTAAGCAAAAAAGAATACCAGAGTTAAAAGGGACATAGGAAGCAGTTTTCAGTAATGCGATTCTAGCTGGAGTTGCAGCAGTAAGAGCATACCTGTGGGGGGACAAAGATGATATTTTCAGATGAGACATTCAGATGATGAGTGCAGAGTCAGAGATGCTTAGTTAAATACTGGTAGGAATGGGGGTGGGTGCTTCTAATTGCTAATCAGGGAGTTAATAAAACAAGGCTGGCTATGCCGAGAAAAATTCTCACTTCAGAAACAGACTTAAAGGTGCATAGCTAATAAAGATAGCAGTTTTCAGTAATGCGATTCTAGCTGGATTTGCAGTAGTAAGAGCATACCAGAGTTTAAAGGGACATAGGAAGCAGTTTTCAGTAATGCGCTTCTAGCTGGAGTTGCAGCCATTAGAGCATACCTGTGGGGGACAAAGATGATATTTTCGGATGAGACATTCAGATGATGAGTGCAGAGTCAGAAGTGCTCCCACTTATAGAAATACCACCACTTTGAGAAAGAACCCCATCTGCAAACGTGCCACCACTATATTCTTTACTTTTCCATTCCTACCCCTTCTCCCACATTCTCTTGTCTGAACCTACATGCTCAGCTAGTGGTTTAGATCACTATGATTATAGGCCCATAGAAAACCCTCTATTAATGCTTTTGATGTCAGGTCTGAAAGTTTACAGCTGCACATGTTTGATTATGGTACCCTCATTGCCTATTACCTCCATCAGATATTTTAGCTCCTGCATGGATGTGACTATTATTATCCTCTTCAAAACCAATAAAATAACTACCTCAATGTAATAGGAGGAAACAAGGCAGGTTTATCATTAATTAAAATGAGTAATTAATATATTAAATAGACAAACATATTGTATAGTGGGTGAATAGTATGTAAGCACCTTGGTTAGGTGGCAGTATAATAGGGAGAGATGAGGCAACGTTTTCATAATAAAATATATAGAGTGGATAAAAAAAGTCTACAAAGCCCTGTTAAAATTTCAGGTTTCTGTGTGGTAAAAAATTGAGACAAAGATAAATCATTCAGAACTTTTTCCACCATTAATACCTATAAACTGTACAACTCAGTTTAACAACAAACCAAAATCTTTCAAGTGGACGGAAGAAAAAAAATAATAATATGGTTGCATAAGTGTGCAAACCCTTAAACTAATACTTTGTTAAAGCACCATATGATTGTATTACAGCACTCTGTCTTTTTGGTATGAGTCTATCAGCATGGCACATCCTGAATTGGCAATATTTGCTCACTCTTCTTTGCAAAAACACTCCAAATCTGTCATATTGTGAGGGCATCTACTGTGCACAGCCCTCTTCCGACCACCCCACAGATTGGATTCAGGTCTGGGCTTTGATTGGCCCATTCCAAAACTTTAGTCTTCTTCTGGTGAAGCAATTCCTTTGTTGATTTGGATGTATGCTTTGGGTTGTTTTCATTCTTACCCCGACTTGTTCATTCCCTGACTTAGTTGGGGTAGGCGGTACACTTTGGTGGGAGTGGGTCAGCCACGCCCTGTGTCCTTTGACCTCTGGGAACCTGCCTTCTGACCTTTGACCTCTGGGGGAGGTCCCTGTTCCAATTCCTGAGTCCTAGCCATATTCTTCAATGGGAAACCCTAACCCTAACCCCTAACCCTCACCCTAACCCTCACCCTGAGTTCATGAAGTTCCTCTTCATGTTCAGCTTTCTAGCAGAAGCCTGAAGGTTTTGTGCTAATATTGAATGGTATTTGGAACTGTTCATAATTTCCTCTACCTTGACTAAGGCCCCTGTTCCAGCTGAAGAAAAACAGCCCCAAAGAATGGTGCTGCCACCACCATGCTTCACATTTGGTATGGTGTTCCATTGGTGGAAGGTTGTTTTTGTGCCAAACATATCTTTTGGAATTATGGCCAAAAAGTTGAACCTTGGTTTCATCAGACCATAACATTTTTCCACATGCTTTCGGGAAACTTTAGATGTGTTTTTGCAAAATTTAGCCCGGCTTGGATGTTTTTCTTCGTAACAAAAGGCTTCCATCTTGCCACTCTACCCCATAGCCCAGACATATGAAGAATACAGGGGAATGTGCAGCGGCGGACATGCATCTTCCCATTCGGAGGAGGACTCCCAAAACTTGGGTTGCCTTCTCCTTCTTCCCTTCTTGGCTGGTTCACCGTCCTTTTTGTGAGGGTCAAGCGTGTCTGCTCCTTGCGCAATCGCAGTGGGCGAAAAGGACCCAGTGACATCAGAAGCCAGCGTCAGCCTGTGTGTCTTGATGTGGGCTAGGTTGGAGGCTCTAAAAGGATGCTCTGAATGGCCCTCATTTAGACAGCCGCCACCCAGGGATAGACTCCTTTACAACCATTTCAAGGTAAGACTGTCATTCTAGCCATTTACTCTCATTGAGCGGCCTTATTGGCTGCTGTCTAAACCAGTCAGTGGTAACAGTGTTTTATGACAGGAAGCCGCTGACTTGGTATTTACTGTTTATTGCAAATCTATGTGGCTTGTTGTGCTGATGTGGACCATTAGCCCATGTATTTTTGTGCCCCCATTGCATTTGTTTTTCCAGCCCCCGGCTGGCACCACCAGACCCTCAAATATTATCTCTTATCCATCATTCCACTTGTCCCTGCCTTTGGAAATATGAGTTTATTGAGTCCTGTATTGATCCCCGGGTGTTTTACTATTCATCTCACATATCAGGTGGGTCAACCAATAATATAATTTTTCACTGGTTTGATGTTTCTTCCCAACACCCCCACTCCCCAATACCCTCTCCCCCTTTTCCCTTCCCTATTTTTCCCCTCCCTTCATATTCATATTTTTTGATCATGAAATTAAAAGACTGTATTTCTCTATAGATGTGTATGGTCAACTCCTCCTGAAGAAGAGTTGTATGTCGCAAAACATGTAGAGGATCATGTCTGGACCTACATCTCCTGTTTTCCCCATACACCAGTGGGGTTTATATGTTGCTTCCTTGTGAACAAATCGTAACTGTATGTAATTATTCTGTGTTCTGCGGTACCTAATGGTTTTTATCTTTTGATCCCAGACCCAATATCATTTATAAATATATTGAAAAGTAAGGGTCCCAGCACTGAACCTTGGGGTACACCACTGATAACATTGGACCATTCAGAGTAAGAATCATTAACCACGACTCTCTGAATTCTGGCTTTCAGCCAATTTTCTATCCATTTACAAACTGATATATCCAATCCTGTAGACCTTACCTTACACATGAGCCGTGTGTGCGGAACTGTATCGAACGCTTTTGCAAAATCCAAATATATCACGTCCACAGCCACGCCTCTGTCCAGGGTTTTACTTACCTCTTCATAAAAGGAAATCAGGTTTGTCTGACAACTTCTGTCTTTCATGAATCCATGTTGTCTGCTGCTTAAATAGTTTTTTTCCTGCAAGAACTCATCCATGTGGTCTTTTATTAAACGTTCCAGTATCTTCCCAACTATAGAAGTTAGACTAACAGGTCTATAGTTACTTGGTAAAGACTTTGTTCCCTTTTTAAATATAGGCACCACATTGGCTCTACGCCAATCCAGTGGTACTATTCCTGTCATTAATGAGTCCCTAAATATTAGATACAGTGGCTTTGAAATGACAGAGCTCAACTCACCTATGATCCGTGGGTGGATGCCATCTGGTCCAGGTGCTTTATCCACCTTTATTCTGTCTAAATATTTCTGGACCATATCACTTTTGAGCCATTGTGGATTTGGGGCTGTGTCACTCCCACCCCCATTTTGGACATGAGCTCCCCCATGCTCCATTGTATACACAGAGCTGAAGAAAGCATTTAATAAATTTGCCTTCTCTTTGTCCCCAGTCACCCACTCTAGATTATTTTGTAAGGGGCCTACATGCTCAGACTTCACCTTTTTACTATTAATATATTTAAAGAATTTTTTGGGGTTTGTCCTACTATCTTTTGCAATCTGTCGTTCATTTTGAATTTTTGCATCCTTGATTTCCTTTTTACATATCCTGTTATATTCTTTGTAACATTTAAACAACACTAGTGTTCCTTCATTTTTTTTTTTTTTTTTTTTTTTTTCTTTTTTTTTTTTTTCACTTCAGACTTCAACCTCATAGAGTGTACACTTATACGCTCATGTTCCGTTTGCCAGCCCTTAGCGTCTCTAAGCAGGTTTCGCATCATTAGTGTAGTTATTTTTCTTACTTTGTTTTTTCTCTTACCACAGTATGTGAAAATTTTTTATTATATATATATTTTTTTTTTTTTTTTTTTTTTTTTTTTTTGGGGTTTAAGGTATTACTCCTTCCTTTTTTAATTTATTAGTAGTCTCAGGTAAGACGATTCTTCACTTCCTTTGCCTTATCCCCATTCCTCCCTCCCCCCCTCGACCCCCCCACCCTCCCCCTATCTCACCATAAGCAATCCAGAAAACTTTCTCCTGATGCCTACATCTCTGTTTTACTTTATCTTTAGGTCTCAGCCCCTAAGTTTTTCGGCATAGCTCCAGGATCTCTTAAAAATCCTCCAATTTTCCCACTTCTTATCTTGCACTATATCATTGCCTACCACTCCTTCTCTCAATTCTTCCATTCTGTACGTTTCTTCTACGGAGTCTATCCACTCCTGATGCCTACATCTCTGTTTTACTTTATCTTTAGGTCTCAGCCCCTAAGTTTTTCGGCATAGCTCCAGGATCTCTTAAAAATCCTCCAATTTTCCCACTTCTTATCTTGCACTATATCATTGCCTACCACTCCTTCTCTCAATTCTTCCATTCTGTACGTTTCTTCTACGGAGTCTATCCACTCCCAAATGTGGGGGCAGTCTACTTCCTGCCAATTTCTCGGTATTATTCTTTTGGCAGCATTTAATAGATGTGGGACCAGAGTTTTTTTATATTTTTTGATTTTTTCCCCACCCCCATGAAACAATACTACCCACGGGTCCAGCTTAATTTTTTCTTTTGTGATCTCTTCTATGCATCCCAATATTTTTTTCCAGAATTCCTCCACCTTAGGGCATTTCCACCACAGGTGAGCCATAGTTCCCGGGGAGCCACATCCCCTCCAACACTCTCCCGTTTGTCCTTCATTGAATTTAGATAGTTTATCTGGGGTCATGTACCATCCAGTCAGGCATTTATAGCTCATCTCAGCTGTACGGCTGTCTACTGCCGAGGAATGGACCAGTGTCAGCATTTTTTCTATTGAGGTCCTATCTCGCTTTGATCCAAGTTCCCTCTCCCATTTTTTAACAAAAGGAGGGATCATCCGCTCGTCCACCTTTATCAGAATCTTATATAATTTTGATATCGTTCCCTTGACCTTTTCCGATGTGCATAATTTTTCTAAATCGGTTAACTGCTCCCCTGACCTCAGTGGGTGCGGCAGTCTTTGTATAAAGTGGACTAGCTGATTGTATCTCCATTCGTCAATTTCCAAAAATTTCCCCTTTAATTCTTGTAGTGTTACAATGTGCCCATCTTTTATTACATCCCTTAATTGAGTGGTGTCTTTTTTTATCCAATTTCCACCAATCTGTGTTTTGCCCGGTGCAAAATAATCATTGTTTTTTAGTGCCAATAATGGTGAGTTAAATTCCTTTTCTATTTTTTTATATTTAGTGTCCCAAATTTTTAGTGCAATTTTAGTTATCTCGTGTGAGTTCTTATCTAGTGTCCTATATTGAGGTGGGTTCCATATAATCTTGTCCAAGATGGCTTTTGCCATTTCGTTTTCGATATTAACCCATCTTTTTTCCTTACTGGCCCTAGCCCACTCCACCACCCTCGACAAAACCACAGCCTCATAGTATGTTTTAATGTCTGGTACCGCTAGTCCTCCCTTAATTTTGGGTTGTCTTAGGGTTTGGAGGGATACTCTGTGTTTCTTATTTCTCCATATGAAGTTCATAATCTGTTTTTTAAGAGCTGAGAAGAGTGTTCCGGGTAAACTTATGGGAATCATCTGGAACTTATAGGTAATCTTTGGTAGGATTACCATTTTACAAAAGTTTATTCGTCCTATCCAGGATATTGGTCTATTTTTTATCCTCCCAATTTCCTCCCTAATTTCGTTTAGCAAAGGAATATAATTTTTCTCATACATTTTTTTTATTGATGGGACAAGCAGAATACCAAGGTACTTGAGTGCTTTTACCCAGGAGAAGCAGTATTTCTGTTTTAAATCCCTTTCCTCTCGTCCGTTGGCATTGATACTTAGGATCTCGGTTTTAGCTACGTTAATTTTGAAATTTGATATTTCTCCGTATAACGTGCATAGATCTAATAATTTTGGGATTGAGGTTTTAGGGTCTGACAAATAGAAGAGGACGTCATCAGCAAATGCTGAAAGTTTATGTTCGTCCTCCCCTATTTTGACTCCTCTTATGTCGGGGCACTTACGTATCCTGGCCAATAATGGCTCCAGGGAGAGCACAAACAGAAGTGGAGACAGGGGGCATCCCTGTCTAGTTCCGTTTTTCATTAACAATTCTTGGGATAGGCTTCCATTTATTTTTATTTTTGCCCTTGGTGTGTTCCTTCATTTTTATATTTTTTAAAAGCTACTTTCTTATTGTTTATAGCTTTTTTAACTTTGCCCGTGAGCCACATAGGTTTTATTTTTAGCCTTTTAAACTTATTGCCCATGGGAACATACTTTGCAGTGAGGTTCCACACAGTCTTTTTGAAAAATTCCCATTTCTGTTCTGTGTTCATCTGTGTCAATAGTCCCTCCCAGTCCAAGTCCTGGAGAGCAGCCCTCATCCTTGGAAAATTTGCTCTCTTAAAATTTAGTGTTTTAATATTTCCTGTATGTATTTCCTGCTTATAGTTAACATTAAATGAAATCATGTTATGATCACTGCTACCCAGGTGTTCCTTTATCTGAACATTAGTAATAAGCTCTGCATGGTTTGAGATTATCAGGTCCAACAGAGCATCATTCCTAGTTGGGGCCTCAATAAACTGCACCATAAAATTGTCCTGCAATAGGTTTTTAAATTTTTGTCCTTTAACTGTCCCAGAAGTGCCATTAATCCATCATTGTCTTCTCTTTAATACATTTACATTTTTATATTTATCTTGTCTAAATCTCTGGGTACTGAAATAGTCCACAACACAATCAATGTCGTGGGGCAGAATTTTGGAGTAGCCCCTGACATCTCCCCTTTCCATTTTCCGAACTTAAAGGATGATGGTACCCGCCCCTATTCTTCTTACCTTATAACTTTAAGGCAATGCCCCACACTTTATGGGGGATTGTTGTCACATGTGCCACACTGTCAGTACTTGCCAGATATCCCTGTAGCTCCTTTTATGTTATTGTAGGCCTCTTGGCAGCCTCCCTGACCAGTTTCTTCTTGTCTTTTCATCAATTTTGGAGGGATGTCCAGTTCTTTGGAATGTCACTGTTGTGCCATATTTTCTCCACTTGATGATGTCTGTGTTCACTGCGTTCCATGGTATATCTAATGCGTTGGAAATTCTTTCGTACCCTTCTCCTGACTGATACCTTGTTCATGGCTTTTGCTGTAGGATCCGACTAAGAAAATGTCAGGAAAGACTTACTGAAACAGCTGAACTTTATTTAGGGTTAATCAAAGGCTCATTACATCATGGGAGGTGTATACTGACTCCTATTTAACATGAGTTTGAATGTGATTGCTTAATTCTGAACACAGCTACATACCCAGTTATAATTATTTATAATATTATTTATCTTTGTCTGATTTTTTTAGATCACAGACACCTAACATTTTAACAGACTTTTTTTTATATCATATATATACTGTATTCAGTATATAGTAAAGAAAAGAAACTTCAATGAGGGGGCAGCCAGACACCAACTAAAGGTGCTGCTGATATACACAAAAAGGTATACCTAGAAAGGAATATGTACTGTAATGTGGATCACTGTATATAGAACTATCAATCCTCAATCACATATGTCAGCTCTACCTATCTACCAAAAACATTGACAAATACTTGCTGAAAATGCTGCATTTTAATAGTTATGGGCTGTTCATTTATTCTCTAAAATGTATAAAAGCCAACATATTGGTGTATCATAAAGGTAATAATGCACAGATCATAAGGTTCTAGGCTTACAAAAAATAAAAAATCTCATGCTAAAATATTTTATTAAACAAAAAGTCTTTAAAAATTGGCACACCCTATGAATTCAGTAGTAACCAGTGATGATGATAATCTGTATGCTCCGCTCATTATAGTATGGCTGTTTGTACTTATGAGTTTGGTTATTGTGGTATATTTAAATCAGGGAACTGTAAAAAAAATATTACTTGATGTATGCCAGATTGTATAACTTCAGGTTTTAATCAGGACAGTGATCTTCTGGACCGACGGAAACACTGCTTTGGCGTTCAGTCAGAATCTGGTGAGGACCTGTATTTCTCTGTGGAGTTGGAGAATGAACTTACAACCTGGGAGAAAGCATTCCACACAGCAACTTTTCTAGAAGTTGAAAGAATACAGGCAAGCACTCTTTGTAGTATCATTTATGTGTGATTAGGTAAATCTAGATGATCAAAGTTATATTTTCAGTTTTACTTGGGCAGACCCTTTTGACTTTAAATGATGATCACTGTGATAACCACAACACAGAAATTGGGAGTGTATGGCCATTCTTAGTACACTTAAAACATATACATTGGCTTTTGAATAATATGAGAAATCTGAGGTGCCTATTGACGGCATATTTTACATTTATGCAAATTATATGCAAATATTCTATTCTAGTAAAATATTCTTCTAGTGGTATGGTATATTAAATAATATATATTTTGTTTTCTAACTTCCAACCAAGGATAATGAAAAGGATAACATGCCTTTTTTGGTTACTGACAGCTGTATGGTGTTTATAAACCTTGTATGGAAGGTCAGCCATATACGCATCTGACTGCTTTGGCTTATTTCTATTCACATATTGCATATATTTGGGCCTAGAAAAAATGTTTTGACTTGCATACACTTTATTATTATCTTACCTTTATTTTGTAAAGACAGGTGTAACGTAGGACCTCTAAGTGGCATTTTAGAGCAGATTTTACAAACACTAGTTAAAAATGATTAGCATTGTTTATTTTTAAATCTTTTAAAGCAATATAATAAAATATAATGTTTTAAAGTTCCACATCTGGCTTCACCAGGTAAGGGGCAAAAAGTATGCCAGACTTGGGTTAGGGAGTGGTAGGAAAAAAATGTTTTTGCTCGGGATAGGGCTTTAATTATGCAAGTCCTTAAGCTCCATGTATTCTTCCAAAATTGCTACATTAGGGCACTTTCAGGACTTACAAATTATGTTTCCATTAAAAAAAATGTATATTAATATTTTGAGACAGGAAACAAAGATCCCTTTTCACATGATTACAAAACTTAAAAGTTCAGACTTTAATTTACAAACACAGCTGAGAGATTCAGTCAGAGAGCAACAGTCTAAAAGCAAGCAAATCCTGCTGTGATTTCTAATTAGAAAATCTTTTTTGAAAATGTATAATTCTATGTGGCTCAATTGTCATGGGTGTACCATATATTCATGGTATTTGAAAAATTTATTTTTTAAAGCATAAATGTATTCCTGTCCATTGACGTTAAACCATACAGTCTCCCTTTAAGCCGTAAGGCAATAAGCCAACTTATGACAAGTTGCGAGGGCTGCTACCTGGAAAATATACACTCCTAGGGCCAGATCCACAGAAGAATTACTCCAGCGTATCTATTGATACGCCACGTAATTTCAAAGTTCCCACGACGTATCTTTGTTTTGTATCTACAAAACAAGATACGACTGCATAGGGGCTCGATCCGATGCAGCCGTCGGATCGTAGGTGCATTTTTCCCCCGGGCGCTAGGTGGCGTTTCCGTCGAATTCCGCGTCGAGTATGCAAATTAGCTAGATACGGCGATCCACGAACGTACGGCCGGCGCATTTTTTTACGTTGTTTTCGTAAGGCTTTTTTTGGCGTATAGTTACCCCTGCTATATGAGGCGTATCCTATGTTAAGTATGGCCAACGTTCACGCATCAAATTTTTATTTTTTTACGTTGTTTGCGTAAGTCGTTCGCGAATAGGGATTTGTGTAGAATGACGTCATCGTCGTAAACATTGGCTTGTTCTGGTTTATTTTCAAGCATGCGCACTGGGATACCCCCACGGACGGCGCATGCGCCGTTAAAAAAAAACGTCATTTACGTCGGGTCACGACGTATTAACATAAAACACGCCCCATCACATACATTTGAATTGCACGCCCTTACGCCGCCGAAGTTACACTACGCCACCGTAACTTACGGCGCAAATTCTTTGAGCATAAGGAAAATGTAAGTTACGGCGGTGTAATGTATCAGAGATACACTACGCCGGACGTAGGAATGCGCTGCGCTACGAGGATCTGGCCCCTAGTGTTTCAGTCCCTTCCATAACAACCCTTCTTGTCCTTACCCACCAGGGCAGCACTTCAGTATGTAGCTACATCCAGAATGTTGGTATGTAAACCCTGAAGGAAGTTTAAAAAGCATTTGAATACCACTGTTTTTACCTTATACATTGTTCTATATTTAGCAATAAGTTTAGAAAATGGAAATTTAGATTTTTTTTAAATTTCCATCTGAATAGTTATCAGTTCTATGTTCAGTCTTGATAATTCTGATTAATTATATTTTAGTTAATTTAAAAAAAAGGACACGTTTACAATTAGATGTCTGTTCAGAAGCATGACTGGTAGTTATTTATATTTGTCATTCTTTTTTGTTGTTTTTTTATGCATTAGTAGACATTTTCAACAATCATTTAAATTAGATTGTAAGGGCAATGACTTAATGCTGATGAAAGAAGGAAACATTAATAACTATTTATCAGTGTCATAGTTCCTGTTAAAGGATATGTTTTAATGAAAGGAACAGCTTGCACGCATATGGAAAATATAGTCTCACAGTGTGCCTCGACAGTAAAAATTAAAATTTTAGTCTGGATAATTATATCACATGCTGTTTCTTCTATAAAGTACTGCACTCAAAGAGAGTTGAAGAGTACAAATACAATAAATATAACTGTGTCCATTCAGCTTAAAATAATCATTCCAAAATTACATTTATTTTCACGCTGAGAATCATCAAACTAGAAAAGAAAAGAAATAAAAAGAAAATAACCTATTTCAGTCATTTGGTTTATGATTTAATATTGTGCATATCTCTAAAAAATAAAAAGAATTACCATGAAGTCAATTTGCATGCACAAAAAAGCAGCTTTCCCCTCCAGGAAAGGAATAAATATAGTTAGCCCTTGACACTAAGTTCTTATACCTTTAAGAACTGCTGTGGCTAGTTCTTAACTTTTCCTGCTTGTTCAACCTTTACAAAGGAATATAATTCAATGGAAGGTAGACATTGCTACTGGTGTTCCCAACTGCTTTAATATGATGAGTAACTCTGCATTCTAGTATCTATCAATAAACATATTATCACTTTTTGGGTGAACTGACTCTTCAGTAGGCATGGGCCAAACACCCCCTGTTTGGTTATCAGCAGGACTTCCGAAAAAAGGGAAAGTTCTAACTCGAACAGTGAACCCCATTGAAATCTATGGAAGCTGAACAGGAAAAATCAAAAGTGCCCATTTTGAAAGTTTATATGCAAGTAATTGGCCATAAAAAGGGTATGGGGGTCTGGGTACTCCCCTGAACATGTATCAATGCAGATTTTTTTTTAATTATCGCTTTTGCAGGAGCAGTCATTAGTGCAACAATAAAAATGAAAAATTCCTTTAAAGATAGTGCCTGGGGGAACCCCATGATGTGCATTTAAAGTGGTGCATCTGTAGCATGCATAAAACATGCTGCAGAAAATGTAATTTCTAAAGAAAAAAAAACTAGTAAAATCCCATTAAAAATGACTAGTGACTCGCCACCCGGCTATTAAAAAAATAAAGAAAAAAACAGCGTGGGGCCCCCTGGATCTGGTATGGATTTGGAGGGGAACCCCATGCGAAAAAAAAACAGACCCTTACCTGGGGCATGCTGCCTGGCAGGTCAGAAAAGGTGGAGGACAAGTGAGCACCCTCCCTCCTGAACCACACAAGCCCCACTCTTTGCCTATATATCTCTGCCCCAAAGCACCCACCTCCCCCATGTTGAGGGCATGTGGTCTGGGGTGGTTCAGGATTGGGGGTGCTTGCTCTTCCACATGCTGCATGCCCAGATTTGGGTCTGGTATGGATTTTGGGGAGACCCATGCCATTTTTTTTGTGGCATGGTGTTCCCTTTAAAATCCATACCAGACCCAAATCTGGGCATGCAGCATGTGGAAGAGCAAGCACCCCCAATCCTGAACCACCCCAGACCACATGCCCTCAACATGGGGGAGGTGGGTGCTTTGGGGCAGAGATATATAGGCAAAGAGACCCAAATGGTGTGAACAGTAGGAACCCCATGCTTTTTTTTTTCTTTCTTTGTTTTACGGCACTTTTTTTAACAACCAGCTTACACTGCGCTCTGACTGGGCAAAGCTTTGTCAAATCAGGTCCCCTGTTTGGGGGAAAAACACCCTGCAAATTTAGGTGTTTGGCGAACCGCCAAACAGACAAATGTTTGGCCTGAACTCATGTTTGGAATGAATACTCTTACCCTTTGTAGTGCACACACACACACCGACGGCGGTGGGTCAAACAAGCAAAAAAATTAACCACTCAGGCTCACATGCAGATTGGAACTCCTATGGAAAGCGACCTCATTTTCAGGCCCCCTGCTGTTCTCCCGCTACTTGTTCTGGAAGAAGATGTAGACTACTGTGGCGGCCAGAGAGTAGAGGAAGGCAGACACAGCAATTGCGACAAAGAACTCAGCAGAAGATGAAAAGTCTCCGCTCAGCAAGAGATTTTCCCTTTGTTTCCCCTCGAATGTGGGTGCATAACCACTCTCTGGAGAGCCAGCCAGAGGGGATGTGAATTGTAATGGCAGTGTCCTCCACTGCCTGAGCTTTTTGCAATCTTTGCATTTGAAACATGTGGTGGTTACTCCGGAGAACTAAGAGTCAGCGTGGACTGCTTCAACAGAACCCAGAGCGACTGCCGCATTGACATCCAAGTGGCCTAACCATTCAGGTTGTATCAGGTGAATTTTGATGCACCCACATGCGAAGGGAAACAAATGGATAATCTCTCGCTGAGCGGAGACTTTTCATCTTCTGCTGAGTTCTTTGTCACAATTGCTGTGTTTGCCTTCCTCTACACTCTGGCCTACATCTTCTTCCAGAACAAGTATCAGGAGAACAACAGGTGGCCTCTAATTGAGGTCGCTTTCCATAGGAGTTCCAATCTGCATGTGAGCCTGAGTGGACCATTTCTTTGCCTGTTTGACCCACCGTCGTCGGTGTGTGTGTCCACTACAAGGGGTAAGAGTATTCTTTTCTCCCCCCCCTGGTGTTGGAGTCACGTCCCTGGGTGTTACAGCTGCTGAACATCTCTTACATCCACAGGAATTTAAGGCTACTCTACACTGGATAATGGGGACATTGCATAGCTATGATTATATATAATATCTCTATCTCCATTCATTTTTTATATTGAGCATTTCTATATGGACGTCAAACATGCTAATTTTTTATGCATTGTTTCTTTATATGCATGGTTTATTATATGTATGTGAATTCAATTTTATATAGATACATATATTTGCTGTTTGTACACGTTTGGACTGGTGTGTGTGCACCTGGGTCCATCTTAATTTATATGTTTGTCATGGCTCCACAGGCAGCACATATTCTTTGTTTTTGGATACACATATATGTCCATTTTTTAATTGATATATTTTTCACAGCGCCGCATCTTTTTAGTCCTTATTTTACACATTTATACATTTCCACAGGCCTGTAATATATCCACCTGCTGACTGCAATATGTATATATACATTGCGGCTTGCAAGTGGTTTACCGGCTGAAGCTATCATAACCCCAGTATTATTTTTTTTAGCCGGTGATTGGCTTTCTCATGAAAGCAGTCCAAGAAGCTAATTAGCTGCTGGATCGGCTTCAGAAACAATGATTGATATGCAATGATTTGTGTTCTGATTGTCCAGCAAATCTACACAGTGAAAAAGCATAATCATTTCCCCACTTTTTAAAAATTGATCTTTAAAATACTGACCAAAGCTTGCTTCAAATCAAATGCATTAGCCACTTCTTTACCATTTCAGCCTACAGTTCAATCTGCCTATCTCACAGTGTGCATCGTTTGTATGTTATCAACAGGGCCATGGGAATTAGATCTGAACTGTGAGCTAACAGCTAAATACACAGGTGAAATACATATACGGAAGCTGTTTTACCTGACAAAAGATTTGTATTCCTGTTCACCCAGTCTTGAGATTAACACAGCTCTACTACAGCACAGTCCTTTCTGGCAGAGTAGGAGAACTACTATATGTTTTATGTGTTGCAGTTAAGTAACAGTTATAGGTCTTGTCCCTCCCCAGCCTTTGATTGGACAGTGAGAGGAAAAGCAGCACACTGATGAACTTATATATCTGTCACTCTTTCTATCAGCATGGCCCTTGTTGGCATAATGAGCACTACAGCACAGCTAACTGGCCTCATCTGTAGCTTCTTTCTCTCCCTGTTAGGTCTCTACCATACATAGGACTGCAAGAAGTTGTTACCAAGCCAAATTCAGATATTTAAACTAGTGTTAAAAAAAAAAAAAAAAAAGAATGATGTATTAATGAACAGAAAGATGCAATAATCCGTGTCTTATATCTTCCTGGAGTTCAGCTTTAATATTTAAAAGAGGCGTGCATTCTAGCCTGTTTTAGCAATACTTATTTTTTTTGCCTAATCTATTTTAATTGCTAATAATTATTATATTATTTATTTCAGTGCAAAACCTATGCCTGCGTTATTGACAGCCATTTAATGGGCCTTACCATTGACTTTGGTATGGGATTCATCTGTTTTGATGCTGCAACCAAGGTAAACCACTTCAAACATGCCGCTATTGATTCCCAACAATACAAATTCTGCTTAAAAACTATTTCTTTATTTTTTTTATTATTTGATTTTGTATAAATTATGTACAACATTTATTGTAAATGCAGCTTAAAATAAACCCATCAATAATTGTAAAATTGAAAGTCATTGTCAGTTGAATGTAACAACAGAAGCTGTGACCTACCCAATGAGAATGCCTCAGTGATAAATTTGCAGAAGGTAGGTAGGGCTTAAACTTAAAGTCAAGAATGTAAAGTTCTTACTGTAGGTAATAACGTGAAATTGATTTCATAAGGGCTCACAGAGGAAGATCTGTATATGTGAAAAACAGTGCTGCACCGCTCATTTTCAATAATCCTTATACATCTGATTATTAAAGCAATACAATATCATAATAAAAAAACTCTATCTTGTAGGCTAGGTCTCCCTATGCCTACTGCATGTTTTCTGCCTAGATATGTGCATAGTCTCTCACATGTTAAATGACCCTGGCTACTGTTATGCTTCTTGCTTATTTTTAGTCCACATTTGGACCACTGCTAGTTGCTTATATTAAACTTTACATTGTCTAATAAAATGTTTGAACAAAAAAAAATAAAAAATTATTTCTGCAAGTCTTTAACCACTTCAGCCCCTGAAGGTTTTACCCTCTTAATGAACAGGCCATTTCTTGCGATACAGCACTATGTCGCTTTAACTGACAATTGTGCAGTCGTACAACGCTGTACCCAAACAAAATTGATATCATTTTTTTCCTACAAATAGAGCTTTCTTTTGGTGGTATTTCATCACCTCAGTTTTTTTTGCGCTAACAACTAAAAAAACATATATTTTTTTTACTTTCTGCTATAATACATATCCCCAAAAATATATATATAAAAAAACTTTTTTTTCATCATTTTAGTCCTATATGTATTCTACATATTTTTGGTTAAAAAAAATAGCAATCAGTTTATATTAATTGCGCAAAAGTTATTGTGTCTAAAAGATAGGGAATAGATTTATGGACTTTTATATATTTTTATGTTTTTACTGGTAATGGCGGTGATCAGCGATTTTTAGCGGGACTGCAACATTGCGGTGGGTTAATCTGACCCTATGCGACACTTTTTGGGCACCAGTGACATTGATCAGTGCTATAAAAATGCACTGATCATTGTATAAATTACACTGGCAGAGAAGGGGTTAACACTAGGGGGCGATCAAGGGGTTAACTGTGTTCCCTGGGTGTGTTCTAACTGTAGGAGGAATGGGCTGCCTGGGAAATGACAGAGATCGCTGTTACTGAGAACAGCAGATCTCTGAAATGTCATCTGACAGAATGGGGATCCGCCTTATTTACATAGGCACATCCCAGTTCTGCCTCTGTATATCACAATCACGGGTCGCTGGTGGACATTTTGGCGTGCAGCAGGCATGCGTGCCCACAGTTTCACATGCACGGACCAACGTAAACCTATGGTTTGCCCAGGAGAGCCGACCTGCTGCAGTATAACTGCCGTGGCTGGTCTGCAAGTGATCAATAATTACTCTATATTGTGCTTAAGTTCTTTATATTCATTTAAAGGGTAATAACAACAATACAACACAATCAAAAACACAAGCAACATTCATAGAATAAGCAAAGCACAATAGAAAACCATATGGGTTTCGTAGACACCACAATATAAATATATAAATATAGTTACAAACATATAATAAAAGGTGTGTCCACTAGGAGCTTATCCTTACAACCATATTTCTCATATTTCTTCCCCTAGAAAGGAGGCAAGAGACATGTGGGAGGTGAAGGCAATCCTCTTCTAAATACAAATACACTTTCTGATCTTTTTCCCATATATAGTCTAGGTGTTTCCAGGCTTCTCTGCCTAATCCGTGCTCCTCATGCCCCACCCCCATCTCCCTCTCTCCAGCTTCCCCAACCACACCTCTCTTCCTGTGTTAGTGGAGTAAACTGAACCCCAACCCCCTCAAAAAATACATTTAGGAACTGAAGCCAGCTTCTCCAAGTTCCATGTAATATTAAATAGGAATAATTTTGTAAGTGTATTAATTCTTCCATTAATCTAGTACTATCTATCTCTCTAAACCTTTCTAACATCGTTGGTATCTTCTTTGACGTTCAATATTTTGGGATCAATGTTTTTGCTTTGTTCAACAAGAATGGGGTAATAGACATGTTTTCCTTGGCTCACTTGTAGCATGAAACAAACATTGTCATGCCCAATTTTAGAGTCGCTGATCTTTAAAACTTTTTTGCAACATAACTGGATCATTGGGCAGTGCCTCCATATATGGGCATGTAAAAAAATTTGGATGATGGTACCTTTTTACTGTAAAGTGGAGTTCCACCTTTTTTTTTTTTGCCTAAAAATCTTAAAATAAAAAAAAATTAAAACTGTTTTTTTTTTATACTCACCTGAAAGGGCAGTTGCTACGCGGAAGTAGCTCTTCTGCCTCTTCTTCCAACGCGGTGGATCTTTTGGCTCGTCCTAAGTCGCCGTGTCTTCTTGTGAATGAGCCACGCTGCCATCTGGAAACTGTGTGTATCCCAGGAGGCAGCCGCCCATTCACAAAGTGCCGTGCAAATCGTGCATGCGCAGTAGGAAACGGGCAGTTAAGCTGTAAGGCTTCACTACCTGTTTCCCTTAGTAAGGGTGGAGGCGCCAGGACCGAGCGATCGCCAGCGGGCAACTAGGACAGGTAAGTGTCCTTATTAAAAGTCAGCAGCTACACTGTTAGTTGCTGCTGACTTTAAAAAAAAAATTATGGGTGGAATCCCACTTTAAGTTTTAATGTTTACCTGAAGCTATACTATTTTGACCATATATGGTCATGTGTTCCCTCACCGCCACACTCCCTCTAGCATGCAGATGACGCTTCTGGGATATCTTATGTAATTTTAATATAACATAATACCACTTAGTTAGCAGTTTATAATTCAATTCATTGAGGTGGAGTGTACATAAGCTATGACTTTACGTTTTAAGGCTTCTGTGATGGGTTGATTTAATTTGTGTTCCCAACCCCTCAGAGGACTTGAGAACCCAGGATCCTGAGACGATATCAGCATCTTGTATATATTATAAAATGCTTTGTCTAATTGTCTAATTAACCCCCCCCCCCCCTGGTCTATAAGTCTCTCCAATGGATAGATTTTACAAATTGAATGCTGTGGTTTTGAATGGAGTCCACAAAATTCTGGAGTTGCTAAATCTCCAGACATCCCAAGGTGAAGAGCCATACCTGCCTTGTAGTTCTAATAGTGCACAAAGGGCATTCACATTCAGAATGTCCTTTAAAACGATTGTAAAGCTTCTTTTTTTTTAATAACAAACATGTCATACTTACCTCCACTGTGCAGCTTGTTTTGCACAGAGTGGCCCCAGTCCACGACTTCTGGGGTCCCTCGGCGGCTCTAGCTGCTCCTCCCCACATCTGATAACCCCCTTGGTGAAGCACTCTCCCAGTGGTTTACCTTGCAGGCGTGCTCCCGAGTCATTCATTCAGCGTCCATAGCGCCAAATGTATGACTTGGCCCACCCCCGGCACCCACATCATTGGATTTTATTGACAACAGTGGGAGCCAATGGCTACGCTGCTGTCAATCTATCCAATCAAGAGCCGAGACCCTGTGGAGAGAGGGATAGCATGTCACCGCCGAGTGAATTCCACGACTTGGGTGAGTAAAACCGGCTGGGGGGGCGGTGACTGCCAGAAGTTTTTTCACCTTAATGCATAGGATTAAAAAATAAATTAGAAAATTCAGAAATTCGTTTATTCTAAATTTTGAATTTGTACATTGTAGAACTTTCGCATTTTTAATTTCCGAATTTCCGAAATTTCGAATTTTCGAATTTTGGAATATTCTGAAAAATTTGTAAAATTTGGCTAAATTAATTAAAAAAATTATTTTGAACTAAACAAATTGCACATGTCTAATGAAGGTTAAGTCCTTAGACCTCTATATTGCCTCGTTAGCCATATAGTCTGGCCTACAGACGATTTGCTTATACATTCTTCCAAGTGTACCCAGTTTTTATAAGGGGTGTTATGCATCCAATCTTTTATTCTCGACAGAACTGCTGCTTTGCGGTACTTCTTAAAGTGGAGTTCCACCCATTTGTTTATGTTTGTCTGTGCTGCATGCCCTAATCTTATAGTGTTCAGAATGGACAATTTTTGCTTGTAAATACCTTTATTTTGTAGTCCTTCATTACTTCCTCCTCCTTATTAGCCTAGGCTATTAAGTCACAAGGCTATTCGCAAGGGTTTCTGGGATAGGCATCATGTATCCCAGTAGTCCTTGCAAATAGCCTATTTGCATAGAGAAGGGGCGGCAACTTCCTCTGACACTCCCGTTGCTATGGAAACCTGACTGAAACCTATTACATCGCTTGTGCAGCATGTGCGAGATCTGCAAGGCTGAAATCCAGGAAGTCATACAGTCTGGCTTCATGATGCCCACACTTAAGATGGCCACGGTCTATTTCTAGATTATAAACTAACTAAATGCTCTAACAACCTAACAAAACGGACCTTAGTTTACAGACTAACTTTACTAGACTACATTAAGCTTGTGTATTACAGGGGTATTTATATTTAAAAAGTGAAATTGTGGGTGGAACTTCCCTTTAAGGTCTGGTAGTGACAAGCCTCCAGTTGACTTAGATCTAGCAATTATTTTATAAGCAACATGGGAGCCTCTATGTTTCCAAATAAATCTCTTCAACAATAATCTCAGTGTTTTAAAATAGGCCCCCCTGTATATTTATCAGGAGAGCCTGGAAAATATAAAGAGCTGTCGGAAGAGTCACCATTTTAATCGGATTTATCCTGCCCAGCTAGGATAACCTGCTGGCAGGACATCCATTCAGATGTTGTTTAATTTTATTGAGAATAAGTAAATTGTCCTGCTATAAGTCCCTTACTGATGCAGATAGATATACGTCCAAGTATTTCAATCCCTTCTGTTTCCATTCAAATGGATACAGTGGTCAAAGGTCCCTAAGCTCCCCTTGGAGAACAGAGATTTTTAATATTTAAGATTTCTCTACGTTGACCTTTAAATTTGAGATTTCCCCATATCCTTTCAATTCAACTACCTGTATGAACAATCACTCGATATTGTGTGTTTAACAGTCTCTCTGTGCATCTTTGTCAGTCTACTTAACACTGTGCAGAAAAAAACCCTATAGGTGTTCTTTTTTTCGCTCTCCACCACCACTTGTGCTCAAACACAAGATGTGCTCTCACCTCCTCTTTTTGACCAACAGGTCAAAATATGCATGTTTCCCCATTAGAGATCTGTCAACCTCCAATGCCAGAAGACGCCTGCTCTCTCACTCAGTTCTCAGAGTAAAGAGAAACATACACTCCCTAGTGCTTTGTTGCTTTAAAAACATTTATGTAAATCATTTTCACACATATACCCACTTAAATGTATAAATGCACTTTAACTCTGTGCGCCAAAGATAGTATATAATGCAGTGATTATTGAAGCACACTGAGACACTTTTTTTTAATTTGAATTTTTTTACAATATATGCTTTTTATTATATGAATTGAATTATTAATCATGGGTGTATGTGTAAAAGCATTATTGGAAAGCAGCATTGTTTTTCACATACAGTATATAGATGTATATTGATAATAGAGTGACACTAAGGGATTGCAGCAGCTCTGTATTTACAGTATAGGGTACATATAGTTTAGGGTATAGCTGCACCGGAGTAAAAAGAGATTGTTTACAAAGAGAAAGATTTTCTTACAAATAAAGATAATATTGGGTGCCTCCTGATGTCCATTTTAATGGAAGATTTTTAATGTTAAAACTGTAAAAAAGCTAACCAATGTATGGGGTGATATTTTAATTGTTGGTGTTAGTGAAAGTCACTAGTTGAAGATTTTTTCTACATCCTAAGAAACTAAAACAATCGTGGATTATTATTTATTTGTAAAAATAGTCATATACAGCTGTAGGTGTTGAGATTTATTTCTCATTTCGTGAAACTGCCCTACAACTTTACTGTACACCTCTTTTCTGATTGCTGAGCTCACTGCACCATTTTTGATGTTTTATTTCTAAGGCTATACTGTGGAGGTATAAATTTTCTCAACTGAAAGGCTCTTCAGATGATGGGAAAAGTAAAATCAAGTTTCTATTCCAGAATCAGGATACAAAACAAATTGAAGCAAAGGTAAATGCAAACCAGCTTTTGTTCCTGTAGAGTAAAATGGTTGGATTGTATTAATCTAAGTAAACTCTAATAAGCTGAAAATTGTAATAGTGTTATCATTTAAAAAACAACATTTAATTTTTACAAATTACTAAACAATAGACAGAATAGGTAGAATTAGATTCATAATTAGTGTATATTTGGTATACCCAATATATTAATAGGATGGTAGTCATTATCTGTGTATATACAGTATATCCAGGCTTCTTTAGGTTATTCTAATATTATTTTGATTAGGTCAGTATTGTTATGCCAGTCTATCACATAAAAATAACAAAAAACTATCAAATTACTTTAACCCCTTCACTGCCACAGCACAAGAGTTATGATAGAATAGAACTGCTTCCAGCTGGCTGCTCAGTAACCCTTATGGCGGCTGTTTTCCCTTCTGTCATATGCTTATAGTGACTTCAGGAACCATACACTTATAGTATAAGGGTCCCATACACTCTGCTGCTTAATTCCTTGCTGTGGTCAGTGGCTGGCAAGTCACTGATCCCATCCAGCCATAACAAAATCTACAAATGAAGATGGAAGTCCTCAGTATTAATTCCTTCTTTTTAAATTGTAAGTGTGAAGTGGCTGATGAAAAAGGAGATCTGAAAAGTGAAGCTCTGATTAGCTGAGGGTGGGCAGGCGGGCAGTTGATGTCACAATTTCATACTCAGCCAATCATTCACTAAATAAAAATGCAAGACTACTAAATAGTGGAGGTGTGCTAAGACATACTTTCTGTATATTTTGCAGCAGAAAGGAAATGTCTCATACTGCTATGAAAATTCAATGGCCCCTACTCTATGTAGCACCAGCTTCTACAGCATATTACAGCATAAGCAGCAGCCAGTCTATTCTGCCATGAAAATACTTTGTTTGGTCCAAGCTGGACCAAAATAATTATTTAAAGTGTCACGAAACCTGGAATTTTGGTTTAAAGTAACCTGATGATCATTGTTTCTGGGACTAAAAGTGATAAAAAAATGCTAGCGTTGCCACCAAAAAGGTTGGGGGTGAAATCTTCCAATAGGTGTACAGTACCTTTTCTGGTAGCATCCTTTTTGGAGGGAGTTTCCCCTCTTTAAATTGGATTTCCTCTTATTTCCTGTTATGTCTCCTGGGATAGCAGACAGCAGTCTTAACTATTCATAAGGCCTCGTACACACGATAGGTTAACCAGAGGATAACGGTCTGATGGACCGTTTTCATCGGTCCAAACCGATCGTGTGTGGGCCCCATAGGTTGTTTAACCATAGGTTAAAAAAAAGCCAACTTTCTTTAAAATTAACCTATGGATTCCTAACCGATGAGAAAAAATTGATCGTTAGTAGGCACAACCATCGGTTAAAAATCCATGCATGCTCAGAATCAAGTCGACGCATGATTGGAAGCATTGAACTTTTTTTTCAGCACGTCGTTGTGTTTTACATCACCGCATTCTGACACGATCGTTTTTTTAACCGATGGTGTGTATGCACGGCGGACCATCAGTCAGCTTCATCGGTTAACCTATGACATTGGTCCTTCAGACCATTCTCATCGGATGGACTGATCGTGTGTACGAGGCTTTAGTGTATTTAAAAAGTATTTTGCCTTTACATGAATTAATTTAATTTACATTAATTAAGTAATAATTGAATAATTATAACATTTTAGTTGATAAACCAATTCATTGATTATAACTGTTGGAGTGCTGGATTTACAGCCTATGGCATGATCTATGCAAGAATTTCATTTCAAGCATGCCTTAGGGACCTTAGGGAAATTCGCTATGAGGACTGTAACTTGGGATTTTAAATGCTCATTACACAAAACTATTTGTTGAAAAATTGGTGTGCAGTCACAGATTATCTATTTTCTGTCAGGCTAAGCTGTCACCCTGCATATGCTGCATTCACCCATAAACCTAATCAGAAAACAGAATCCCTTGTCCAGAGTACCAGTGGTGCTTAAAGGGGTTGTAAAGGTTTTTTTTTTTTATCTTCTAAATACAGTAGGTTTCTTTAAGTTAGTGCATTGCACTTACCTTTTCCTTTGATTTCCCTTCTAAATGTTTTTTTTCTTTGTCTGAATTTCTCACTTCCTGTTCCTCCTCAGTAAGCTGTTCAGTAAGCTGTTCTGGCTGAGTAACTATCGCTCGGATGATGGTGGCAATTTACTGAGGAGAAACAGGAAGCAAGAAATTCAGACAAAGAAAAAAAACATTTAGAAGGGAAATTGAAGGAAAAGGTAAGTGAACCAACAATGCACTAGCTTAAAGGAACCTATTTAGAAAATAAAAAACAAACCTTTACAACCCCTTTAAGTCTTCATTAACACTGACTTAAAAACTTTGGGCCAGATTCTCGTACAGCGGCGTATCTTTGCGGCGGCGTAACGTATCTGATTTACGTTATGCCTACGCAACTTAGACGGGCAAGTGCTGTATTCCCAAATCCCTTGCTCCGTAAGTTGCGGCGGCGTAGCGTAAATAGGCCGGCGTAAGCCCGCCTAATTAAAATTTGGAACAGGGGGGTGTGTTTTATGTAAATGTTCTGTGACCCGATGTGATTAACGTGTTTTACGAATGGCGCATGCGCCGTCCGTGGAAATCTCCCAGTGTGCATTGCTCCTAATACGCCGCAAGGACGTATTGGTTTTGACGTGAACGTAAATTACGTCCAGCCCCATTCACGAACAAGTTACGCAAACTACGTAAAATTTTCAAATTTCGGCACGGGAACGACGGCCATACTTAACATTGGTACGCCGCACTTACGCCACCATATAGCAGGGGTAACTTTACGCCGGGAAAAGCCTAACGTAAACAGAGTATCTGTACTGCATCGGCCGGGCGTACGTTCGTGAATTTGCGTATCTAGCTGATTTACATATCTCGACGCGTAAATCAGCGTACACGCCCCTAGCGGCCAGCGTAAATATGCAGTTACGATCCGACGGCGTAAGAGACTTACGCCGGTCGGATCTAATAGAAATCTATGCGTAACTGATTCTAAGATTTAGGCGCATAGATACGACCGGCCAGACGCAGAGATACGACGGTGTATCTGGAGATACGCCATTGTATCTCTTTTGAGAATCTGGTCCTCTGCTTCTACAGGAGTTTTGTGTTCTGCCTGTAGAAGCAGCTCAATGTTATCCTATGTGTACAGGATACAGGAGCCTGAATGTTATCTTGTTAATAAGAAATCTATCTACACATGTATGCCTAGCCTTAGTACTAGTAACATAGACTGAATACAGACAATATATTTTTAAATATACTGTAAATATAATTAAATAAATCTCTTTCAGCTCTGTGTATATATATTAAAATAATGTTCTCTGTGCTGGCAATTTATCTCTACAGGAACTTGAATTCTCCAATCTTTTTGCAGTCCTTCATTGCATTCATTCATTCTTTGCTGCTAAAGTCGCTTGCTTGGACCCTCTTTTTGTTGATAGTCAGGGAGCTGCCTCTTCATCTGTATCAACTTCTGGTGCAACAGCGAGCATTTGTAAAATGAAATATTCAACTTAACCTGTCCAAATAGGAATGCACTCACCTACTGAGAATATGCAAACTGTGAAGGAATATTTAAGGAATGGTGGACATGGGACTCTAGCTCAGGAGACCCAAATAGATACTTTTTTTTATGCCGAAAAAATATTCTATCTTATGGATTAATGACAATTACGCATTGTTCAGCCTGGAGGATACCACTTGCACGTGGCAGCTGGAAAAGCAAAGGTCTGTGTTCACTACAATAACCCAGGAAATTAAGGACATATTTTTATTATTTTCTGTGTTTTAATGTTAGTGTACAAATATGAAAAATAAAACAAATAAAATGGCTACATGAATATAGCACTTATTTTCTAAGGTTGCATTGTGAAAGTGTCAAAAAGGAGAAGGATCTTGATTATTTTTATGGACAGAATACATGTTGTTAAAGTAACAAATAGAGGAAGGCATTTTATAAGGCAAACCATAGTAATCCCCAAAACAATCTCCTAGGAAATGCACTCAAAAAAGCCTATCCCATGGAAGTTTATAAGGAAGCAGACGATGTCTTGTACTATTTATTTCTTTTATAGTGCACCTTCATTTTAATGTAAGAAGAAATCTCCATCAAAAACAAAATCTGTTACAATAGCCTTATTAATTTTAATGCTTGCGTTTATTTTCCTACTTTGCTTTTTTCTTGTCTTTAATGTATTTCTTTACCTTTGACATGAAAGCCATGCAAGTACTTAACAAAGTGAGCATTGTTTAGCTGATATTTTATAGGATGATCCAGTATCTGTAAACTGCGTAGAGTCTGTCTTGGCTGAATCAATGTAGATTATGTAAATGAAGAGGAGAACTGGTTGACAATATTGGCTTCTTTCATCAAAGAATGCATTTTTGTTCTCTTTGTAGTTTATTTCTTTGAACACATATAGGTAGTTTTTTAGCGGCACATACAATTAATATTTATTTTTTAAGGACTTAAATAATAATAATGATAATAATATTATTAATAATAATAGGCAGTTTTAATTAAATATTGAGAATACATTTTTTGTTCCAGGGAGGTATAAAAGGCTCACATCAATCCATCTTTGTATTTAAAAATTATTATGATATACTCTTTTTTTTTATTATTAATCTAGTGTAGTATCTGAATTTGATTTGGTATTAGCTTTTTGCAATCCCATTGTACACCAGCACTCACCAGATTGGGACAGAGAACGGTGGCAGGACTAGGAAGGGAGAGCAGACTGATAATCTCAGTTAGATGGGGTAGAGAGAGGACACCTTTTTGTATTTCTTAACTGTAAAAAGGTGTGATCCACCTGGCTATCTGGAAATAATGGAAATAACAATTTCTCCCCTGTGACATTGTGTTCTTTTTTTTTCTGAATTAAAAAAAAAACTAGCTAAACACTATTTTAACTTTCAAAGTATTTGTAATTCTGTTAACTTAGGCCGCGTACACACGATCAGTCCATCCAATGAGAACGGTCCAAAGGACCGTTGTCATGGGTTAACCGATGAAGCTGACTGATGGTCCGTCGTGCCTACACACCATCGGTAAAAAAAACGATCGTGTCAGAACGCGGTGACGTAAAACACAACGACGTGCTGAAAATGCTTCCAAGCATGCGTCGACTTGATTCTGAGCATGCGCTGGTTTTTAACCGATGCTTTTGCATACGAACGATCGGTTTTGACCTATCGGTTAGGCGTCCATCGGTTCAATTTTAAAGCAAGTTCTCATTTTTTTGACCGAAGGTTAAATAACCTATGGGGCCTACACATGATAGGTTTGGACTGATGAAAACGGTCCTTCAGACCATTCTCCTCTGGCAATCCTATCGTGTGTACACGGCCTTAGCCTTATTATATTATATAGCCACCCTGCAAAACAGCCGCAGGCAAATTATGGACCTCTCCAGAATACTATGCTGCAGTTAAGCTGGTCAAAGACCCACCCCAGCCTGAGGCACACTGATGAGGTCATCCTCCTGCTCTACCATCCTATAAACTTAAAGTCTTAATATAACAGATTTCAAACCACGGTAAGGACTATAGGAGGCTAATATCAACCCATATCACTGGTTATAAATATTTCAATGATGTTCTACAGAACACATTCTGAATGAATATTATATACTGCTAGCCAGATTCAGGTAGACGTGTCTAAGGTTAGGCAGGCGTAGCGTATCTCATATACGCTATGCCGCCGTAAGTTAGAGAGGCAAGTGCTGTATTCACAAAGCACTTGCGTCCTAAGTTACGGCGGCGTATCGTAAATGTGCCAGCGTAAGCGCGCCTAATTCAAATTGTGAAGAGGTGGGCGTGTTTTATGTAAATAAAGCATGACCCCACGTAAATTACGTTTTGAACAAACGGCGCATGCGCCGTCCGTGGACGTAACCCAGTGCGCATGCTCCAAATTATGCCGCAAAGACTCATTGCTTTTGATGTAAACACCCCATTCACGGATGACTTACGCAAACGTCGTAAAAATTTAAAAATTTGACGCGGTTCCGACGTCCATACTTAACATTGGCTGGGCCATCTTTTTGGTGGTTTATCTTTACGCCTGAAAACGCCTTACGTAAAATGGCGTATCTTTACTGCGACGGGCAAGCGTACGTTCGTGAATAGGCGTATCTCGCTGATTTACGCATTCTAGGCATAAATTAGCATACACGCCCCTAACGGGCAGCGTAAATAGACAGCTAAGATACGACGGTGCAGGCGGTCGTATCCTAGCAACATTTAAGCGTATCTCAATTTGAAAATACGCTTAAATATACAACGGCGCAGATTCGGAGTAACGACGGCGTATCTACTGATACGCCGGCGTAACTCTACCTGAATCTGGCTATGTATATCTATGTCTTCTTTACAGCCTAACTCCAGATTTCTGTTACTTAACTACTTTACACAAATCGCCGTACCCGTACGTCGGTACTTTGGCACTAAATACCGTTGTTATGGCAGCAGCTAGCTGCCATAACCCCGGTATTTTCAGGAATAGCATGCTTTAAGATAAAATTGGTCTCTGCAGCAGATTTGCCACAAGATAATTTTTATCGGTGGCGTGAGAGGGACCCCCCTTCCCTCCAAGCTTCTGGGTGTTTTCGCAGCTTACCGGAGGCGTCGGTAGCGGTGGAGACTATCACGTCCACTCCCCTCACTGCCTGGATACCGAGTAAGGGAAATATGGCACCCACTCGGCTCCATAGCATAGGGGGGCAGAAGCGACATCAAATGTCACTTACGCCCAATGCTTTTAAAGGGGATTTTTTTTTATTGAATTTTAGTGTCAATTTGAGATCTGCAGTCTTTTTGACCCCAGATCTCACATTTAAGAGGTCCTGTCATGCTTTTTTTTCTATTACAAGGGATGTTTACAATAGGAATAAAAGAACCCCATTTTTTTTAAAGGACAGTGTAAAAATAAAAATAAAAGGTAAAATAAATAAGAAAAAATAAATCAAAATTTTAAAGCACCCCGTCCCCCCGAGCTAGTGCACAGAAGTGAATGCATACATAAGAAAACGGTGTTCAAACCACACATGTGAGGTATCACTGAGATTGTTAGGCCCCGTACACACGACCAAACATGTATGCTGAAACTGGTCCGCGGGCCAGTTTCAGCATACATGTTCGGTCGTGTGTAGGCGCGAGCGGGCCGAATTCCAGCAAACATTTGCCCACCGGGCCTTTTCCCAGCGGGCAAATATTCCTGGACGTGTTTTAAAACCGTCCGCTGGAATCCTGCCCGCTCGGACATGTACGGTCGTCAGTACAGACCTACCGTACATGTCCGAGCGCCCGCCGTCCCTCGCATGCGTCGAATGACTTCGACGCATGCGTGGAAGCCTTTAAATGGCAGGCCCGCCCACGTCGCCGCATCATCGCCGCGTCATCGTCGCGGCGACGACGCGGACACGCCCCGCGTAGTGTTTACGCGCGGACTTCTGTACGATGGTTAGTACAACCATCGTACAGAAGCCCTCTGGCAGGCATGTACGGTGAAAACGGTCCAACGGACCGCTTTCATCGTACATGTTTGCTCGTGTGTACCGGGCCTTAGAGCGAGAGCAATAATTATATCTCTAGATCTCTGTAACCCAAAACGGGTAATTTGTAGACATTTTTAAACGTTGCCAATGAAGATTTTTAAGTGCCAAAGTTTGTCGCCATTCCACAAGTGGGCACAATTTTGAAGCGTGACATGTTGGGTATCAATTCACTTGGCGTAACATTATCTTTCACAATATAAAAAAAAATTGGGCTAACTTTACTGTTGTCTTATTTTTTTGACAAAAAAAAGGGTATTTTTCCCCAAAAATTGCACTTGTAAGACCGCTGCGCAAATACGGTGTGACATACAATGAACGCCTTTTTATTCTCTATATAATGTTTGGGGTTTCAAAGTAATTTTCTAGCAAAAAAATATTTTTACTTGTGAACAAGTGTCAAAAAGAGGCCTGGCCATAAGTGGTTAAAAAATGTTTGTCTGGGCCAAGATAATGCTAAGAAACTGTTTCCTTTACTGTTTGCTGTGCTGTATAAACTGTATGTAGAATCAGGTACATACAACATACAGCACTGTGTGGTGGCAGCAAGACAAAGACTTCCCTTGCACAAGTCAGGGGGAGTGCTGCTCAGCCACTAACATAAAACTTTATTTTTTCAGAATAAATACAAGGGGGCATATTCACAAAGATCTGCACCGGCGCAGCGTATCTGAGATACACTACGCCGTCGTAACTTACCTGGCTTTGGTTTGAATCCAGAAAGAATTTGCGCCATAAGTTACGGCAGCGTAGTGTATCTCTCGCGGCGTAAGGGCACGGAATTCAATTGCGGCGAGTAGGGGGTGTGTTTCATTTAAATGAAGCGCGTCCCCGCACCGAACGAACTGCGCATGCCCCGTCCATCAAAACTCCCAGGGTGCATTGCTCCAAATGACGTCGCAAGGATGTCATTGTTTTCGGCGTGAGCGTAAATGGCGTCCAGCCCCATTCACAGACGACTAACACAAACAAAGAAACATTTTCAAAATTATATGAGGGAACGACGGCCATACTTAACATTGAGTATGCCACCAGATAGCAGCTTTAACTATACGCCGGAAAAAGCCGAACGGAAATTCCGTAAAAGAATGCGACGGCCGCTCATACATTCGTGGATCGTCGGAAATGGCTAATTTGCATACTCGCCGTGGATTACGACGTGAACGCTACCCAGCGGCCGCCGGAAAATTGCATCTTAGATCCGACGGCGTACTAAGGCGTACGCCTGTCGGATCTAACACAGATGCCGTTGTATCTTGTTTGGTGCATACCAAAACAAACATACGACGCGCAAAATTTGAAATTACGCGGCGCATCAACAGATACGCCGGCGTAATTTCTTTCAGGATCTGCCCCAAGGCTTCTTATAGTTGGAAGTGGAGAGGTAGGAAGATTAAGTAATGATCTTTATCTCAGCCATCAGAAGAAGCTTTGTACTCGTTCAGAAAATACAAAGCTTTATGTGAATGGCTGAGCAGTGCTTAGCCCAACTTGATATTGTTCTGGGAGCAAGATGAGTAGTGTCACTGCCAGAACACAGTACTGTATGTTATATGTGGCTTATGCTACAAACAGTTTTCTACAGTGATGACAGTGGGTTGGTCCAAACAAACAATTTTAAAGTGACAGAAAGCATGCTTTGGTTCACAGGAGGTTTGTCAACCCAAAAAATGTAAAATTTTCCCAAACATAATGCCAAACGTGTAGAGGTCTATAGGAGACAAATATTGTTATTTTTACTGGCCTTTTTCAAGATGAATTTGCAAGCTTTTGTTAAAAATGGTAACTAAGCACTGCCATGTACCAATGCAAACATTTTTTAATTATTTTATTTAACATGCTTTGGGAATGTCTTAAACCTGCAAGTGACATTGTTTACAAACATCAGCAGGACATGTGTCATTAACCACTTGACATCCAGAAGGTTTTACCCTCTTCATGACCAGACCATTTTTTCTATTCAGCAGTGTGCTACTTGCAATAGCATGGTCATGCAACACTGTATGTAAATTAAATTTATATGCACTTTTTTCAAATATTGGAGCTTTCTTTTGGTGGTATTTGATCTCCACTTGTTTTCATTATTTTTTGCTATATAAACAAAAAAAAGACTGACAGGAAAAAAATATATATATTTTATACTTTCTGTTATAAAACATATCCAATAAAATCAAAATTTTTCATAAATTTAGGCCAAAATGTATTCTGCTACATTTCTTGTGTAAAACAAAAAATTGAAAGTTATAGCATCTACAAACTTGGGTATATACAGTATCTCACAAAAGTGAGTACACCTCTCACATTTTGTTGCCAGCTGTTTAGAAATTAATGGCTGTGTGTTGAGTTATTTTGAGGGGACAGCACATTTACACTGTTATACAAGCTGTACACTCACTACTTTACATTGTAGCAAAGTCTCATTTCTTCAGTGTTGTCACATGAAAAGAAAGATATACTAAAATATTTACAAAAATGTGAGGGGTGTACTCACTTTTGTTAGATACTGTATATTTGAAAATTGATCAGTCCTGTTGTACTGATGGCCTATCTCATTTATTGAGGACCTTAAAATGCCAGAATAGTAGAAATAACCCCAAAATGGCCTATTTTGGAAAATAGACCATGTAAGGTATCTAGTAAGAGGCATAGCGAGTTTTTTTAAGTTGTATTTTTCTGTCACTTTATTTTGGAAAATTAATGCCGCGTACACATGGTCGTTTTTCGGCATTAAAAAAGGCGTTTTTAAAAACGTCATTTAAAATCGTGTGTGGGCTTCACATCGTTTTTCGGCTTCTGAAAAAACAACAATTTTTTTTTCCGGACGTGCAGCATTTTTTAACGTCGTTTTTTAAAATGTCGTTTTTCGGGTTGTAAAAAATGATCGTGTGTGGGCTAAAACAACGTTTTAAACCCGCGCATGCCCAGAAGCGAGTTATGAGATGGGAGCGCCCGTTCTGGTAAAACTACCATTCATAATGTATGAAATATCATAAAAGTGGAATGACATAAAATCAAAAGAAAATAGGTCAGCAACTAATACCACAGCTGTGATTACAACACTATACAATCATATCATATATAGGCTTCATTAAGAGAGCACAGTTACAGGTACAATGTTGAGTTGCATATCCAGTGTAGTATTCCAAAGATTTGGTGAAGAGCTCTTCACCAAATCTTTGGAATACTACACTGGATATGCAACTCAACATTGTACCTGTAACTGTGCTCTCTTAATGAAGCCTATATATGATATGATTGTATAGTGTTGTAATCACAGCTGTGGTATTAGTTGCTGACCTATTTTCTTTTGATTTTATGTCATTCCACTTTTATGATATTTCATACTAAATAAACTTCTAGTTTTCTACATCTATTGGTACTGTGTGCCCTTAAAGCCCAATTTATTAGTCCTTTTCTCAAATCTCGTTATTTCGGGGCGTTGGCACATTATATACTAGTGCATTCGCGGTGTCACCACGCGATGTATGCACATTAAAATAGGTCCCTCTTTTACCAAATTACCATTCATAATGGAGTAAGCACATTCATCACGCTGTAACAGACAAAACAGCGTGAATCGTCTTTTACTAACAAGGAATCAGCTAAAAGCAGCCCAAAGGCGAATAGAACTTCCCCTTCAGAGTGCCGTCGTACGTGTTGTATGTCACCGCGCTTTGTTCATCATTTTTCAAAAACGATGGTGTGTGGGCAACATTGTTTTTAAGGATGAAGTTGGAAAAACGTCGTTTTTTGGACATGCTGAAAAACGTTGTTTTTTTTATGCCGAAAAACGACCGTGTGTACGCGGCATAAGAGATTAAATAATTTTTTTCCACCAATTATTTTTTTATACTGTCACTAGTGCAGTACAGCATCATAATATGACTGGTGTCATGCTGGTCAGGCATACAAGAAGTTCTAAAAAGATTAAATCATTTTTTATTTAATTTTGTAACATTATTTTTTTACTATTGTTTTACATACCTTTATCAGAGTAGTTCAGTGTCAACACAGTAACACCTAACTACTCTGAGGGTGATCAGGGATTTTTTTTTACACATTGTATGCTGTTATATTAATAATCACTGGAACATCAATGATTTGAACTGCCATGAATGGGTTGCAGTCATAACACCTGTGATTACTATTGTGTGATGTGATTAGCCTACAACTAGCACATGGTACAGAGTGAGAGGGGTTGGTCCAGGTACCATGTGATAGCTGTGGATCAATCACAACATCCCAATACTAAGCACAGCTGTTATGAATGAAACCTATTCATAACAGTTGTGTTTGCATTGTGATCATGTGATTGCATAGCGATCATGTGATTGCCAGTCAGGGATCCATCAGTTGCAATGGAAGTAGTGGCTGATGAATATCGCTGAGCAGTGTGTCAACCTCTTTGGCAGAGGGTCATCATGATTCACGTAGTTCTTCATTTCTGGATTGCTCAATATGATTGACTTTGGATTTACAGTACAAGAAGAGACTTTTTATTTCCTTTGAATAAAGGGTATTTTTCACAGTGTGGGTGCTTTTGTTTTACTATTTACACTTTATTGTCAATAAGTGACATACATGGAGTATTATGTACTCCATACTTCACCTGGGGAGGGAAACCAAATAAGGATGTTCCCCCTTTTCAAAAAAAGGGCTTCTTAATTTTAATACATCCTCTCTGCATCCTTTTTGGAGTACAGAATGTGGGGATGAGGCCTGTGTTACTGCCTCCCTTTCCTGTCCAGTACATCTTCATGGCTGGATAAGAGGACCACATGCTTTTTTGGGTCATTACTAAATTGGATGTACACATTGTTGTAAACAATGTGTATTGTCCCTTTAAAAAAAAAACACAATGTGGGGCCCCCCTTAAAAATTGGGTAGAATACTTTGCAAAGTGGGACAGCAAAGACACCTTGTCACATGTTAATGTGAAAAAGAACCTCATCCCTATAGTCTGTCTCCCAAAAGGGATGTGTGGTTCTGCATGGAGGTTAATGGAATCTGGGGGCTTCCTTTAGAACAAGGGGGTCCCCAGAAATCTGCTCCCCTAGACGTACTATTGAGTATGGGGTACATAGTACCCCTTGTTGCTCATTCACAAAAAAATGCAAATAGCAAACAAAAACACCCACACCATGAAAAAAGTCAATTATTAGAAAAAAAAAAGTGTCCCAGATGTTCTATATCAATCACGTTGTCCAGTGATGTACAATGCCTTGAAAAAATATTCATACAACTTGAAATATTCTACAATTTGTCACGTTACAACCAGAAATGTGAATGTATTTTATGTGATAGACCAACACAAAGTGGCACATAATTGTAAAGTGAAGGGGACAATGATAAATGGGTTTAATTATTTTTTTACAAATAAATATCTGGAAAGTGTGGCGTACATTTGTATTCAGCCCCCTTTACTCTGATATCCCAAACTAAAATCTAGTGGAACCAATTGCCTTCAGAAGTCACCTAATTAGCAAATAGAGTCAACTCGTGTGTAATTTAATCAGTATAAGCCCCCAGAAGTTTGTTGGAGAACCTTATTGAACAAACCGCATCATGAAGGCCAAGGAAGACAGGTCAGGGATAAAGTTGTGCAGAATTTTAAAGCAGGGTTAGGTTATACAAAAATATCCCAAGCTTTGAACATCTCACAGAGAACTGTTCAATCCATCATCTGAAAATGGAAAGAGTATGGCACAACTGCGAACCTACCAAGACATGGCCGTCCACCTAAACTGACAGGCAGGGCAAGGAGAGCATTAATCAGACAGAGAAGCAGCCAGAGGGCCCATGGTAACCCTGGAGGAGCTGCAGAGATCCACATCTGTCCACAGGACAACTATTCGTTGTGCACTCCACACATCTGGCCTTTATGGAAGATTGGCAAGAAGAAAGCCATTGTTGAAAGAACACCATAAGAAGTCACATTTGCAGTTTGCGAGAAGCCATGTGGGGGACACAGCAAAAATGTGGAAAAAGGTGCTCTGTTCAGATGAGGCCTAAAAGCAAAACGCTATGTGTGGCAGAAAACGAACACTGCAAATCACCCTGAACATACCATCCCTACCGTGAAACATTATGGTGGCAGCATCATGTTGCAGGGATGCTTTTATTCAGCAGGGACAGGGAAGCTTGTCAGAGTTGATGGAAAGATGGATGGAGCCAAATACAGGGCAATCTTAGAAGAAAACCTGCAAGAGTCTGCAAAAGACTTAAAACTGGGGCGGAGGTTCACCTTCCATCAGGATAATGACCCTAAACATACAGCCAGAGCTACAATGGAATGGTTTAGATCAAAGCATATTCATGTGTTAGAATGGCTCAGTGTCAAAGTCCAGACCTAAATCCTCTCTAGATGTGCAAAGCTGGTAGAGACATGGCTAAAAAGACTTGCAGCTGTAATTGCAGAAAAAGGTGGTTCTACAAAGAATTGATTACAAATGCACGACACACTTTTCAGATCTTTATTTGTAAAAAAAAAATTGAAAACCATTTATCATTTTCTTTTCACTTCACAATTATGTGCCAATTTGTGTCTACCACATAAAATCCCAATAAAATTCATTTACGTTTTTGATTGTAACATGACACACAGTGGAAAATTTCATTTCTATTAATACTTTTTCAAGGCACTGTAAATCTATGTAATCACAATGGTCTGCTTACTATGTTCAATGCTTTTCCTTTTACAAATCATAGATTTCGGATGGCTGCTGTGTGTCAAAGCCAAGGAATACTAAGTGACATCACTTAGTGACCAAATATGGTTAGGACCATATTAAATAAATGAGATCAAACAGGATCCCTAGCCCATTATATTTGCGAACAGAAAGAAACCAGCTGGTTGTAGCATTAACACTACTGCGGCCTACTAGCATACATCTGAAATTCTAGCATTAGTACAGAAGTAGTGGTACAGCCTGTAAGAGACAGGCCCCTGGTTGGTTTGTTTCTATTTGTTAGCAAAATGACTAGGGATCCTGGGTGACCTATTGAACTAATATAATCCCCATTCAGTTAGTTGACCTACACAAGCTGGCCAGGATCCCTCATTTGCTACAGGAGTAGTGGAGGATGTAAAAATGACAAAGGAGGAAGGTTCCTCTGAAAAGCATTTCCACCCCCCACTATCCACCACAAGGCAAGCATCCCAGTACAGAACGCCAAACATTGGCAGGCCTTTTAACAGCTGCCCAACCCAGGCTCTGTGAGCAGGTGGAGAGAGATACACACCAATGCAATTTCACACTGACAGCTTTTTACTCCGCAAGCCTTTGTATGGCTGATACATGTTGATAGCCATGCAGTGCTCCTATCCAGTCTCCATGCTGACAATTTAGAATGTATTATGTAAATGCACTGTATACATGTTGAATAAATGGTTATCATTTTACAAATGAGGATCCTGCGCTGCTATCCGTTTGTCAATTAATCCAAAGGATGCTTCCAGGCTCTGATTAAACCCCCCCCCCCCCACATGCAGAGCCCCACATAATTTTGGGGCATGAAATATGGGGACGAGGCCCTTTTTTCTCATCACTTGGTAACTTTCCAATGATGAAGACATGTGGCATGGTATGGTTAAGGAAGAGAAGGTACAATCCAGCTGCTTCCCTCCTTTCTTAGCCATCCATGGGTATTTGTGAGTTTTAAATCTTCCTAGGGATCCTACACAGTTTTTCTTTTTCATTAAAAGACAATACACCCTTTTGTAAATAATGTGTACTGTTCCTTTAAGAAAAAATACTGTCATGGATCCCCCTAAAAATTCATAAAATACCCTTATCCAGCCATGCAACTTGGGTGGGTAAGAAAAGATGGAGGGCAACAAGCCTGCACCTATTCTCCATCCGTAGCAGGCCACATGCTTTTGGGAGGCAGCAAAGCTTGTCCCTATGTTGATGGGGAAGAGGGTGTCATCCCCACATCATGTCCTCCAAAATAATAAAAGTCTATTACTAAAAAAAATAAACAGTGTCCTGTCATGTAAATTCAACTTCAATCATGTTGTCCAGCAGTATAGATCCATACTGCTGCTCCCCTCACAAATGACATACCCCAACCAGCTGCTGTATGTAAACAAACTGACCCAGGATGCTGAGTAATATTATTGATAAAATATGGTCACGCCAATATTTGTTCAATGATGTTGCCAGGATGCTTTCTGGCCAGTTTGTTCACAAACTGAAGCCAGTAGGAATCAGTTGTTTTCAGTGCAAGTTCTACCACAGCAAAATGACAGTCTATCAGCTGATGTTTGTTAAAAAACATGAGTAAAGAGTTTAGGTAGGTTGAACTGCAAATTGGATGAGTTTGTGTTGAACTCGCATTTAACCCAAACTTGAAGCTCATCCCTACATATCACAACAGATTCAGAAAGCAAGGAGTTTATCTATAATGTCAAGATTTGTGGGTGGAGGGATATGGGCAGGTGAACTGGCTAAGTAGGACCAGTTTGTTCACCATTTCAGCAAACTGAAAACAGGCTGAGTCTGCTGAAAGGTTGAGTTGAACTCATCTTCAGACCAACCCCAAAGCTCATCCCTACATCCCTACAGTTTTGAGAATGACACAAATATACATTTTCACAAAGCCTGCTGCCTTAGTTTGTATTATGGAAATTTGCATATACTCCAGAATGTTATGAAGCGCGATCAGATTAATTGCAAATAATTGCAAAGTCTCTCTTTGCCATGAAAATGAACTTAATCCCATAAAAACATTTCCACTGCATTTGTGAAGAAGGCTTCAGGATGCCCAAAAAGGTCAAGCAAGTGCCAGGATCATTTCCTTCAGTTTATTCAGCTGCAGGATCGGGGCACCACCAGTGCAGAGCTTGCTCAGGAATGGCATTGGGCAGGTGTGAGTGTATCTGCACGCACAGTGAGGCAAAGACTTTTAAAGGATGGCATGGTGTCAAGAAGGGCAGCAAATAAGCCACTTCTCTCCAGGAAAAACATCAGGGACAGACTGATATTCTGCAAAAGGTACATCGATTGGACTGGACTTGGGTAAAGAAATTTTCTCTGATGAATCCCCTTTCCGATTGTTTGGGGCATCCAGAAACAACCTTGTCCGGAGGAGAAAAGGTGAGCGCTACCATCAGTCCTGTGTCTTGCCAACAGTAAAGCAACCTGAGACCATTCATGTGTGGGGTTGCTTGTCAGTCAAGGGAGTGGGCTCACTCACAATTTTGCCTAAGAACACAGCCAAGAATAAAGAATGGTACAAAAACATCCACCAAGAGCAATTTATCCCAACCATCCAAGAACAGTGTGGTGACTAACAATGCCTTTTCCAGCATGATGGAGCACCTTGCCATAAGGTAAAAGCGATATCTCAGTGGATTGGGGAACAAAACATCGAAATTGTGGGTCCATGGCCATGAAACTGCCCAGACCTTAATCCCATTGAGAACTTTTGGTCAATTCTCAAGAGGTGGGTGAACAAAAAAATCCACAAATTCTGACAAACTCCAAGCATTGAATGCATTGAATCCATGCAAGAATGGGCTGCCATCAGTCAGGATGTGGCCCAGAAGTTGATTGACAGCATGCCAGTGTGAATTGCAGAGGTCTTGAAAAAAGAAGGGTCAATACTGCAAATATTGACTATTGCATAAACTTAATGTAATTGTCAATAAAAGCCTTTGACACTTATGAAATGTTTGTAATTATACTTCAGTATACCATAGTAACATCTGACAAAAAGATTTAAAAACACTGAAGCAGCAGACTTTGTGAAAATTAATATGTTACACTCAAAACTTTTGGCCACGGCTGTACTTCTATCGATTTGAAAAAGAATGGGTTTACTTATCATTTCATAATTTGTGGGTGAATGCATATAAGAGGATGTTGATATCCCTGTGGCCATGTACATCCAGGAAATTGCTGCCTTTTAGCTTTAAACAAGCAAAATCTTTGGATAAATGACTCAGTATATTTGTATCTGTCCGCTAAATCCTTCTGGCTACATAGTGTAGACAGCTACAAGGTCATAAATGAGTGATATGTCCTAAATAATAGATTTGATAAGAACTGGATATATAGAATTACCTCTTTCTGTGAAGTTTTTATAATAACTTTCACTAAAGATCTTTCCCACATTTGCTCAAGGTTATATGAAAACAGATTATTGTAGTTATTTTGGATCAAAAATAATAATAATAATAATAATAAATCTTTCTTTTCTAGTCCCAATTATTCCTAATTGATAACCCCTCTATTAATTTTAGTAACATACAAAGAAAATATAAAAAATGTAGGATATATACATAATTGTGTTATATCCTGTGAAAAAAAATATAACAGAGTTGCAGATAACTGCCATGCTTTTCCTTCATGCTCTTCCTTTCAGTTTCATGCCAACCTTGTGTTTTTATCATAGCTTTCTTGGAAAATGAAGTAAATATTAACAACTAGCAGATAGATTCCATGTATACATCTAATAGAGAACAAAATATAGACCTTGTTCGTATAGGAAACAAGAAACTTCTTTGATTTCCACAAGTTTTGAAAAAACAGATCCTAATGACAGCCGGAAATTGTTGGAAATGTGGGAAATCCATTCAGATGTGCTCAGATCTGTAAAAAAATAAAAATAAATACATATATTTTATATGTGTTTATTTATATGCATCTTAAGATCTTGCATGCATACAGCCAGAATGTAGACTATTGGAGTACAAGAACAACAGAAGGATGCTAAGCAGCTTCCTTCAGAAGCTGCCTGTGTTCCATCAATGAAGGATGCTAGGCAGAAATTGCTGCCTGTGTCCTAGCAACGTAGAGTGATAGACCGTTTCTTTAGAAGTTGCATGCATTCTAGCGATGGAAGGATGCTAAACAACTTTCTTGAGAAGAAATGAAGGACATTAGTTGGCATCCTTGAGAAGCCACCTGTGTTCCAGCAAAGGAGAAGGCTAGGCAGATTTTTTGGAAGCTTCCTGCATCCTAGCAAAAGGGCTATTTATGCTGCAATACTGTACGCATGTAACATTGCCCAGCTGTTCTATGCATAAATAGAACTTTTTACTTGGGATCTTGCTGCCATAGTTTCATATGGCCATGTTCATGTAGTGGATCTCTTTTAAAAGTATTACATTTGTTTATTATTATTAAACTGTACTTGGCTTATGTTTTATATTACCGTATATGTCATGTCACTTTACTTATGTTTATAACATACTGTGACTATCTAAATTCTATAATGTTTACTTTCTAAAATTGTACTTTTGCCAAGCTACATAATTCAGGTAATCTATTTTAAGTGTAACTCACAAAAGATTGCAAGCTGTGTTCCTATTTAAGTGGTTGTAAACCTGTTACAACCACTTTTACCTACAGGTAAGCCTAGATTAAGATTTACATGTAGGTGCTTGAAATATCTCCTAAACCTCCACGGTTTAGGAGATATTTACAAAAGAGATGGACGCCGATTTAGAAACCTTTAGAATCGGGGATCGTGCCGTTTCTAAAGGAGAGCGTGCCGTGACTGGTGACTTCGGCCAATCACAGCATCGGAACTGCGATACCCGTAGCCCATTATGCTTTACCTTTGCAGGGAAACAAAGAGGACGTAACACCCATCAGGGTTTACTTCATCTTTAAAAGACACAGTTGGAAAACTAAAAAAAACAAAAACATAAGATTTACATTTTAAAACATAAGCTTTTCTTGGGAGAAATATGGACATGCCATTGGTGCCCTCCCTCTGAAATTGCTGGTTTCCTGGCTGTTTTGCTGACTCGCTGGTAAAGATGAGCTTTGGCGTGTTCGCATAGCACACGTGCAGAGCCCGCCAGTAAGTCTGCACGGCACTGCGCTAATCACAGCCAGGAGACATTTCCCGATCTCTGCAACCGAGCATCGGGACAATGTCTCCCTAGCTGTGATTAGCGCAGCGCCGCACAGACTTCCTGGCGGGCTCTGCATGTGTACTTTGCGAACACGCCAGAGCTCATCCTTACTCAATGGCATTATTATAAGTCACTGACCCAGAATGAATGATCATATTAGTATAAAGCTAAAGGATCAACATGATTGCCAGGAAACTAGCATTTACAGAATAAGAAGTCAAGGATGGCAGCCTCCATTCTTCTTTCAGGATTTTTTTTAAACCCAGTTAGGTTGATGAAAAAAAAGTTAAACCTGATGAAATAAACACAGTTTTGTGTGATGCAACTTGATTTCAGCTGGTTGCCGACACTTTCTAATGTGCCTCCTTCACTCTGAAACAATAAATTATCCTGAACTCCAAAGCCCCTGAACTCCGACAAGTTAGATTTCTGTGTTTTTTGTCTACCAACCACTTCTGCTGGGTATATCTTCTTTACTATCTAATGTGGTACTTACTGTTGTACTTGTCTCTTTTTGTGTTTTAGATTCTTTATTAATTTCTTTTGTATACCTACAATCTTTAGCTGTTGTTCATGTTGCCGCATCTGACTCAAAGGAAACCTGTACTGTGAAAAATAATGAGGCTGGCATTGCTCACCTCCATGTTTGTTACAAAAATATCAAACACATATGAATGAGTGCTAATAAATAATTCCATAAAGTAGCACACAAAAAGAAACCCACTACATATGTTTATGCAAAATACCACTTCACAAATCACAACTTCACAGTGCTGGTAGATATGTAAAAAAGTGTATAAGGTGTCCATCAAAAACCCAATTCCCAATAAAGGCCTTCCAACAAATTTTCCACTCCACCACCTCTGAAAAAGCATTCCGACGAAAGGACCAAACTCATCAACTGAATATGACCCCCTAAATAAAGCCCAACTTCAGCTTTCAAACTGTAAACTGTGCTGTGTTCCAGCAGCGGAACAGGGCTTTACATTCCACTCCTGGAATAAAATTGAAATGTACTGAGTGCTGCTTCACCACTCACAGGAAGCTTTGTATTTTTTAAATGAGGTGGCTAATCCGAGGAAGCTTTGTCTTCACTGCTAAATTGCTGCTGATTTTGAAGTGGGACGTGAACTCTCCTTCCCACTGCAAGAATACAGAGCAACATACTTTATGTAGCTAATGCCATGTACACTTTATATGACACTTAGAGTGAGCGCATCTGATAGTCAAGGTGAAGCCTTGTACACACGACCGAGGAACTCAACGGGCGAAACACATTGTTTTCCTCGTCAAGTTCCTGGTTAGGCTGTCGAGGAACTCGACAAGGCAAGTTTCTCCATTCCCGTCGAGGAAAAATAAGACATGCTCTCTTTTTGGCTCGACGGGATCCTCGATAGTTTCCTCGTCGAAAAATGTACACACGACCGGTTTCCACGGCAAAAAAAAAAATCCCAGCAAGTTTCTTGCTGGTTTTTGCCAAGAAACTCGGTCGTGTGTATGAGGCCTAATAGTTTGTTTGGATAAGCTTGGCCCACACAAACTATTTTAAAATGACAGAAAACTGGAGTTAAGCTTTAAGTAGGTTGATTAATGGAGTAGGGAAACCATTAATTTTCACTATTATTTATTGCTTTTTGTGTACATCTAAAGCACTTTATATTAAAGGGGTTGTAAAGGTTTGTTTTTTATTTTCTAAATAGGTTACTTTAAGCTAGTGCATTGCTGGTTCGCTTACCTTTTCCTTCGATTTCCCTTCTAAATGTTTTTTTTTAAGTTTTTTTTGTCTGAATTTCTCATATCCTGTTCCTCCTCAGTAAGCTGTTCTGGCTGACTAACCCCCAGCCAGAATGGCTCAGATGATGGTGGAAAGTTTACCGAGGAGAAACAGGAAGTGAGAAATTCAGACAAAGTAACATTTAGAGGGAAATCGAAGGAAAAGGTAAGTGAACCAACAATGCACTAGCTTAAAGGAACCTATTTAGAAAATAAAAAATGAGCCTTTATAACCCCTTTAAGGTTTTTAGCATCATATTCATTCACATAGATAACTTTGTACCTACTTCTGAAGTATTTACACAGATGTTAGGGTTTTTTTTTTTTTTTTTAGGAACACAGATTATATGCTGTATATTATTAGTGCTAGAGACTGAACTGTTTCATTGATCTTTTGGTTTTAATACTTTCTAAGTCACCAATCTGTTGCACATATGCATATCAGATTAATTAATTCTGACACAGCTGCTTGCTTGCTTGTTTCATCTGGGTTGAAGTGGTATTAAACTGAAAACCAAAAATGTATTATATTGCAGCTTACCAATCACTAGATGTGGCGGCTTCATTCATTTTCTTTTTGTAGGCTTTTCATCTGTTTTTTTCCTGGTGATCTGGCCAGTAACACATCTTCTGTATTAACGTGTCCCCACTCTGGATGAAGGAGCACAAAGGCATAGAAAACAGCAGCATTGTTAATCTGGGGGAGAGGGGAATGTTAGTTGTATTAACAAATTTCGATATACTATCAAATTGAAGACAAACTTTAGCTCCTATAGCAGTTATATAAGCAGTTACAGTAATCATGTTTTTTTTTTGGGGGGTGATAAAGGTTTTACATGGATAAATAAAAGGTAATTATAATCACCACTGTTAGTGGTAAATTGTTTGTCTCAACTGTGTTAACTGAAACATTTTTAGGAAAGCTTGTTCCGTTGAAATGAAATAGGCTTATTAGCTGAGTCATCTTGTGAAAATAACTGAAAAAAAGCTTAAAAAACTAATTGCAGTCATTACATCTAAGCATTGGTAGGTATTAAAGGCAGAGACAACCAGGCCACTTTTCTTCTTTTTTTTTTTTTTTAAGGATGTCAGCAATGACAGTTACCATTCTTCTCTCAATGCAGTTTTCAATATGAATGAACAGTCATACTTTACAGAAGTGTTTGTTTTTGCATACAGCAGATACCATTGGTGCCAATATAATCCTAAAAATGGAACCATTATGGACTAGGTACATCCAACGTATAGCAATGTTTACTGGCTTTGACCAAACCAAGTGTATCTGCTTGATTACCTAAGATGCTGACCTACACATCCTGTTTTCCACTGCTAGCTAGATTAGCAAGATGGAGTCAAAAATCAGCTAATGTCAATGGATACTGTACAATACTTTGTACACATTAAGGTTTGGGCATCTAAAACAAGGGATAGGGAGGATTTTGGAAGTGGCAGTTTTCCATTGCACTAGGTAGAGAAGCCTCAATCAGGAACCAAATTTAGTGTAAAGTGAATGAACCCTTATTCTTTCCTGATTAGACTCCCTGTGATTTTATATTAAATACATTCTGCAGTTCCCAACATCTTAATTTCTTCATTTCATCCAGCATTAAGTAGTTGCCTCCATAATTCTACAGTGTACTTTTAATCAACACATGCTACAACGATATTACTTCTGCTTCCTTGGATAAATATTGTGCTTTCTCAGGAACAAGGTCCTGTTCACCAATTGTATTTTTTTTGTAAATAACAATTGTATATTTGTTTCCCCCGACTGTACAGAATAATGGAAAATGTTTGTGCTTTGTAAATATTAAAGGTTAAAGAATAACGAGGTTATGTATTTCCAAAGAAATAGAAATTGTAAATAATATTTTTAACATCTAAACATGAATTTACCTAAAAATAAATTCTCAGTTGGATGCATTAATCAATGCTGCCGACTAAAGCAATACTGAGTGTGACTATCACTATAAATTTTACGTATTAGCTGTTATTTTTCATGTGTAAAGGAATGAGGAGAAAGTTAATTGGATTGTATGTAAAGTGATTTAATTTTTATACAAAGAAATTATACAGGTCACTGAATGTTCCATCTAATTAGATTATATATGAATCACAGTTATATACTAAATTTGAATAAGGGGATGAAGTATTTCATTGCTGTGTAAAAGTATAAGAGAATAAAATATTTTCACTGATGTGTAGCTTGTTTCATAAACGCAGATTGTTGTGTTTCAGCTCCACAATAGGTTTGTTTACAAATATCACAAAACGAAACAATCTGATTGTACATTTCAAAAAGTTTATACCAACAGGATGTCTGGTAAATCTGCAATATAAACAGGAGATGCCTAGATACTAGATTTCAAGGATCGTAAAAATTAAGATTGAATTAGAAATTTAAATAAAAGTAAACTTCCTGCTGTTATTCACAAATATGTACTGAAAAGTACCACAAAAGTCCCATATTAATAAAAATAAAATGTAGTTAACAGTTAAAGCGTAACTTCACTTTTGCCTCAGGGGGAAAAAAACAATCCCTTGTGCATTGCAAGTATTTTAACAAATGTAGCAGAGTCGTACCTTTTTTCTGTTTGGTAGAAATACCTGTTTGCTTCGGTAAGTCCTTGCAAGAATGATTACCGCATGGAAGGATGTGATTTATTATAGCCACCTGGTACATTTTCAGTGTTCTAATAGAGAGTTGCAGTGTCTGCATCCCTTTAGAGGTAATTAACCCATAGGAAGTTCCATTTATAGAGAACGCCTAAAATTTTGCTTGGATCCCAGTTCTCGTCAAGGAAAATAAATAAACCAATGACAAAAGCAGGAAATAATATTTCTGAGAGTGTTCTGTACACCAATAGCATTACATATTTTCACATTTTAGATAATTACAGCAGCTTCAGAATGAAGTGGAAATATAATTTTTTAATAACATTAAATTGCAAAATGGCTTGTGGGGCAATTTTATACGCTATGTTTTGTTAAGAAAAGAAGAATTCCCCTTTAAATCATAAGACATTCATATTATTTTAGATAAACAAAAGATATAACAAATAATTTTTAATTCCTGTTTTTAAAGTATTTGTGAACCCATAAAATAAAATCTTATACAGGCTTTAACATGTTAATGTAATTTTTTCCACACTTCCATTTCCACCATGCACCACCTATTCCATCAAACCAAATAGAGGTGTCTACCCCATACTGGATCTCAACTGATCTCCATGAGTTAAAAAAATTCTGTAATAAATCTACCTGATCAGTCATTGCTTCTCTCCACCCGGAAAATGTTTATATTAAGGATGCGCCCACATTAATACCAATTTTTGGTCCTTCCTTTTCCCTGTTAACTGCTCCTCATGTCTTCACCTCTTTGAGCTGCTAGTCTCAGTTCTTTGTCTGCTTCAGTCTCAAGGCATTCCCATTATGGAATATTTGCACAACCTTCTTCTAAAGAAACAAAGGATCCAAGCTCTATCAGCCAATATCATTCACAACATGCAGATTCCGCAGAGATCAGATGGAAAGTAAATCTCCAGAAATTAGCCCTGGGATCACTTCATTGCTTGCAATACCTGGGTCAGATCGTATGTAAAGCCCTGTCCAATGTTTTTCTTCCTCGGGACAAAACCCTAGTCCCTTTGCTCCCACATTTGGACTTTACAGTCCAGGAGCCATTGGAACCTCTGTTTTTGTATGAGGGTCTTGGGCCTAATGGAGTTCTCATTTAAGGCAGTTCAATATGCTCAGAAATGTATTAAAGTGGATGTAAACCCAAATTATTTTATTTATTTTTTGATGTTACAATGTAAGATTATGAAGATTAGGAAATATAAGATTTCCTATCATCTGTGCCCAGTCTTGCCACACAGAGTTTATCCAGCTCTGAGCAATCCTCTTTTATTGTTCAGTGAAATAAAACAGACTTACAGAGAAAAACCTTAGTCCGTTCCGCCCCCTTGCTGTGGGTGACAGGTTATTTACATATCTCATGCACTAGCCTGGAGACAGGCATTATTTTTTAATTCCCACCCTCACCTTACTGAGGAGGAACAGGAAGTGAGAAATTCAGACAAAGAAAACAAAGAAGAAAAACATTTAGAATGGAAATCGAAGGATACGGTAAGTGAACCAATAGTGCACTAGCTTAAAGGACCTATTTAGAAAATAAATACGAACCTTTACAACCCCTTTTATACATAAATAATGTATAAACAAAACCTATAAAAAGATAATAATATAATACAAATGAATCTCGGATAAACCCACCCCATATTGAAAATGTAAATAAGAAAAAAACAGCAGCAGCAACAACCGCTCAAAAGATATAAATATAACCATGATGAGGAAACCCTATGCATTACTGATGCATGCATTAGCATCCCACTCGATGTTCAAACCAAATGAACTATAGGACCTGGCCTTATAGATCCATTCGGTTTCAAGCCTAGACGCACCTCTGGTTATATAACTCCCTCTCCAATTGCCAGTAAATGTATCAATCCCCAGAAACAAATTTCCCTTGGGGTTTCAATTGTGATAGATATAATGTTTAGAAAGACTGTGCTTGGGGAAACCATTTTTTATATTTGCGATATGTTCCTTTAGTCGGACATGGAGCATACGGACTGTCCGGCCAATATACTCCAGCCCACATGGACACCTAATGAGATAAATGACATGCTTAGTAGTACACATAATAAACAGTTTAATAGGAAATACTGCCTGAGTGAAATTAGCCCGAAAGGTATCTGTTCTTCTTCAACCCAGTATATTAATATTGCAGACAGAACATTTCCTACAGGGACAGAAACCCTGTTGTGAAAGAAAGAGAGGTGGGATATATAACATTAGGTGGTACTTGGAACCTCAAAAGGGGAGTCCTTCTATACACCACCAAAGGACACTCTGGGAGAACAGGTCCTAAAATCCTGTTGTTGCGTAACACATTCCAGTGTGTAATGTCGAATGGAATAGTTAGTAAAAATGCATGCCGAAAGGCCTCACTGAGTTCTTTTACTCTAGGGACCAACAACTCATTCTTATACCTCTTATTAGCACACAGAAGTGCCTGATCTAACTCACAAGGGTCATAACCTTTCTCCAAAAACCTTTTGTTAAGTGCAGAGGCTTCTCGTAGGAAATCATCACAATTAGTGCAATTTTGTTTAAGCATTAAAAACTGACTGAAGGTAATGGATCTCAGCCAGGCTGGATGATGGCAAATTATCAGTTCTGATAAGTCCGGTCAGGTCAGTCTCCTTAAAATAAGTGGAGGTAATAATCACTCCCTCCACCACCCTTATTCTTAGGTGTAGAAAATGCACCTCAGTTGGAACCTGATTCCTCTCTCGTTGTCATTAAGACAGATCATGAAACCATCAAGGGAATACTGGTCATCATCCCATATTAGGAGGACATCATCTTTATACCTTTTCCAGAGAACCAGGTCTACTATAGACAATGTCCTCCTCCTGTTTAGCCATAAAATGGTTTCTCCAAGCACAGCCTCTTAAAAACATTATGATATCCATCACAATCAAAACCCCAAGGGAACTTTATTTCTGGGGATTGATAAATTTATATTTATATATTTTTGGCAGTGTTGTTGCTGCTGTTTTTCTTAAATATGGGGTGGGTTTGTCCGAGATTCATTTGTATTATATTAGTCTTTTGAATGTTTTTTTATAGGTTTTGGTTATACATTAATGCCCAAAGAGGGCCAGATTTGATGAAGTTAACATGCATGTGGGCTGACCATTTTGACCGACATTCCTTGAACCACTAAAATTCTGTCTAAGTGTGTTTGTTCAAGCACTAATACACTGCCCAGCAAGAATTATCTTGCCTTTGTGGCTGTGTGTGAGTAAAGAAATGAGCTTGGGCGCGTTATTTGGCTATACCGTATTTATTGGCGTATAACACGCACCTTCATTTTAAGATGAAAGTTTCAGGAAAAAAACTTAAATTATAAATAAAGAATTGTGAAGCAAAATAAGGATCAGTGTCCATCTGCAGTCTCACAAGTGCCCATCTGCAGACCCACCATTGCCATGAATGCAGCACCCCCATTGCCAGGAATGCAGTACCTACCATTGCCAGGAATGCAGCACCCACCATTGCCAGGAATGCAGCACCCACCATTGCCAAGAATGCAGCACCCACCATTGCCATGAATGCAGCACCCACCATTGCCATGAATGCAGCCCCCACCATTGCCATGAATTCAACATTCAACAACCACCATGGCCATTAATGCAGCACCCCCATTGCCAGGAATGCAGTACCTACCATTGCCAGGAATGCAGCACCCACCATTGCCAGGAATGCAGCACCCACCATTGCCAGGAATGCAGCACCCACCATTGCCATGAATGCAGCACCCACCATTGCCATGAATGCAGCACCCACCATTGCCATGAATTCAACATTCAACAACCACCATGGCCATTAATGCAGTGCCCACCATTGCCAGTAAATCAGCACCCACCATTGCCAGGAATGCAGCACCCACCATTACCATGAATGCAGCGCCCACCATTACCATGAATGCAGCATCCATCATTGCCATGAATGCAGCACCCACCATTTCCATGAACGCAGCATCCACCATTGCCAGTAATGCAGACTGATTGATGCTCATCCATCTGCAGCCTTGCAGGGGACAGGGAGGGGGTGGGACAAGCACCAAAAAAATTACATACAGGAAAAAACTCCTGTTTACGTGGCAGCCTATTTAATACAAAGTCCTGCCTCCTTTGAAGGACAGAACAGTCGTCCAATGGCAGTGCAGCAGACATGACTTCCTATTACAGAGGCTGCTCGTAAACAGAAAATTCTCCTCCTGTATGTACAGCACTCATCCGTCCTCCTCCCTGTCCCCTTCAAGGTAGCCAGCATGTATATATTTTATGGTCCCGGTGCTGGCAGATCAGGCCGGACTTTGGACATGCCTGATTTATGTATTAACTTAAATTTAATGTATTTGTTTTCCACTTTTTATCTGGTTTTAGTCCACAAGATGGCGCTGTCTTCCGCCATACTGTTTTTTATTATTATTTTGTTTTAACTATATTTGCTACCGGACTGTATACTATTTCCGGTCAGAGGTTGGTCTGTGTGGTTTTGCTCCCTCTGACCGCCTCAGCTGCATGGAATGCATCCAATTTCTGCCGTGATTCTGACATCCTGTCTATATAATACACTGCTATGTACACCAAGCCACGCCCCTGATGATGTCAACTTATGATGAAATGCATAGGGAGGAGCTAGTGACATGACGTGACGCAGTGGCTATCTTGTTGGCAGTGTGAGCCAGCATTCAGTGCCTGTTTTATATTCGGAATATGTGAGTACAATACTTTTTGCTTTTATAAATAAACTACATTTTAAAGATTACTGCACCATAAGGCATATTTACTTCTATTACATGGGCTAACTTTATGCGTGGATCCAATGTTGTGAACACGGGGATTAAGTGTGGAGATTGGTATCCATCCTGCTTTCATCCTGTTATACCTGCTAATGCCTGACTGATCGCAGCTGATTGAAGGATTTTTTTCTTGTTTTTTGCCTATTTGACCCATGTAATAAGGGTCAAAAGAGGAGGGTAGGAGGCAGTGTGTGGGTGTCGGGGGTAGTTATCCTCTCCTATACACTCTTCTGGTATACTCCATGGATTATGTGATTATTATCCGCACTAACGATCAGAGTGTTTATGGACATTTTTATCAGCGCTGCACCTATTATCTATACTGTTTTATTGTTGTTCACCAATATTGTGCTGGCCACTTGAATTTTTATATGATTATAAGTTTCATCTAGCGCGGCAGACACTCATTGTTTTTAGGTGTGAATGTAGACTGAAGGTCTAAAACAATTGTGAGGTCAGGCTGTGCAGCAAATCAGGTCTGACTGAAGTATTGCTTACAATGTATTGTTATTTGAAGTGTCACCAAATCGAATTACAGATTAAACCTGTTAAGAAACAAACACCAAAGGATCCAGCAGTCATCTTGTTCTGCATCTGCTAGACCCTGGAGTGCTACTAGTTTGGCAGTAGTATAGAAGGTTTTTATCTGACCCTCTTCCTTTATTCACAGTTTAGCTGAGTGAGCTTTGATTAACTCTTATTCAAAGATGTTTAACAAATGTAGACTATGCACTGATATATATTTGCCAAAGTTTTCCCTTTCAGTTTTACACTGAAGTAGTTATTGAAGATTTAATAGCATTTGAAAAGAGAAGCTCATAATACCTTTCAATGACTTCCCACTCCCAGCAAGACCTGAGCCTTTTATGTCTAACTTCAACTGCAGGAGAGACACACTTCAGATGTCAAAAGAAGTACAAGTAGTTAAAAATGCAAAAGGAACAGTAAAAAGGAAATGATGACTCACTGGGATGAGATGAAAGTTTATGATTTCTGTACAGAATACCAATAAATCTTTAAAATGTATTTTCACCCCAGTAGACACTGAGGGCATAGAATATATGTTGAGGGCTCACGGCCAAATATTCAAAAGTCTAGATTAAGTAAATGAGAGCTTTGTTTAATTTCATTGTGAGAAAAAAAATGAGTTATTATAACTATTGTAAGTCTTATGCCTTTTTAGAAATATAATATACCATCTCCTTTGTTATGTTAATTTTATTACGTTTTCTCTTCCTCCTAGTGATAGGTGTAAAATAGGACAGAAAGTAAGAGGAGGCATAGGAACACAGAAACCATAATAAACTGACAGAAGTTCTGACCTTTCCCTTCTCTTGTCAACATTTTGGTTGGTGTTCAAATGCAAAAGATGACTACCTAGAACTTTCTATAAGTCGGCCTGGAAAAGTTGATTATGAGATCAGTGCAAGTGATTAAAATAAAAAATAGAAGTAAATCGTGCAAAAACAGGTTATACACCACCAAGGGTTTGTGACTAGACCCAGTTGCACCTAGAAACAAAAAGATGGCCATACATGGATCAAAATTCAGCTGTTTAAGCAGGGTACCTACCAAATTTCAAATCAATTAATGGGCAGGCTGATGTATTCTGAGTGTATTCTGATGTCAGGGAAATCTTCCCACTGTCAGAATGCAATACTGTAGCTCAGCGGGAGGTTTAAAGAAAAAAGAACGAAGCTAGATCAGTTGTTATGCAATTCCAAGGAATCACAATCACATCCCGGTAAAATTTGGAAATTTGTAGGAGAAAAAAGCCCCTGGGATGGTACGGATTGTAATAATAGGATGGAATTGTCAAAAAGTATATAAAAATCGAAAAGTTTATTTGGTATAAATCATGATAATCACAATATACAAACATTTAAAATAAATTATTTAAAACAAAGGAATTGTCATACAAAGTGAATTCACCAATATAAAGAAATCCACACCCGAAGGCTGACAAATAAATCAAGACAAGGAAGGGTGGATAAAACCCGACATGTTTCGGAGGCACACGGTTAGGTTAATTCATAAACCATATGCAAATTCCTTCTTCGGGTATTCTTAATATTGGTGTAAACAAGCTCAGCGGGAGGAATTCCCCCATTCACTTCAAGTGTGAGTATGGAGAAATCAAGTAATTTTCTTTTGTTCAACCAGCAGATTAAAAAAAAGAAAATGACTTGTCTATGGCTAGCCTAAAGTGTGTGCTTTGAACCTTGCCTACTTGTAGTATTGTTGCATGTGTGGGACCTTACTATTCCTCCACAGTTATAGGTTGGCTAGGGAATGAGACAAACCTAAAGGATTTCAAAATCAGGGTTCCCAACTATTCCTCAAGCTTAATACTTCTTTGACATGATAATTTGACCTTTCTGAGGTTTTTAGAAACAAATATACATATCAATTGTATGCAAGCTCTTGGAGGGGATTATAAGGGACTATATACAAGATTTTAGTAATGACAACGGTATCACTAGCAGTAATCAGCATGGATTCATAAATAATTGTTCTTGCCAAACCAATCTAATAACCTTCTATGAGGAGGCGAGCTGCCAACTAGATAAAGGAAGGCCGTAGACGTGGTGTGTCTGGATTTTGCAAAAACATTTGATACCGCTCCCCATAAACGTTTACTGTACAAAGTAAGGTTAGTTGGCATGGACCATAGGGTGAGTACATGTATTGAAAACTGGCTTCCGGGGGCGAGCTCAGAGGGTAGTGATAAATGGGGAGTACTCGGAATGGGCAGGAGTGGAAAGTGGGGTCCCCCATGGTTCTGTCCTGGGACCAATACGATTTAATTTATTCATAAATGACCTGGAGGATGGGATAAACAGTTCAATATCTGTATTTGCGGACGATACTAAGCTAAGCAGGGCAATAACTTCTCCGCAGGATGTGGAAACTTTGCAAGAAGATCTGAACAAATTAATGGGGTGGGCAAATACATGGCAAATGCGGTTTAATGTTGTTTAATGTGGAAACTATTTAAAATTATTTATTTGGGTGGCAAAAATAAGAATACAATCTACTCATTGTGGAGAGAACCTATGGGGGAATCTAGAATGGAAAAGGACTTGGGGGTCCTAGTAGATGACAGTCTTAACAATGGCATGAAATGCCAAGCTGCTGCAAGCAAAGCAAACAGAATATTGGCATGCATTAAAAAGGGGATTAACTCCAGAGATAAAATGATAATTCTCCCACTCTACAAGACTTTGGTCAGGCAGCACCTGGAGTATGCCGTTCAGTTCTGGGCACCAGTCCTCAGGAAGGATGTGCTGGAATTGGAGAGAGTCCAGAGAAGGGCAACAAAACTAATAAAGGGTCTATAGGAGTTATGAGGATAGGTTACGAGCACTGAACTCATTCTCTCTGGAGAAGAGACACTTGAAAGGGGACATGATTTCAATGTACAAATACCATACTAGTAACCCCACAATAGGAATAAAACGTTTCCACGTAAGGGAAGTCAATAAGACACACGGCCATTCATTAAAATTAGAAGAAAGGTGGTTTAACCTTAAACTGTGTAGAGGGCTCTTTACTGTAAGAGCGTTAAGGATGTGGGATTCACTTCCACAGGCAGTGGTTGCAACGGGGAGCATCGATAATTTCAAAAAACTATTAGATAAGCACCTAAACGACCACAACATACAGAGATATACAATGTAATACTGACATAAAATCACACACATAGGTTGGACTTGATGGACTTGTGTCTTTTTTCAACCTCGCCTACTATGTAACTATGTAAGCTATACATTTTGCCTGTCTTATGTAAAATTGCAATGCATATATTCCGAAGTAAATTATTTGCAATGGTCCATACAATTATGTGTGTATAAAGTGTTTGTTTTAAAGGGGTCATAAATTAACAAAATTAGACTGGAAGTTATTTTAGAGTAAAGGTAATAGACATGCAAATACTAACTACAGTTATAGCATTGTTGCCTATGTAAAACCTCCAATCTTTTTTATTTCATAAACTTGAAAGATTTATGCAGCGATCCTATGTGGTTGCTATACTATCCACAGGTTCTAACATTTGCTTACTCTATTCAAACTTAACAAAAATGCTTTTGCGGGTTTTCAACCTCTACAATGCACTGTTGACATTTTACAAGTGCTCAGCAAATATAACAACTGCAAAGTTGAACGCAAACTAAAACTGGTACTCTGACAAACAGAGGGATGCATGATGTCTCTTTAATGGGAAACCAGGTAGAGTCTTCAAGCCTTTAGCACTTAAAATATGATTTTGTTACACTTTGATAGTTTGAGAGATTTGCCTTTAGTTTCTGCTCCAATGAAAAGGAAATAAGTAAGAAGAAATCTATCCAAGAAATTCAGCTATATAAAACTTGATAGAGGTTCTAACAGACCACAGAGGTGTCAGATCCCATTTCTGGGATAAATATGTGTTTAATCTCCCACCGCCTGTATGCAATGATGGCCCTCTTAGCCTCATCCGCACAGAGGTTTTCCAGTTCAAAGGACATTTATCTAAGTGATATCCAACTGAGTGTAATTTCACTGAGGTTGTTTAACTCTGCAGTTAATTCTTTACAGACACCATGAAGGGAGATTTACTAAAACTGGTGCACACTTAAACTTGTGCAGCAGTGCATAGTAACCAATCGGCTTCTAACTTCAGCTTGTTCAATTAAGCTTAGACGATAGAAGCTAACTGGTTACTATGCACAGCTGGACCAGATTCTGTGTGTACCAGCTTTAGTAAATCTCTTCCCATGTGTTTTATTGAAAATACACTGTTCACAGTACTCACTATTACAATTCTGTAATATATAGTGTGACACAAGACAGGGATGTAACAGAGATTAAAATATAGTTTGGCTTTCTTTAAACATGGATTCTTTAAACTCTGTTTTAGGGAATTAGCAATAAGGTGTAATAATTTTTAAATATAATTTAATAAAAAAGGCAAGAAAAATGGTGCAATCAAATAGTTACAGAAAAACACATTATAGAAAATACAATAATAGCAGCAGTAAAATAAACGAGAATAAGAATAAAAAATACTTAGGTTTGTTTTGGTATTTAGTTCTGGCAGATTCAAGTTCAATATATCATAAGTCTGGTCCAGCGTATCAGAGTCATAGGCTCTTAGAATGACTCTCAGGGTGGTTGCATAGTTTTGATGGAAAAGAAGAGCTTTAAAGCTGGAATTGCATGGGATTTTAGTGAACTTCTAGAGACTGTCAGTGAGCTCTCCCCCACCTAATCAAAAGAGCTTAAAGGAGGAAACTAGGAGTGCTAAAATATTTGATTATATGTCATTGATCACCCCCTTAAAGGATAAGTTCCCCTTTTGGAACATGTTACATATTCCACCAATATTTAGGGGGGTACCATGTAACATGTTCCAGCAGTTTTATATGAATTACTTGAACTACAAGTACCATCAGCCTTTGTGGCTTGCAGCTTGTAGTTCTGAATGAACTGTGAGGTCACTAATGAGTGTCCCTGTAGTTCATTCACAAGCCCTGTAGCTTGTAAACAGCCAGTAAATACAGGCTGAAAGATGTAGGGGTTATCAGCAGGAGTCTGCCATTGCACCACTGATCCGCTGATCATGGATGCAATGCTTCCAGGCTCCTTAAGGGAAACAAATGCAAAAATATGTGCTTGTATTATTTTTTCCCAAAAGGTAAACGTATCCTTTAATGTCAGTTCTAATATTAAATCAATATTTCTGAATGACCATAGTCTATGGTTTGTCAACCATATTGTTACACAGAATCTAATCATGAGTTGATATAGACTAATCATGAGTTATTATGTATGCCTTTCTTAGAAGGGTTAACTTAGCTTGTACTTTGCAATGTAGGGGTATCCAGTACCTACATGACTAATATTTCCTTATACATTTGGATATATTTTTGTTATTAATGTGGTGCTCTTATGTCAGGAGTTATGAATTATGTTTACTTTTTGGAGCTTTGTATATTAAAAAGCAATTCCCAGGTAAAGTGGGTTGTGTTCATGACAGACATCTAAAGAGCGTTTGTTTTCCCTTGCCCAATTCTTAGTATGATATGATAAATCTCTTATAACCATCTAATGAAAGTTCTGCTCATCAGTGCTCTGGTCCACCGGGTCCCTCATTGAATGTAACTAACCCTAATTAGCCATTTACGATTCCTTATTGACAAGTCTGTGGATACTGACTAGTGTTCATAAGTCTTTTTTAGATGTACGCTAAAAGTCCTAATAAGCTTGAAGTGACACTGAGTAATATCCCTATTCTCCAAAAATCATCCATACACATCCACTAGTTAATGGCCTTGTGATCTATTTAAAAAAAATGTTACTCTGGTTTTCTGCCTCCTTGTAATGTCCTTTATGAACTCCTGAGCCTTTCTCTCCCCCCATCACTTCAGTTTGTTTGAAGTGAGCAATGCACATTAATTACAGTCATCGGCACTGCTCAATGCACACTATACACTACACTATACATCCCTAAATCCCATATTCCTTAGTCCATCTCTGAACCTAGCAAAAGAGATCCTTCTTATGGAAATGAACATGTCCTCCTTTTAATTGGAAGTAGAATGAAAACAAACATTTATTTGAAGAAGGATATGAGCAAATTAGGGTACTTTTTTGAGTTATTAATACATACTTGAATAGATTTTTTTTTTTTTTTTTTTTATTTCAACCAGAGTTTAGTGTCACTGTAATAAAATCCTTTGAAGCTTAATGAAAGATCTCTGCTAAAAAAGATGTGTATTCACTTTAATCTGCCTGGGTGAGTTGTAATTTAATACAGACTTCCTGCTATAGTGAATGAGATGAACACGAATTGTATATAGTAGTGCAAAGTGGGTATAGTGTCACAAAGCTACACATTTTCAAGATGATGCCCTATTTGCCACTTAGTTTTGGGGATCCTCAGATCTCATTAACATCACACTAACCCTCCCTCACTTTACATAAAGCCAAAACAATTATGGATGGAATTGGGCTTTATTAAAAAAAAGTAACTTGGGATAACATGAATGATGTATAAGGTTTATGGCATAAATGGTTTGATTTTTATACAGTTCACCTATAATGATTCTATTTTCCAAGACCTTTTCTCGTGTTTTACAGTTTATTCTTATATTAGTATTCAACACTGCACATGATGTTATAATTAGATATTCACATATCACTGATTTTAGCCTGTTCCAGTGTTACTAATGTTCATATTAAACAAATCAATTCCTTTAACAAGACAAGAGCATTAGTCATGACTGATCCATAATTGTTCTCATTATACTAAGTATATATGCACATCTGTAATGTATACAGTACATCAGAGGTCTTTGGCACCATCTCTAATACAATCTACTTTTAATGTCTACTTTTACAAACTAAGTTCCCAACATCACACATAATATTTTTACTTTCTTTGATATGTTAGTTCATTGGTTGAACTCAAGTGATCATAAAATAGTACATAGTGACCATTTCCAATCTCCTCTAATAGATATTATCTAAAAGGTAGTTAAAATAGATTGTGGTAAAAACACATGTAGTCTCTTTGCTCTGAAGTATCCAATATTGCAGTACTGACAGCAAATATTTGTTATTAATTTGAGCTAAAGAAAATTAAAAAAAAAAGGGCATACTATCATACATACCAAGGCACTACTGCATAATCTCATTAGTGGGAGATTACGTTGTAAGACTTATATATATTTTGCTTTGAACAGTTGATATTTAGATGTAATTGCCTCTCCAAATTCCATTAACTGTGTGATTTATGTATGCAACAATTACTAATCAATAGTTACTTAACAGCAGAATATACAGGATAGGAATTATCACTAAAACCTTTGGTTTATATTCAATTGTAAAGTGTAACTTTTATATGATTGTTAAAGGGTCACTAAAGGATTTTTTTTTTCTTTTGCTGAAATGACTGTTTACAGGGTATAGAGACATAAAAGTTAACTGATTACATTTAAAAATGATTACAAATAGATAAAAAGCAATCATATAATGTGCCTGCAGGTTAGTTTCACTTTTAAACTGGTTTCATGTTCCTGTGAACTAGAGAGACACACAGAACAAAAACAAACAAATCCAGGGCAGTGTTTTGTTTTTAAAATGAATCTGATTGGTTCTGTTAAGTTTTAGACACACAGTAATGACCACAGTGAAAAGCTCCCAGTACTGTGGTTATAAGGAAACAGACAACCAGGAAGTGTGGAGATCACAGCAGAATTACAGCAACTTCAAAGCAAAAACGAACAATAAGGACATGAAACCAGGACTGCAGTAAGGTAAAGGAAGCTATTTAGCTAAAGAAAAAAAATCCTTTAGTGATCCTTTAACAAAGAGTATTATTGCTTTCTGAAAGAAACACAAGTAATTTATGAGGAGACAAAAGCAAGTCATTCACAAGGTTACAGAAGCAGGTCAATGCACTTTATTTTATTTCATTTTATTTTTTTGGAAAGGGCACTTACTAATTGACTGTAAGGGAAACATCTCTGTCTATTGTTCATAAAGTGGTCATTAAGGAATGAGAATCTTTGTAATCGGACAAGAATATTGGGTGCAGGCACACTGAAACCTCAGAATAAGTGCATCACACCAAAGGTCTCCTGTTTGCTTTACTTGCATTCTGAGAGCAGTCATCACAGAAAGTTCATAATACAGTAGAAGAGAGACCTGTTGTTTTATCTCTGCCTTTCCCTTTGTTAAAATAAATTAGACTGTTGTAATATACTGTGGTGTGTCATCAATACTATGTATCATCACAACAGGTTATGGTATAATATTATGCTATTTGTCACACTAGGCAGAGCTATTTTAGCAAAATGTATGTTTTAGGGAAAATTATCAGTTTCGTATTCACAAAAATTTGCCTCAAATGTCAGCATTCAGATTACTCGGGTTGAAATTAGTATCAAATAAAAATAACATGGGTTTTAATGTCTGATACCACAGTAATCAATAAATGTGTTGATAATTTATGCTCATTTGTCATACAAGGTAACATTTATGTTTTAGCGTAATTATTAGTTTTGTCTTCACTAAAGTTAGCCCTAAATGTCAGCATGCAGAGTGCTTGGTTGAAATTAGCGTCAAATAAAAATCTCATGCCTTTACTGTCTAATACCTTGGTAATCAATAAATGTGTTGGTAAATAAAGACAGTTTTGGTACAGTAATCACATGACTGTGTGATAAACAAGGGGTTAGTGTTCTCAACTTCTAATGTCATGTTCCCAAATAGTAGGGTGCCACATTTGGCACAAGAATATGTCCAGGATAGGTAAAAGGAGCTTTCCAAATCCTTAGGAGCCTTTTAATGCCCACCTTAAAAGCTACCAAATCATTTAAAATCCTAAGCCCAGGATCTCTGCTCCTACCTTCTCGTTACCCTAATTGGCTCTGTGCTTTGCTTTTTTGTTTGGTTTTATACTTGCGTTGTTGTATGTCATGATGTCGTGCATTTATACTGTATAGTAGCAGAAATCTCAGTGTTCCTGAATGTGATTCTGGGCATTATTCAACCCAGCCAAGGTTAATTGTGTAACCAAAGCTTCCTTTATTTTCACCTGAGTAGCATTTAGGAAAAAAAACTTTAGCCTCATCTTTAACTTAGAGTTGATCTTTAACTTTGCCTTCCCCTTTGATTTCAGTGCATTTCCCCAAAAATTAAAAAAAGAAACATGTTATACAATTATTCTGATCTTCAGTGAAAGTGAAAACTCCCAAAACTCCCAAATTGATGGTATTTTGCTCATCCCAAATTGCCATTTGTTACTTTAGAGCATTGCTTGAATCTTGTTCTTCCCAGATGCGTAATACACAGTGATGTAGCAGCATGTCTCCTGTGTCCTGAAAGTCAACAAATGTTTAGAATCAAATCATTATAAAACAATAAAAAAAAATTTTTTTATGGGGTTTGAGATCCGTAGAAAAGGAAACTTTAAAAAGTAAACACACTGGCCCAGATTCAATAAGATTTGCGCGATATTTGCATGGCAGCAGGGCAACGATTTTGCCATGCGCCCACGCAAATATTTTGCGCTGCCCTCGATTCACGGAGCAGTAGCTCCGTGACTTGCGAGGGCGCGCCGGCAAATTTGCCCGGCATAAGCGCGCGCAAGTTAAATGATCCAGCCGGGGGCGGGAATCTTTTAAATTAGGCGCGCTCCCGCGCCGAGCGTACAGCGCATGCTCCGTCGAGAAACTTTCCCGACGTGCATTGCGGAAAATGACGTCGCAAGGACATCATTTGCTTCAAAGTGAACGTGAATGGTGTCCAGCGCCATTCACGAAGCACTTACGCAAACGACGTAACATTTGAACGTCGCGACGCGGGAGCGGCGGTATACTTTAGCACAGGCTGCCCCTGCTATTAGAAAGGGCAGCCTTGCGCTAAAGTAGCCATACGGAAACTCCGTACCTGGCTTGCGCGGGGCCCGCGCAAGATTGTGAATCAGTGGTAGTATGCAATTTGCATACTACACGCTGATACACAATGGGAGCACCCCCTAGCGGCCCCCGCAAGAATGCAGCCTAAAATCTGCGAGGCATAAGAGCCTTATGCCGCGCAGATTTTAGGCTGCAGCCGGTGTAACGAGGTTCCTGAATCAGGAGCACTCGTTACACCGGAGCAAGTAAGCAATTGCGCCGTGTAACTCATGGTTACACGGGCGCAATTGCTTCTTGAATCTGGGCCACTGCCTGAATGGGAAAAATAAAATGGCACTAACTGAAATAGTGTGAATATTTTGTGAAAAGGTTTAAACTGCACCCTGATTCTATAGTTTAAGGTCCTGTTAAAGAAACCCAAGAGGTATTAATACTGTTTTGATTTGGAGGGAAAGGCAGGGGCATTTACAACATGTGTGGACAGCTGTGCAGTAGACAACAAGCAGTTCAATGATTATTGCAAACCCCACTTTTTACAAATACAGTTTTTATACCACAGTACTAAGTGTAAGTCAACCATGTGAAGAATTTGTGACAGACCTGTAACTATCAGATAAAAACTACACTCACTGACATTAATGACATTGATTTTGACAGAGTTCCCCAAACAAAGCAGTTAATGAGTCAAGTTACTAATCTAACCTTAAACAAAGCTGTTGATATAACGAAAACCCAAGAGGCTTCTCTGCCAGAGTTGATAGCCATGGCCTAATCAGATAAAATTAATGAAATACACAAGGAACCCAGTTCTCCTAGACCAGCATAGATAGATTTAGGCTTTAAAAAAACATGCAGGAGACCACATGCAAGGCTCGGTGTGGCGTAAGCATTTCGACTTTTACCTTTAGACCCCTTTCACACTGAGGCGTTTTTCAAAATAGCACCTAAATACTGCCTGAAAAACTCCTGCCCAGCCTTCTCAATGTGAAAGCCCGAGGACTTTCACACTGAGGCAATGCGCTGGCAGGAGAGAAAAAAATCTCCTGCAAGCAGCATCTTTGGAGCGGTGAGAGGTATGTATACCGCTCCTTCACCACTCCCTCCCATTTAAAACAATGGGAAACCGTGGTAATACCGCCCGCAATGCGCCTCTGCACAGCGGGGGTTAATACCGCACTGCTAGTGGCTGAATACCACAGCAATTCCGACGGTATAGTGCCGCTATTTTTAGCGGCGCTATACCGCCACCACTCCTCCCGCCCCAGTGTGAAAGGGGCCTTAAAGGCAATAAAATATTTTAATGTGCACATGTCCTGAAGCAGAAGAAGCTGGATGTGATGAGTTCAATGAAAAAGGTATTTGCTTACTTTTTTTTAATAACAAGTGACAACTGAGAAATCTCATGTTCCCACCAAGATCCATTATTCCTTCCATGATCCTTTATTTCCTCCTTTTCTGTATATTTCAGCTGCTGTAAAATGACAGTTCAAAGGAAGTAAAGGAGGTTAGTATATCATCTCTCAGGTAATGCACATATTCTTTGAAACACAGTTTATAAGAATAAAGGGGGGAACTAAGGGCCAAATTCTCAAAAGAGATACGCAGACTTAACTCCATTTTTCTAATTTTACACGGCGCGTATATTTGCGCGCGATCGTCAAAATGACTTAAGCAAAGATTTCCGTATTTTCAGCCGTACTTAAAGTAGTTACACCTGCGCATTCCCGGGCGCAAATTACGCTAGGCTCGCCGCTGTTTTTGATAGGCAAAGATGCAAATGAGGGAGTTAGGGCGATTCTCAGAATTAAGTGTGTGTGCCGTATTTTCCGCCCTGTGCGCACCTGTTAGTTTTTCTGACTAAATTTCCACATTATAAAACCAGCCCTAATTTTACACATGCTGTGGAAGGGTTTGCAGAAGGGAGTTACAGCTCTAGTTGTGAAGTTTGTTGCTGAAAAATGCCAGGACCAGCAATGATTTTGACGGCACTTGCTGCCTTACAGGCACAAAGGAGGAGGAGGGCACAGAGGAGGAGGATGAGGGCACAGGCGCGTGTTTATCGGCCACGCCGTGATATTTGGCAAATGCCAGTTTATGAGGTCATTGGCAACTACCGATTTGATAGGGAGGCCATCCTGGAGATTACCCAACTCCTTCATGAGGATCTAATCGCCCCAACCCTACGTTCCCATGCCCTGACACCTCTGGAAAAAGTTATGGCAACACTGCATTTTCTAGCGAGTGGCTCCTTCCAGCGAGCATCTGGAGGTGTGGCTGGGATGGTGCAGTCCACCATGAGTAAATGCCTACATCAGGTGGTCCCTGCCATACTGCGGCGCATGAGCCATCAGTTTGTCATGCCCACCCAGGAGGACCAGCGTGTGCAAGCCATGACAGACTTCTACAATATTGCTGGCTTTCCTAAGATCATCGGTGCGATTGACTGCACCCATGTGGCACTCCAGCCCCCCCATGAAACTGAACACCTGTTCAGAAACAGAAAAGGGTGGCATTCCATCAACGTCCAGATGATTGTAGATGCCCATGGCCTCATCTGGCACGTTTGTGCCAAGTTTCCAGGGTCGTGCCACGACAGTTTTATTCTACGGCAGACCAAGATCTACCAAGACTTGGAGATGAACGTTTATGGAGACAGCTGGCTGATTGGTGAGTGACATTGGTGTCAGGTATGCCCCCCCATGATGGAGACATCACAAGGGGCACATGCATGACTAATATTCTCCTGTCTTTTCCCTTACAGGTGACTCAGGATATGCATTGGGACCCCACCTGATGACCCCCTTTAGAAACCCCCAAACACCCGGAGAACGAAAATACAATGAGGTGCACGTCCAGACCCGGGCTATAGTTGAGCGGACTTTTGGCATGCTAAAGTCACGATTCCGATGCCTGGACAAGACTGGGGGTACACTATTGTATTCCCCAGACTTTGTATGCAAAATTATTGGTGCATGTTGCATACTGCACAATTTTGCATTAAGAAAGGGCATGCATGTGGAGATATCTCCTGACCTAACCCCCCACCCAGGCAACCCCCCCCCCCAAACCCCTCTACCCGGTCTGCTGAGGGCCAGGCAATCAGGAGACAACTGTCTGAAGGCATCTTTGCCCAGTAAATGCATCCTAATACAATTTTTGTTTTTGATTTGCCAAGACCAAATCACAGAGATTATGTGACCTTTAAATCTTTATTTTGTTAAATAAATGCACATTACTTATATGCCAAACAGAATGTTTATTTTGATTTACAAAACGCACATTAATTATCTCACAATGAGAATGCATGAATGCACGTCACTGTGGTCCCTAGCACAGACACATCACATGCACATAGAATTGGATTAGATCCAAGTACCCCCCCCCTTTGGTACTTGGGAGCAGTAACGCCCCGCCACGGCTCCAATTATGTCACTGTGCATTCATACACCATTCAGGAACCTAGGATGACTTCTCCCTGGTCCTGGGGATCCCTACTCCACCAAAACTGAGGGTGACACCCTTATGTTTTCAGGAATGCCATCCCCCCACATTCACACATCATTCACACACATATACCAAATCATAAGTACAGTGTAAAAAAAAAAAAAAAAAAGTACCCCTGCAAATTAGGGATGTTGCCGAGTGCTCCTTCTGGGCTGCCTACGGGCACGGTCACGGGGACGGGCACGGGGACGGCCACGGGGACGGCCACGGCCAACTGGGGGATCTTCACGGGGGGGGTCTGTGCAGGGGAGGGAGTATTTTCAGGGGGGGGGGAATGTGCAGGGGAGGGAGTATTCTCAGGGGGGGGGGACTGTGCAGGGGAGGGAGTATTTTGAGGGCGGGGGGACTGTACAGGGGAGGAAGCAGCCTCCCCTGGTGTCTGTCCTCCTGCTGGCCTTCCCTCCAAGGCAACGGCTATCCTTGTCAGACAGGAAGTTATGGCAGCCGTATTGGCCTGCACAGCCCGGGTATTGGCCTGCACAGCCTGGGTGAGGGCAGTCACCTCCTGGGCCACACCTGTTGTGGCGTTCCTCATGTCCCACAAACAGGTGATGACCCCCACGGAGTTGGTGGCCACGTCACCCAGTGACTCCCTCATTGCACCCAGGCTGCGCTCCACCTTGCTGATAGTTTTTTGTATTGCAGACAGACTGCGGGTCTGCCGGACATTGTCCCTCAACAGACTGACCGGCAGACGCACCAACCCCCCCCTGTTTTCAGGGGTCGGCATCCTACTTGCCCCTGAGGCTTGTGGCCTTGGAGGAGGAGTTGGAGTGAGCCATGGGTGCTGCTGCATGTTGGAGGAGGGTTGGAAGGGGCGACCCATGATGGTGGCCTGACTTCTGGGCGCCTGTGGGGTTCCCTCAGGGGATGATTCAAAGGTCATATCTTGGCCCATCATTATTTCCTGCCCAATCAGAATATTGTCATCTTCCTCCCCCTCATCCTCCTCCCACTCAACATCCAAATTATCCTCCCATGGCGAATCCTGCCCTTCTTGGGACTCTGCATGAGCCTGTCTTGGGGGTGGTGCAGCAGCCTGCCCTGATGGGCCAGCAACCTCCTGACCTGATGGGCCAGCAACCTCCTGACCTGATGGGCCAGCAACCTCGTGACCTGATGGGGCTGCCACCTCCTGGGCTGATGGGGCTGCCACCTCCTGGGCTGATGGGGCTGCCACCTCCTGGGCTGATGGGGCTGCCACCTCCTGGGCTGATGGGGCTGCCACCTCCTGGGCTGATGGGGCTGCCACCTCCTGGCCATCTGGGGAGGACACAAAACAATCACAGGTTGTTGGATCCATACACTTGGCACATCTTCCCTTCCCCCACCCACACATACTAATCACCAGATAGAAATTCCAAAAAATTACCTGTCCTCATAAGAGGATCATTGTCAAAGCCAGGCAGGCCCACCACCTGCTGTGGGTGGAAACACTGGGCCACTGCCCATTCCTCCTCACTCATCCTGACTGGGCAGGGTCCCCCTCCTCCAGTGCCCCTGGTATGGGCATGCAGCGTTGCCAGCTTGTTCCGGGACACGCTCCTCAAGTCATTTATTTTTTTTTGAACTCCAGCGATGGTCCTGGTCTCCCCCCCCCCCGCCGCATTGATCCGATCGGTGATCTTTTGAAGGATCTCCTTCCTCCTGGCCGGGGTGGTGGTGTGGCTCTCAGGGCCATGGAGAAATCGCCCAAATTTAAGGACGCCCTGAGCAAGTATATGCTTCTCTGCCGGTGAAAAATTTAGCTTCCTGCGCTTGGGAGCCATGACAGACAACACCCAGCAACAGGGAACTCAGCCAACAAACAAACAACAATACACACACACACCAAAGAAAATACAAACAAGCCAAAATAAAAAATAGACAGACAGCTACTATTAATTCGAAAACAAACAGGCAAAAAAGAAAAACAAAAAATATAAACAAAACCCAAAAAAAACTATTAGTAAAAACAAACAGGCAAACAATCAAAACAAAAAACAAATTAGCAAAAACAAACACCAACTATACCCTCCAACTCCACAAACACTTTTCTCACAAAACAATCTTACCAACAAACACTGACAAACGTTCAAAGCAGAAGCAACTTGCTTTAGGAAGGGAACACAGGGAAATACTTTTGCAATTGAAGTGTGTTTGACTGGGGCTATTTAGACACAGGGCGATCTTCAAACTAAGTACGCTTGGCCTTTTACCTATCTCACTGATTGCGCTGACCAAAGTTCTGCACATGCGCATTGAGGTCCAGATTCGTGCGCGCATGCGCAGTACGGCCGGCACTTCATTTGCATGGGGTCACGGCTCATTACAATGAAGCACGCCCACTTCAATCCCACTTGCCATAACCACGCCTTAGGCATTGAAACTTAAGTTAAGGATGGCGCAGTTTTGAGCGCAAATGCACTGAGAATACGGTAGTTACGACACCAACTTAGGGCGCCCTAACTTAAATGACATAAGTTAGATAATCCTAAATTTACACATGGTTTTGAGAATTTGGCCCTAAAGCGCTAGCTAATACTAACCAAATGAAGTGAAAAGAAAATGTGCTGACAATCTATATAAATAAATAATAAAACCCCAATGCAGCTCAAATCTAATTGGTGCTAACAACAAAAACAGTGGGCCAAATTCTCAAAAAAGCTGCCTAACTTAACTTTCAGCAGTTAAGTTACACTGACTTAAAATCTCTACCTAAGTGCCCGATCTTCAAAGCACTTACCTAGAAATTTCAGGCCGTGTAACTTAAGTGCCGCCGTCGCAAGGCGGTCCTCCTCTCCGGGGGGCGTTTAAAATTTAAATGAGGCGCGCTCCCGCGCCGGCCGTACTGCGCATGCGTGTGACGTAATTTTCCCGACGTGCAGCGCGCGAACGTAATTTACGCCGGGCGGCTTTGAAGATTGCGACGGGACACTAAAGTTGCGACGGGTGAAAAAAAATATACGCGCCGGGAAAACAAATAATTATAAAAAAAAATGACAGCGTCGCTCAGCATGCATTCCTGAGAGGGAGAACTCCATGCCAATTTTCAAAGAAAAAAACGGCATGGGTCCCCCCCCAGGAGCATACCAGGCCCTTAGGTCTGGTATGGGTTGTAAGGAGACCCCCCCACGCCAAAAAATCGACGTAGGGGGTCCCCCTACAATCCATACCAGACCCGTATCCAAAGCACGCTACCTGGCCGGTCAGGAATGGGAGTGGGGACGAGTGAGTGCCCCCCCCCATCCTGAGCCGTGCCAGGCCGCATGCCCTCAACATGGGGGGGGTTGGGTGCTCTGGGGCAGGGGGGCGCACTGCGGGCCCCCCCACCCCAGAGCACCCTGTCCCCATGTTGATGAGGACAGGACCTCTTCCCGACAACCCTTGCCGTTGGTTGTCGGGGTCTGCGGGCGGGGGCTTATCGGAATCTGGGAGTCCCCTCAAATAAGGGGGCCCCCAGATACCGGCCCCCCACCCTAAGTGAATGGATATGGGGTACATCGTACCCCTACCCATTCACCTGGAGGCAAAAAGTAAAAGTTAGTAAACACACAACACAAGGGTTTTTAAAATAATTTATTATTCTGCTCCGGAGGCCCCCCTGTCTTCTTTATTAGCTCTATTACCCATCATGCTCCGGTAGGTACCCACGTGGTGGGTGCACATGGGTAGGCACCCACCACGTGGGTACCTGCCGGAGCATGATGGGACGGTGATGCCTATATAAATGGGATGCAAGGCGCGCTTCCATCATTACAGCGACAAGAGGCGACGAGGCAACATCGGAAGAGGGGAGAAGAACAGAAGAGAAGAAGGTGACGTCACAGAAGACCGCGCTGGCTGCCTGTTACTAATTGAGCTAACACACAAAGATAGCAGGCAGCCAGCGCTGAAGAAGAAGGCACCGGACATCTGCAGAAGAACCGGGGTTCGCCGAGTCAACAGCGGAGAGCGGCGAAGAGAGAAGAAGACCCCCGGAGAGCGGAGAAGCCCCCCTCGGAGATCGGAAGAAGAAACCCCCCCGGAGAGTGGAAGAAGACCCCCGGAGAGTGGAAGAAGACCCCCGGAGAGTGGAAGAAGAAGCCCCCCTGGTAATAGAGCTAATAAAGAAGACAGGGGGGGCCTCCGGAGCAGAATAATAAATTATTTTAAAAACCCTTGTGTTGTGTGTTTACTAACTTTTACTTTTTGCCTCCAGGTGAATGGGTAGGGGTACGATGTACCCCATATCCATTCACTTAGGGTGGGGGCCGGTATCTGGGGGCCCCCTTATTTGAGGGGACTCCCAGATTCCGATAAGCCCCCGCCCGCAGACCCCGACAACCAACGGCAAGGGTTGTCGGGAAGAGGTCCTGTCCTCATCAACATGGGGACAGGGTGCTCTGGGGTGGGGGGGCCCGCAGTGCGCCCCCCTGCCCCAGAGCACCCAACCCCCCCATGTTGACGGCATGCGGCCTGGCACGGCTCAGGAGGGGGGGGCGCTCGCTCGTCCCCACTCCCATTCCTGACCGGCCGGGTAGCGTGCTTTGGATACGGGTCTGGTATGGATTGTAGGGGGACCCCCTACGTCGATTTTTCGGCGTAGGGGGGGGTCTCCTTACAACCCATACCAGACCTAAGGGCCTGGTATGCTCCTGGGGGGGGGAACCCATGCCGGTTTTGAATTTAAAAATTGCCGTGGAGTTCTCCCTCAGGAATGCATACCAAATGCCGTCGCTTGAATGGGCCTTTACAAGGTGTGACTAACTTTACACATTGTAAAACCAGCCCTAGTTTTGCGCAAGCAAAATCGGAACTTACGCAGAAATCACAATGCTGAAATGCTTTGAGAATCTGCTTAAGTCCTCATTTGCATACTCAAAGCTGCATTTCAATGAGAAATGCCCCCAGCGGCGGATGCGGTACTGCATCCTAAGATCTGACCGTGTAAGTGTCTTACACATGTCAGATTTTGTGCCTAACTTTGGAAAAAGCCTTTTGAGAAACGTTTCCAAAGTTAGGCACAGACTGAACAGCAGTTAAGTCTGCGTATCTCTTTTGGGAATCAGGCCCAGTGAATATAAAAGTGTAAGATGAGCGCAAAGGAATATGACATATGGCATAAACAAATAGTGAACAATATAGCAAATAAAAGTTTACGATCCTCTGAAATAGAGGAAAATAACTCCAATCCACATGCAGTGGCGTGAGACAAGTGCTAAACACAGATAGTCCAATGGGGTGATGCAAATAAGAAACTGAATAAATAAAGCAATTAAATGTCCCAAATAACAACAATCAATAATAAAGTGATTCGTGTAAACGTGCTGGCAGCGATGGAGTGATCCAGTTGCATATGGTGAACAACACCCGATGATCGGGCTCACAAAGCGCTTACCTCCCTTACAGGGAAAAACAGCATCGGAATCATCAACTGGACTGTCCCACAACTTCTCCAATGAGCGACCGCCGTCCTCTCGATTATTCTCCAGGCGCGTGTCCTCCACTCTGTGTATGGTTTCGGGCTTCCCAAAGATGGCGACTCAGTATCCCAGCAAACACAAGGTGATTAAAAAGAAGAAAAAGGGCTCCAATAGTGAAGTAATTCTCAACGAATGTTTAATTGATAAAAGAAATCTGTGTGCATAGCAAAAACTTTCAGGATAAAAAACGAGATAACATGCAGCGGAGGTACGGACGAGATGCCGCGTCACTTCCGGTAATTCTAGATACGCCTTACGCGTTACGTCACGACACTTGACTTCATCAGAGGCTGGGGATTGGTTGAACCCGCTCTTCTTAAATAGAGCAGTGAGCGGAAGTTCAATGCGGCCATTTTCAATGCTGGATGCCCTTAGGCCGAGCCATTTTGGATAAGGGAACACACACAGCAATCTTTAATAAAGAATGGGCAAAGACAGAGCACAAATATATATCCAAATACACGAGCATATTGGTCAGTGTATTACCTGGACTTGATTGAAGAGGCTAAAACAAGATAATTGCACATATAGACAAATAGTCATAAAAGTGCAAAGTGGGAAGACCGGAACATATCGTGAGCACAGAAGGTCACTTAAAACGTTCTAATAGTAGATAACGGTCTGTGCTGAATCAGATATGGGAAGAAACCATTAGCTTCTCTTGTATATAAAATTGCATATTTAAAATACTAAAATAGGTTAAAATTAATTAACATATATATATTAAATATATGATATATTAATATAAAATGGGTCACCGCCCAAAAATGTGTAATATAAAATGATAAAATAGTAATAAAATCCACCCTAGCTCAAAAAATTGCCCGTCATCACACAATCTAATAAATGCTAGTTGCCATTGAATATAGGGCAGGCAAGGGGTGGAAAAAAGGGTAAGAATAAAAATAAAAAATAAACCGAAGTGTTTTTTGTGCTAGGGTGGATTTTATTACTATTTTATCATTTTATATTACACATTTTTGGGCGGTGACCCATTTTATATTAATATATCATATATTTAATATATATATGTTAATTAATTTTAACCTATTTTAGTATTTTAAATATGCAATTTTATATACAAGAGAAGCTAATGGTTTCTTCCCATATCTGATTCAGCACAGAGTTATCTACTATTAGAACGTTTTAAGTGACCTTCTGTGCTCACGATATGTTCCGGTCTTCCCACTTTGCACTTTTATGACTATTTGTCTATATGTGCAATTATCTTGTTTTAGCCTCTTCAATCAAGTCCAGGTAATACACTGACCAATATGCTTGTGTATTTGGATATATATTTGTGCTCTGTCTTTGCCCATTCTTTATTAAAGATTGCTGTGTGTGTTCCCTTATCCAAAATGGCCGCGGCTCGGCCTAAGGGCATCCAGCATTGAAAATGGCCGCATTGAACTTCTGCTCACTGCTCTATTTAAGAAGAGCGGGTTCAACCAATCCCCAGCCTCTGATGAAGTCACGTGTCGTGACGTAACGCGTAAGGCGTATCTAGAATTACCGGAAGTGACGCGGCATCTCGTCCGTACTACCGCTGCATGTTATCTCGTTTTTTATCCTGAAAGTTTTTGCTATGCACCCAGATTTCTTTTATCAATTAAACATTCGTTGAGAATTACTTCACTATTGGAGCCCTTTTTCTTCTTTTTAATCACCTTGTGTTTGCTGGGATACTGAGTCGCCATCTTTGGGAAGCCCGGAACCATACACAGAGTGGAGGACACGCGCCTGGAGAATAATCGAGAGGACGGCGGTCGCTCATTGGAGAAGTTGTGGGACAGTCCAGCTGATGATTCCGATGCTGTTTTTCCCTGTGAGGGAGGTAAGCGCTTTGTGAGCCCGATCATTGGGTGTTGTTCACCATATGCAACTGGATCACTCCATCGCTGCCAGCACGTTTACACGAATCACTTTATTATTGATTGTTGTTATTTGGGACATTTAATTGCTTTATTTATTCAGTTTCTTATTTGCATCACCCCATTGGACTATCTGTGTTTAGCACTTGTCTCACGCCACTGCATGTGGATTGGAGTTATTTTCCTCTATTTCAGAGGATCGTAAAATTTTATTTGCTATATTATTCACTATTTGTTTATGCCATATGTCATATTCCTTTGCGCTCATCTTACACTTTTATATTTACAGTTTAAAAGAAATAAAGGTCCCCGGGTTACAAACAAGATGGGTTCTGTAGGTTTGTTCTTAAGTTAAATATGTATGTTAGTTGGAACAGGTACATTTTTTTAAGTTTAAAACCAGACAACATTTTTTTTTACGCTTTTTGAATAGCATAAGGAAGGGTTAAACATTTGTTGTGCTCTCTCCCCCTGTTAAGATTTCAACTCACTTTTTGTCCCTGTGACAATTGGATTTTGAAACATTTGAATTGTCGTGGAAAAAAAAATTGTTGATAAAGCTGCAGTGGAGACACCTTTTCCCATGATAACTCTCAGGCCCCGTACACACGACCGAGTTTCTCAGCAGAATTCAGCCAGAAACTCGATCGGAGCTGTATTCTGCCGAGAAACCCGGGCGGGTGTACACTTTTGGCCGAGGAAGCCGACGAGGATCTCGACGAGGAAATAGAGAACATGTTCTCTATTTCCTCGTTGTTCAATGGGAAATTTCAGCTCGCCGAGATCCTCTGCGGCTTCACAAGGAACTCGACGAGCAAAACGATGTGTTTTGCCTGTCAAGTTCCTCGGACGTGTGTACGAGGCCTTACAAGAGTGAATTTTCCTTTCTGGGGTTGATTTCCTCTCACTTCCTGTGGTCTCCCTCTTTTTGTAAGTATGAATCATATGTAAGTCGTAGGTTTGTAACTCAGGGTATGCCTGTATAACAAAGTAAAGAAATTAAAAATTAAAAGTCTTAGGCCGCGTACACACGGTCGGACAAAACCGATGAGAATGGACCGTGGTTCAGTTTCATCGGTCCAAACCGACCGTGTGTATAGCCCATCGGTCTGTTGTCCTTCGGTCCAAAATTTTAAAACATGCTTTAAAATCGAACCGATGGCCCGCTGCCCGATCGGTCCAAACTGATGGCTAGTACAGAAAGCATCGGTTCAAAACCCGCTCATTCTCAGAATAAATCGACGCATGTTTGGAAGCATTGAACTTCGTTTTATTCAGCACGTCGTGTGTTTGACGCCACCACGTTCTGACCCGATAGTTTTTTGGAACGATGGTGTGTACGCACATCAGACCATCAGGCCACTTCAGCGGTAAACCGATGGAAATGGCCCGTCGGACCATTCTCATCGGTTTGGAACGACTGTGTGTATGCGGCCTTATAGATAATGGAGTCAAACATTTTCTGATTTACAAGATTAACATTAATTCCCCACCAGAAGAGATTTTTCAGTGTTTCCATGTCATACATCTTATAAACAATCTTACTTGTAGAAAGGAAACACTAAGAAAGTGAAGACTAACTCAGAAGCACCAGTTCTTAAGAACTCAGGACTGGTGCCAGACCTGAATTATTAACTCAAAATAGTCAAATAACATCACAGCCACAAACTGTAAGCTTATTTTACACAAACTACCCCTACACCTTCTTACATACAGTATCTGCCAATAAAGTAGGTACTTTTGTATTATATGGTAGGAATGCCCAAAGTTTAGATAATTATTGTCACGTGTCTACCAGGTTATCAATACAGCTTTCTGTAATCTTTTTCACTATGACCTGTAAGAGGTCTTAGTGAATAAATATATAAATAAATAAAAAAAACAGTATGAACAGAAAATATGTTTTAGCTAATATTAAATACCATATTTTTACAGCAGCACAGAGGGTGACAGCTAGAGCTTACAAAATTCCAAACATTTTATTCATGGAAATTAAAAGTGAACAAAGGTCTTTGAGAAACATAGGGGAATGCAAAATATCACCATGCAAGCAAAAGTATGGTACTCATGGGTATTACATTATCTACTCACAAGTTTCAAAATTAACGCACTAGTAATTTAAACTGTTTGAAAGAGCAAGCTATCAACATGTTACACACTTACTAAGGCCTAAAGAGGTTACCAATGGGCATCCTCCTTTGGTAATATACCCTACCTGCAGTCTACCTTTCTTTGAAGAACCCACAAACCACCTACAACCTACAGCGCTTTTTCTCAAACTTGTCCTTATATTTATTTCTCACACTAAACATTTCAACCATTATGAATAATGAAAATATGTACACTCAATTGAAAATTGTCTGAAAAAAGAAATGTAAAATAGTGAACATATTTCAGCATCTACTAATGTTCAATTTACCATAAATAAATAGCATATACAGTAGAAGGCCGTAATAATTATGTATTTCTCCATCATTGGTAAAATAGATGATTTTAGCAGAAGGAAGTTGCTTTGGGAGCCAAAATCTGTTGGTCTGCATGCTCAACTCATAATTATCAGACCCTGTTCAAAAAATAATATGTGAGCAGATGACGTTAGGTCTTAGTCTAGGGCATGAGGGCCACCAGTGACTTTTTCAACCTTCAAACCTTCCTAGGTTCTGGTACCTGCACCCACTCCCACTTCTCCCAAACATTGATGAAGATTAAATTATAACTATACTATACCACGGAGCTCCGTGCACAGCAGGGACCGAGCGGCACAAACCAGCCCAAATAGCGGCTATCCACGATCACAGACCGGCCGTGCATCTCCCGCGGACATCACCCGACATGGTGAGCAAAAGAAAAGGCGCCCAGTGGCCGCAGAAACTCACAGAGTTCTTGTCCTGGGAGCAGAGTCAAGATGGCGCCGAATCTCCTGTGCCAGCTGCAGCCAGCACTCCTCAAATGCATCATACTAAGGGGAAACCACCTAAAAGGACATCACCCTCAACTGGGAAACCTTCACCTGTACCCTCCTCAGCCTCTGGTAGTCCTTAAAAGTCGAGACCGAAGCTGGATGGCGTGGATCCTAATCAGGAGGTGAGTGCAGGCCTGGACTCAGGGGATGACACTAGAGAGCTCCCTGACTCCATCAATCATTTTCCCACCAGTAACCAGCCTGTTATGGATACAACTCTCAAAGACATGCTGGTTTCACTTAGAAGCTCACTACACAGTGACATGATGGCCTGTGTTCGCAAGTTTAGCAGTGATTTACAGTCAGTGACAGATGGAGTGGAACACGTGGAGGGCAAAATGGGGGAATATGCGGCTACTATCAACAGCCTTGTGGATGCCCATGACGCTAGGGATGAGGAGATGGAAATGGTTAAAGCCAAGCTCGCAGACATTGAGGATCGTTCCAGGAGGAACAACCTCAAGATTAGGGGGGTCCCTGAGTCTGTCTCACAGCCGGAGTTGCGTGCATATGCTATCCAGCTGTTTAAAGCCATACTACCCGATCTCTCTGATATAGACACTACAATTGACAGGATACATAGACTACCGAAACCTTCCTATTTACCAGACCAAGTCCCACGGGATGTGATATTGCGTCTTCACTTTTTTCAAGTGAAGGAACGCCTTATGGTCGCTGTGCGCAACAAGGATCTCCTCCCCGCCCAACACAAGGATCTGCAATTCTTTGCGGACCTTTCACAGTTCACACTACAAAAGAGGAGAAGCCTGAATACCATCTCTAAAACCCTACGCAACCACAAGATAATTTATAGGTGGGGGTTCCCGACAAAATTTATCATTACTAATGAGGGGAGAGATCACATGGTTGCCTCCCTTACTAAAGGGCTCGAGCTGCTTATAGCTTGGAACATAATCCCTGAAGACTCCTCCCGCGGATCCAACAACCGAACCCTGAACCGTAATACTGACGACTGGCATCTGGTCGACTCTAAAAATGCCCGCTCACACCGTTGATTACTGGGCTGTTCCATACCACCATGTTGTTTTTTCAGAGGTCCCTGTTATGGAGGTAACTTGCTGAGCTAGACTGTTACCCTTCATTTGGACCGGCGTTGGTCCACACTATATCCGGGTCGTCATGGCCCTCAAGTCTTCCTTTTTATGTTTTTTTTTTTATTCGTTTTCATGTTCTTTGTTTTTGTTCTTTTTTTTTCTTCTTCAATTTTTGGTTTTCAGTATGCAGTTGGCTACTCATCCACCGTCTTTATCTTCTTGGAAAATATGGGTCCCACTTTACAGTTCACCTTGGCGGGAAATGCTCCTCTCCATGCTATGATCCAGGCCTCGTCTTCAGAAATGTGAGTGATTTGTACAGACACCAATTCAATCAGAGTGTTCATGTCATCGGGAATGTCTGTTAAGTTCATAACTATTATTGCGAGGGGGCTTAACCATCCGGTTAACAGGAGGTCGTTGTGGAGTGAGGCACTTCACCATGGGTCTGACATTCTCTGTGCCCAAGAAACTCACTTTTATAGCTTGAAGGCGCCTAAGTGTATCCACCCTAAATGTCCACACATTTTTACAGCGAGCGCTCAAGCCAAGAAAAGAGGAGTGCTTACAGCAGTGAGAGACACACGTTACACAGTGAACTTGTGGACCCTCAAGGTCGCTATCACATGCTCATATGCAACATTAATTCCACTACTTATACTGTTGTGAACGTATACGCGCCTAATGTGCGCCAAGCCCGCTTTCTTCAACAGCTCCTTAAGAAAGTAAGGGAATTGCTCTGTGGAGATTTTAATCTCCCTCCAGATCCTCAATTGGATTCCACGTCCCACTCCCACAGACATCACCACTCGCTGCAACCTATTTTGCACACTTATGACCTTTATGATGCCTGGCGATGCGTCAACGGTACAGAAAAGGATTACAGCCATGGAGTTTACACTTAATTGGACCTTTTCCTGACCGATAAGTGGATGAAAACTAGGATCAAGGCTTCTAAGATAAATGATATCACTTGGTCGGACCATGCTTCTGTGACGCTTTTGGTTGATGACTCGTCAAGCGTGAATACTTGTTTCGTTTGGCGGTCCAACCCGAGGCTGTTCCAGGATGGTCCCTCCAAAGAATACTTGTTAAAGTCTTTGAATGATTTATTTTCTTGCAATGTTAACTCTGTGTCGGACTCCATGGTCCTGTGGAATGCTCATAAGGCTTATATGAGGGGGATTCTTATACATTTAGGCTCTAGGACTAAGAGGCAGAGGAGACAGGCTATTCAAGACCTTATGTCTAAAATTCAGAGGTTGGAAGCCCAGAACAAACAACAAGTTTCCCCATTAATTTCAGAACAACTGTCCCATCTCAGGTGCGAACTTCGTCTTATTTTGTTGAATGATTTTGAAAAAGCTTCCAAACGTCTTAGGATGACTTATTATGTGAGCGGCAATAAAGCTGGGAAGTTATTAGCAAATCACCTAAGGGGGCAGAGGCTTAAGATGAAGCTTCCCTTTGTTTATCACCCTATCACGCATGAAAAACTATGTCATCCACAGGCTATAGCGGATGCCTTTAGCACCTACTATAGCTCCCTCTATAATCTGAAGGACGATCCACTTACGGCTCAACCTACAGAGGCCATGATCTCAAAGTTCCTTGACAAATTGGACATTCCCAAAGTTTCAGAAGCTCAGTTGGAACTCCTAAATTCTCCATTCTCAGTAGATGAAATATCTAAAGCTATTGACCACCCCCCAAATAATAAATCACCAGGTCCGGATGGCTTTTCAGGGGAATATTACAAAACTTTTAAATCTGTCTTAGCCCCTTATTTGGTTGATGTGTTTGATGGGGCTGTCTCCTCCTCCTCTTTCCCCTCGGAGATGTTAAAGGCTACAATTGTTGCGTTACCAAAGCCGGGGAAAGACCCTGATGTACCACAAAACTTTAGGCCCATATCGTTATTGAACAACGACTTGAAATTGTATGCTAAGCTCCTCGCGAACAGGCTGGTGGATTTGCTTCCCTCTCTTGTGCACCCGGATCAATCGGGATTTACTAAAGGCAGGCAAACCTCCGATGCAACGAGACGTCTAATTAATATTATTCATTTGGCCAGTGCTACAAAAACGCCTTCTCTGCTCCTAGCTTTGGATGCAGAGAAGGCGTTTGATAGGGTTCACTGGGAGTTTTTGGCAAGAGCACTAACTAAATTTGGATTTGTGGGCAGAATACATTCCGCCATTATGGCGCTTTACACGGACCCTTCGGCCCAGGTGTTCGTTTCGGGTATGCTCTCTACTCCATTTAAAATTTCTAACGGGACCCGTCAGGGATGTCCACTATCCCCGCTCATATCTAATTTAATAATGGAGACCTTAGCTACACATATGCTCTCTGACCCAGAGATCAGTGGTTTCAAAACCAGGAGATCGGATCACACCATCAGCCTGTTCGCGGACGACGTAGTCCTAATGCTCACTAATGTAGAATCCTCCCTGGCTTCAGTCCAGAGGGCATTACAGTTGTTCTCATCATTCATTTTAAGCATGGGAGTTTCGGAGTACACCAAAAAACTCTTGAGCGAGAGGTTTCCATATGTATGGAGAGAGAATGGTATCTCATATTTGGGCATAACACTCACCTCCAGTACCTCTGACTTGTTCAAAGCAAACTATACCCCTCTCATCCAGTCACTCCCCTCTAAATTTAACAGATTAGCGAAATTTGAATTGTCCTGGTCGGGCCGTCTGGCCGCATTTAAAATGCAGATACTCCCACAATTGATTTATCTATTTAGAACCCTTCCTATCCCCGTTCCCAAATCCTTCTTCTCCACTATACAATCTATTATTAACAAGTTTCTTTGGGGGGGTAAGAAAGCACGTTGCGCTTTTAGTAGAATTATCAAACACAGGTCCGTGGGAGGGATCAGTCACACGATCATTAGAGACTACTATACTGCCGCAATACTGGCTCAACTAAAGGGCTGGTTCCAACACGCTACCCCTACACTGTGGGCTCTTCTTGAGCAACAGCAAATACCTGGCAAAAACCTATACAATTATCTAATCTCCAACGGAACCTCGATAGGACCGTCGACAGATGTGGGGCCTTCCATCCTTGCGTCTATTACTTCCTGACGCGAGTTGGTCACTCATGATTTCTCTGCTCATAAACTCAGCACTCTGAAGTTCCCCTTGTCAGCCTTGCCCCTGTATATCCTGGGTATCTCACTTACAAAATGGAATTCTGTTAGGGACCTAAACCTGGAAGATCTATTAGTAGGCCCGGCCCTCAAATCCTTTAGGACTCTCCAGTTGGAGTTTTCCGTACCTGGGAGTGAACACTATGGATACATTCAAATCTCACATTTCCTTAAGCAGGTGGGTGGGCTACAGGTTTCCCTCCCCTGGCAGATAACCCAATATTACTTATCGACGACCACTAATATAAAGGGTATTTCCCTATTATACTCTACTCTTCAGAACAAGCAAATGTTCACAAAGGCACCCTCTATGCATGCCTGGGAAAATGATTTAAAAAAAGAGTATTCTGAGGAGCAATGGGCCACGGCACTGAAAGTATCTTACGCCTCCACTAGCTGTGCTAATTTATGGGAGTTGTTCCAAAAATGTTTGCTTCGATGGTACCTCACCCCATATAGGATCTCTAAGTTTGCTAAGGGAGGGTCTCCCCTTTGCTGGAGACAATGTGGGGAGGTGGGCACTCTTTATCATATACTATGAGAGTGCCCTAAGCTATCTCATTACTGGAGGGGGGTCTATGATTTAATATCACAGGTTACATGTGTTCAGTTGACCCCATCACCGGGAATGGTGTCGCTCTCTCTGGAAATGGATCTTGTCCCCTATAGCTCAAGAAAGTTATTGTCTCATATCTTCATAGCTGCTAGCTATGCTGTAGTTAGGCATTGGAGGGATAATATTTGCCCGGGGCTCCCTGAGGTCACACAAATTATTCATACCCATGTTACATATGAACAACTCTTCGCTCACAGTAGGGGGAGACACTCTTTAATTGTAAAAATTTGGGAGCCATGGAATATATGGCACTCCAATTCTCCTAGATAGGATTCTGCTGTAATGTTTATTTCGTGAAATGCCCTATGTATCCATTATATTATATTACCTCACATCAGTGTGGTTTTCTTTTTCCTTTTCTTTTTCTTTTTTATCTTCCATTTTCCTTGACTACTCCTGCTATTTTGTTTATAATATGTTATTGTTTTTAATTTTGCAGCTTATTTTTCTTATCGTCATTGTTTTATATGCGGTAGTGGTGGCGGCTGCCGCCACAAGTGTTGGTATAATATTACGCATACCCATGTTCTAGGTTGAGGACTCTTTATGTGCCACCTTGCCTCGGCACAGTGTATGTACCTATTTGTACTCTGTTTCTTATTCTGGAGAAAAAAAACAAAAACTATTGAAATTAAATTATAACTAAAGGCAAAACATATTTTTTTAGTTTTGAAGAGAGTTCAGAGGGATTAGAATGCTTGTCAGTTTTTATTGCTGTCTGTGTTCCCGTTAAGAAGATTCACCCTCTTTATATTTCAGTTTACCAATATCATTGAAAATGAAAGAAAAAGACTATCCCACATTTTGGGTTGCCACCATAAAAGTAATAGAGGGGAAATCTTCCAATGGGGACACTGGTTCTAGTGACCTGGGGGTCCCCAAGGAATTCCCTTTTTATTTGCAGGTATTTCGTCCCTCTTCCTGTTTGGCTATGGGACAGGAAGTGAAGGGAAATTTCTGCAATGGAACACAGATGGTGAAAAAAATTGTGACAGGGGTTATAACCTTTCCTTGCTCTATCAAAAATGAAAAAAAAATGTTTTGCATAAAGTTATATTTTACCTGCTCTCTTGGAACAATGGGTGCTAACAGAACCTCTAACAAAGGAGGCAACAACGTTATCACTAGTTTACTTTAACCACTTGCTTACTGGGCACTTAAAACCCCTTCCTACCCAGGCCAATTTTCAGCTTTCAGCGCTGTCACTCTTTGAATGGCAATTGCACAGTCATGCTACACTTCAACAGTCATGTAATCCACTTACATAAGTGAATCAGAAGTCCATTTATAGGAGAAATATAAATTAATTGATTTCTGTCTCTTGTATGGTGATTTATATTTTATTTCCCACCGTAAAACACCATCCATGCTAAAAGGTTTTGGTCCCAATTAGTTAAATAGTAAATCTTTATGATCCACAAAATATATGTCTTCTGTATTTTGTACATATTATCTAAGAATATAATAGCCAACTGACTTAGTATACAAAGAGTACCCCCCACCTACACACACACACACACACACACCGTCATTTACCTAAAAAAAATATAAATCTTATACTATGACAAAAAAACACAATTTATCATGTTATTATTCAACACCGTAAACTTCAAATCCAAAAGTAAGAAGCAATTAAAGTTTTTTTTCAAAATCCATGTTGATAGATTAAAACAGCAGCTTCCAATAAATCAGTGTATTTCTCATTTCAAATACTATGTCAAGGTAAACCAAGGTGAATGTTATTTTACAAAGAAACCACTAAAAATAGGATTTTTCTGAAAAATAAATAATGGGGAGATTTACTAAAACCGTTCTCACAGAATCTGGTGCAGCTGTGCATAGTAACTAGGGATGAGCCCGATGTCCGAGTCGAACATAAGTTCGACTCAAACATCGGGTGTTCGCTCATTCGCAGCATTTAGAACATTATGGGGCGTTTGCAGGAAATTTGAGCATCCGCAGAACACCCCATAATGCACTGAAAGATGGCAGTGCATTGACAGCTGCTGATTGGCCAAAGCATGCACCTGACCTGCATGCTTTGGCCAATCACAGCGCACTCTGCTGTGAGAACCATGATTGACCAAAAGCAGGGTGCCATTTGACGTCATGTCACATGACGTTAGAAGGGGTGGGGTCACCCGGTTATGTCACTGGGTGGCCCAGCCCTCAGCTATATAACAGCTGTCATCCCAAAAAGGCTGCAGTCGACGGGACACCTTCTATGGATGCAGAGTTTTAAACACCAAATTGTTTGTTTTTTCAGTCCATCTGCGCTGTGCTTGAAGATGGATTTACATTGTGGGACACTTTTTTTTTTAATAAAGGACTGTCTCCTGTAATTTTTACTTTTTTGACACTTTTTTTGGTGAATGAGCAGGTGTACAATGTACCTGATACCCATTCACATGGGAAGGCCAGGTGTGGGGACCACCTTGTCAAAGGGGGCTTCCAGATTCCGATATGCCCCCACCCGCAGACCCACACAACCACCGGGCAAGGGTTGTGGGGAAGAGGCCCTTGTCCCCATCAACTTGGGGAGAAAGTGTTTTGGGGGACCTGGTACGGGTTCAGGGGGGCACTCTCTCATCCCCCCTTTTACTGCAACCTGACAGGTTGCATGTTTGGATAAGGGTCTGGTATGGATTTTGGGGGGACCCCTAGGCAATTTGTTTTTAATTTTGGGGCAGGGTTCCCTTTAAAATCCATACCAGACCTGGAGGGTCTGGTATGAATTCTGGGGGCCCACGCCATTTTTTTTTGGCATGGGGTTCTCCTTAATATCCATACTAGACCTGAAGGGCCTGGTATGGATTTGGGGGGGGGGGCCCTACATAATTTTTTTTTATTTTGGCACATGGTTCCCCTTAATATTCATACCCATGCTGTTTTTTCAATGATTTGTATCTATATTTTCAGGATCGGACAATACATTAAAGCCGCAAGCAGTTTTACATGCCATTTTTTCCTAAATGTCAATTTGCTGTGGTACTGTTATGAACATGGGAAAGATGTCCCCCAGGCACAATATTTAAAGGAATATTTCATTTTTATTGTTTCACTTTAAGCATTATTAAAATCAGGACCCAGGTCCTTAAACACTTTTTATGGCAATACCCTGCATATATTTTTTTTAAAATGAGCACTTCTGATTTTTCACGTTTGTGTCCCATAGACTTTAATGGTGTTCGCACACATGTTTTGCCTGTTTGCATGTTCTGCTGAGAACCGATCCGAACCGGGGGATGTTCAGCTCATCCCTAAGGCCCCTTTCACACTGGGGCGGGGGCATCATCGGTGGTAAAGCGCTGCTATTTTTAGCGGTGCTTTAGCGTCAATTTCGCTGCGCTATTTGGCCACTAGCAGGGCGCTTTTACCACCCGCTAGTGGCTGAGAAAGGGTTAGAACCACTGTAAAATGCCTCTGCAGAGGCACTTTTCAGGCAGCATAGCCGTGATGTCCATTGATTTCAATAGGCAGGAGCGGTGGAGGAGCGGTATACAAGCCGCTCCTTCACCGCTCCAAAGATGCTGCTAGCAGGACATTTTTTACCGTCCTGCTAGTGCACCGCTCCAGTGTGAAAGCCCTCGGGCTTTCATATTGGAGCGACAGCAGCAGGTGACTGGAGAGACAGCAGCGGCTGTTTCAGGTCGCTTTGCAGCCGCTATTTTTAGGGTTATAGTGCCTGCAAAGTGACCCAGTGTGAAAGGGGTCTAATAGTAACCAATCAACTTCTAGGTTTTTTGTCAAAGCTTAAAGTTGTTGTAAAGCTATTTTTTTAACCACTTAAGGACCGCCTTATGCCGATATATGTCGGCAGAATGGCACAGCTGGGCACAATCACGTAAGGGTACGTCCCCTTTAAGTGCCCAGCTGTGGGACTCGCCCGCAACCCGGTCCGAAACTCTGTGACTGCGGCCACGGGACCTGCGGACCCGATCGCCGCCGGTGTACCACGATCGGTCAAAAGAGCTGAAGAACGGGGAGAGGTGTGTGTAAACACACCTTCCCTGTTCTTCATTGTGGCAGTGTCAGTGATCGTCTGTTCCCTAATATAGGGAAAGACGATCACTGATGTCACACGTCCAACGCCGCCCCCCTACAGTTAGAAACACATATGAGGTCACACTTAACCCCTACAGTGCCCCCTAGTGGTTAACTTCTAAACTGCAATTGTCATTTTCACAGTAATCAGTGCATTTTTATAGCACTTTTTCGCTGTGAAAATGACAATGGTCCTAAAAAGGTGTCAAAATTGTCCGATGTGTCCGCCATAATGTCGCAGTCATGAAAAAAAAAATCGCTGATCGCCGCCATTAGTAGTAAAAAATAAAATTATAAAAATACCATAAAACTATCCCCTATTTTGTAAACGCTATACATTTTGCGCAAACCAATCGTTAAACGCTTATTGCAATTTTTTTACCAAAAATAGGTAGAAGGATACGTATCGGCCTAAACTGAGGAAAAAGTCAGTTAAAGCGACGCAGTGCCGGATCGCAAAAAGGGGAAAGGTCCTTAACCTGCATAATGGTCTGGGTCTTAAGTGGTTAACCTTAATGCATTTTCTGCATTAAGGTATAAATGCTTTTATAAGTGACTCCCCCCAGCCCCCCTTAAATACTCATCTGAACCTTATCTCATTCCGGCGCTATGCACGTCTGCAGTATCTCATCTCCCCTCCCCAGTCTCATATGCTAGGCTGAGAGCAGCGGGAGCTATTGTCTCCTGCTACTGCCAGTCAAAATCTGTAAGCAGATAGCAGGGAGCAGGGTCGGGGCTGTGTCCTGCTGTCTGTGTCAATAGATGCAGACAGCGAGGTTCTGAATCGAGTACATGCAAGTGCCCCCATAAAAAGCAGCTTCCTATGGGAGCACTCAGCAGAAGGGAGGAGCCAGGAATGCCAGCGTAGGACCCTAAAAGAGAGGGATCAGGGTTGCTCTGTGCAAAACCATTGCACAGAGCAGGCAAGTATAACATGTTTGTTATTTTAATGAAAAAACCCTAAAGCTTTACAATTACTTTCTTTTTATGAGGAGGTAAGTAAAACCTTAAACAGAGGGGTGGCTGTGAATGTCATATACTTGGAGTTTGCAAAAGCATTTGACGTTCCTCACACATGGCTAATGTGTAAGGTTAAGTCTTACAGGCTTGGAAAAATGAGTTTGCAAATGGATAGAAAACTGTCTAAACTATCGAATTTAGAGAGTAGTGGTTAATTATTCTTGCTCTGTATGGTCTAAGGTTATCAGTGGTGTACCCCAAGGTTCAGTGTTGGGATCCTTACTTTTTTATATATTTATAAATGATTTGGGTCTGTGATTAAAAGCATAATTTTAGACTTTTCAGATGACACCAAACTATGTAGTGGAATAACATCCTTACAAGATGTCTCCAACTTACAAGACAACCTCAATGCACTGTTACATTGGGCAACTATGTGGCAAATGAGGTTTAATGTTGATAAATGTAAAGCTGCGGTTTTCAAAGCGAGCAAAATCCTTTCTTTTTTTTTTTATCTCTTTATTAATTTTTTTCTTTTCACATATTCAGCTATACATTTCACATTTCCATTGTTAAAATCACATTGAATGAATGAATGAATGAAAAACGTATATAGCGCGGCACATGCGAACTGAATCGCCTCTGGGCGCTTGATGTTTTGTGTCTCATGACATCAAAAGAGCAGAGTTTTAATTGATACAGATATTCCATTGCTTCACATCCTATTCCCATTTTCCTCATTCTTATCCCTTTCTTCCATTACTGTAGTTCCTTCCAACTTCCGTACCTCCCTACCCTGAAGCTGTTGTCACATTTTCTATCCAATTTGCCCATATTTTCTTATACTTTTCCCCATTTCCTCTATTATAGTATGTTTCCTTATACAGTGACAGATTATTATTTATCAATTTTTTCCATTGCGCCACAGAGGGGGCTTCCACTTTTTCCAGTTTAATACTATAGCCTTTCTTGCGTAGAAAAGCAACAATCCCACCTGTATTCTTTTTTCCCTGGGGATTATAGTTTCTTCTACGAGTCCTAACAAGCAGATTCCTGCCTCCAGGTCAAGTTGGACTAACGTCACTTCCTCAATTACTCTCAGGACCTCTCTCCAGAACCACCTTATTTTTGGACAGGTCCAGAATATATGTATAAAGTTCCCTGGAGTGCCTGTGCATCTCCAACAGTTTTGGGGATTTGATGGAAATATTTTGAACAGTTTATACGGTGTATAGTAGCTCCTATGTGTTATTTTAAATTGGATTAATTTGTCTCGGAGTGAGACTAAAATCTGAAATGGGAATTTATATATCTCCCCCAAATGTTCTGATGACAATTTTGGAACATCCCTCAGCCAACATTCACATAATTTATTCATATCTGGTGGTTCCATTTTTACTAAATGGGTATAAAGAGTTTAAATCAACCCTTTTTTCTTTCTCTTTCTCACCAGTTGTTCTAGGTCTGTTTCAATTAGATGTGGGATGCCATCAGGAAATTGGGCTACCAGGGCATGGACCAGCTGCATATGTCTAAACAATAACTCTCTGGTACATTCCATTTTTCTCTCATTTCTCTAAATGAGGATATTTTTCCCCTATCTTCTACTTGTGATATTTTTTTAATTTCAAATTTTGTCCATGCTCTGGGATCTTGAGTAGAAGTTAGATGTGCCAATTCGGGATTTCTCCATAATGGAGTATTTGGAGATATATCTGTTTTTAGGTTGCTCTCTCGTACTATGCCTGTTTTCCATACCCTTACTGTTGTCATCATTGACGGGGTTAAATCTCGCCTACATTTTAGCCCCCGAAATGGTAATGCCTGCAGTGCCTCCAAAGACTGGACCACTGCCACCTCCACCATTGTAGCAGGATCACATCCATCCGGATTGAACCATCTCCTTATTGTCACCAACTGAGTTGCGAGATAATATTTATATAGGTCTGGGAATGCTAATCCCCCTGTTCCACTGGACGCATAAGTGTTTTTAATTTTATTCTAGCTATTTTATTTTGCCATATGAATGAAGATAAGACACTATTTAGCTGTGTAAAGAAGCGTTTGGGTAGCCATTGTGGTGAATTTATGAACAGATATAGCAACCTTGGAAGAATCTTCATTTTTATTAGGTTTATACGTCCCAAAAGAGACAGCGGAAGCGTTTCCTATATCTTTAGTTTTTTCTTATATTCCTGCAGCACTGGGTCTAGGTTTAACTTTTTAAATTCCTCAGCCTGTCGTGATATTATTATACCCAAATATCTAAACTCTGTTACCCATTTCAATGGAAGATTTGGGGTTGCTATATCCTGCGCACCCTGATCGATAGCAAATAACAGGGATTTATCTCAATTTACTTTAAGTCCTGTAAAACCTGAAAAGACATTCAGTAGCTCTAGGGCTCCCTTCAATGATGGACCTGAGTCCCTTAGAAATAGTAGAATATCATCCGCATGCAGGGCTACCCTCTCCTCCAGCCCCCTATTCGGAGTTCCTGGATGTCTTGTGAGGTCCTCAGAGCCTCTGCCACTGGCTCTATTGCTACTGCAAAGAGTGCTGGGGAAAGAGGGCGGCCCTGTCTTGTGCCTCTGTACAGCTGAAAAAAGGATGACAATTTTCCCCCTAATTTAACTGCAGACATAGGTTTTCTATATATTACTTGTATCCATTTAATAAATGTTATTGGAAAACCCATTCTTCTATGTATCTCTCATTAAAAGGGCCATTCGATAGTATCAAAGGCCTTCTCTATATCTTGGTTCCAGCAATGTCTCTCTCTCCCTATCCGACAGCCATCCGAGGGCCACCTGGTCCAAAAGTTCCGTCATGTCCCCGGGCGGAAGTTGGAGGGGAGAGAAGAGGCATATAACCTACCATAATATTCCCCAAAAGCCTTCAAGATCTCTTCCGGTTATTTTACTTTCTTTCCTTCTGGTGTTTCTATTTCTGCTATATTTGTAGCCTGATGTTCTTGCTGCGCTAATCTCGCCAAAAATCTCCCACTTTTATCACCTTGCTCAAATATATTTTGTCTCTTTCTTTGTAATTCCAACCTTGTGATTTCCTCCATATGTAATTGTAGTTCTCGTTGTGTAAACATCATTAAATCAAAATTAGGGTTGCTTGAGTCTTGGCTATATTTTTCTTTACTACTCTCTACCTGTATTTGTAACTCCTGTATCTTAACCTTCTGTTTTTTATTTACTGCTGCAATATTTGAGATATATTGTCCCCGTAGGTATGCTTTGAACGCTTCCCAAACCATATCCACTGAGGCTGATCCTTCATTACTTTCCCACAATTTGTTTATTATAGTTACCATTTTTCTGCTATCTCTGGATGTCCCACCCATTGTGGATATAACCTCCACAATGCTGCATTTCTAAGAGTGGGAATACGTGTTGATACCAACGGAGCATGGTCTGAGAGACCACTCGGTAGGTATACAGCGTCTATAATATCTGTTAGCATTGTTGTGTCTGCGAAGGCTAGATCTATCCTCGACACTGTTTTGTAAGATGTAGAATAACAGGAGTACATCATTTTTTCTGGGTTTCTCCATCTCCATATCTCTGTCACTCCTGTCACTTGAGCCCGATTATATAGATCAGCAGACTGATACTTGGGAGGTATTGGTCTGTCCAATTTGTAGCACAGTACCAAATTAAAGTCTCCAATGAGCATTAATTTAGCTGGAAGAGATTGAATTATTCTTTCCATTATCTTATTCAAGATTTCGACAGAGAATGGAGGTGGAATATATATTGCCACTACAATACATTTTTTTTGTCCAATCATATACTAAAAAAAAAAAAAAACTAACAGAAAAAGGGAAACTTGGAGGGTCCCTCTGCTCCTCCCTCCCCCCCCTATTTTACCCACCATTCATGTGTTTGTCAGTCTAATGTCAATTCCTGACGCTGATTATTTATTAGTGTATATTCCCCCGTTACCCAAAACCGAAAAAAAATATAAAAAAAAATAAAATGTACTAATTCCCCATACACATGTGTCTATGTATATGCCGTAAAAAAAAGTAAAGAGAGATAAGGGAAAAACCCTTCCTCTCCCTTTCCCCCCTTATGTGATCTATAGTTGTGACTTTATACTGTATTGTGATTCTTATATATTCTTATGGTATTTTACTTAATTCCTCTACTCCCCCCTCCCCCCCTTATACTACATTATACTTCTCCCTTTTCCCCTAAAAAAAAAAAACACAACCATCTCAAAAAAGAAGGAGGAGAGAAATAACTGTCTTATTTAGAGTCCAGCCATTCTGCAGCTGCAACTGATGTCTCAAAAAATTGCGTATGGTCTCCGTCTATAATTCTCAGTTTACTAGTATATAAAAGACTGAATTTTATTCCCTTTTCTCGTAGTCTTTTTCATACTTCAGTCTTCGTTCTACGCTGTTGTTGTACCTCGGGTGGATAATCTGGAAAGAATAACAGTTTGACATTCTCATATTGCACCTCAGATCTTGACCTTGCCATTGCTAGTATATGATCCCGATCTTTGTAATTTAATAATTTTAGAAGGAAGGGACGCGGTGGAGATCCTGGTTTCGGTATTTGGAATGAGATTCTATGAGCCCTTTCTACTACAAAGGTTGCAGAGGCATTTGAAAGATGTAGAACATTTAATAACAAATTCTCGATAAATTCCACTGGTTTATCTCCTTCTGCTCTTTCTGGTAGTCCAATAATCCTGATGTTATTTCTCCTCAGGCGCCCCTCTGTGTCTATAGCCTTATCTTGTAGGATATTTATTTGCTTTTTTTAACGCGTATAGCTCTTTGTTGTTCGTTCTTATTATATCTTCTATTTTTGATATTCGTACCTCCATTTCTGATGTTTTTTGTTTGACTTTTTCAAATTCATGTCTCATAATATTAATATCTATGGCTAAGGCATCAATTTTTGTTGTTAAGGTTTCGCTGCATAATTAAATGGCAGTCATAATATCTTTCCCAGAGGGTATGTGCTCTTGATCCATTTCCTTAGCTGTAATTTTCTGTGTTCCCGCTAATGATTCAATCTCAGAGGATTCTATAGTTTATTTTCCTGCTGCCTTTGCTACTTTAGCTGGCAAATGGGAGGGGGAGGTACAGGGGGTAATATTCAGATTTTTTTTGGCTTTACTTGGTGCCATCTAGGTCTATGTCTTCATTTAAGTAGGTAATGTAGGTAGTGTAGGTAATTTCCCGAGTATTTCACCTCCACCCCTCTCTATAGATACAGCTATATTTTCCCCGACAACACTGTTTATATAGCCTCAAAGGCAGGCAACTTAGAGGCGGTATTCAAGAAGGTAGCAGATGGACAGCAGGTATAATATGTTATCAGCTGTAGATAGCAGCATCAGGATTTAGATGGCAGATGGGTAGTGAATGACAATAATACACAGTAGTAGATAGCAGCAACTAAGCATCGGCAGGTGTTATATAACGGAAATATACAGCAGCAGCAGCAGCCAGCAAATAGATATCGGCCAAGGCACACAGTAATGTTTGATGTCTTCACATACCAATGCAGCGGATACACGACAGCGGCGACCGACAGCAACAGCAAGCAGGTCGCAGGCAGATCGCAGCAACAGGTAGTCAACAGCGACGGTTGATGGACATCGATAGGAAGGTGGCGAGAAGTGGTAGGTAGCGGTGGTAGATAACGGTAGGTAGCTTCAGGAGCCGAAACAGGTAACCAGGAGGCGTTGTTTAGATCCCCAGGAACAGGGGGATATAGAAATCCGGGGAGCCCGAGGATCGTTCAGCTGTCTGCCCGTCACCTAAAACCCCACAGCGGGGATTTTCAAAAGCCGCACCGAGAGCCTGGAACACAGGGACCGAGCGTCACGTGTCCTCCACTCCTCCTTCACCTCGCTTCCCTATCGGCTAGCCAGTCCGGTCAGCCAACCAATCCGCTGAGGGCGCCCAGAAGCCACGACAATCTGAACCTCTTCCTCCCCGCTCCACCACGACGAATGCAGCGATGGACACTGGTAACAGCAGCAACCGCAATTAGTGGTAGTAGCCAACTCCGGGACCTCCGCAGCTAACACGGGAGGGAGAAGGGGGGGGATCGGTCTCAAGAGACCCAGGGACTCTGCACAGATGCCCCTGTTGATGGCTTTTTTAGACGAAACGCATCGGGTACTGCTATACTAGCACCCTATACTGCTTTTTATTTACTTTCACGTGATTTTATGTACATTTTTCAAATAAAACCTTCATTGGTTTAAGTTTGATCTGCACCATTTGGAGCATTTTTTCTCTATTTCCATGACCACATTCACCCCACCTGCTCATTGAGGGTGACCATCTGACCTGCATCATTGAATTACATCCACCTGGTTCCTCGATTGGAGGTGTTCGTCTGAACAGGATTGACACAGCCATCATCACCTGGATTGTACATATGTGCAGAGTCCCTGGGTCTGTTGAGACCAATATGCCCTTCAGACTTGCTGTTTGTATAAACACGTAAGTCCACACCATCCGGTAAGAGTACCTATTTTCTCCAATTTTTGATGATAACTGCAGACAAATACACAAGATTATTATCTATTGATTTGAACTGTGCAGTACTCACCATTTGGAGCAATCTATCAAGCTGCTTGGAGTTCTCACTATAAGGACTTTATTGTGGTTTCTTTACACATCACTGGTCAATATCTAATGTTTAGACCTCATATATTTCAGCGCTGCACTTTATTATCTCCATAGCCATATACTTTGTTTGTGCCGCTCACTGTTCACTTATTTATTCATTTATTTATTTATTTATTTATTTTTGTATAGCGCAGTTGTTTTTCTTTCTATTCAGAAGGGGGCATCGCCCGAGTGTTATTTTAGGCAGTATCGCAGGTATCTCACTGGGGTCTCCTAGCACTCGCCGGATCACAGGATCAAAACGAAAAAGTCCGCCCACCACACAGCACATCCTCACGCTCACATGCTCAACGCCCTTCCAGCACCTCACACACCGAGCAAAATCCTTTCTAAAAATAATGCTGCATACACACGACCATTTTTCATGACGAGAAGAATGCCATTTTTTAAATTGGTCATGAAAAGCGGTCGCGTGCATGCTCCAGAGCATTTTTCTCGATGAGAAAAACGCGCGTAAAAAATTTAGAACCTGCTCTATTTTTTCTCGTTGTTTTTCACGTCGTCCTTTTTCACGTTGTGAAAAACGGTTGTGTGTATGCTTTAACGAGGGGGGAAAAAACGCGCATGCTCAGAAGCAAGTTATGAGACGGGAGCGCTCATTCTGGTAAAACTAGCGCTTGTAGCGGAGATAGCACATTCGTCATGCTGTAAATTATTGCATCGTTTATTGCAGTGCATTCTTTTCTTCTTTATAATGCTACAATAATCAACTTATTTTGCTGCTGTTATTCTCACAGAGTTATGACAAACTTGCTTCTTTATTATTTATCATGATCTCATGAATAATCTTTATTTTTTGTAAGCCAGATCTCCATAAAAATTGTTTTATTAAATTTTACAATCTTTTAATGAAGATCTTCTGAAAATCGTGAATCGTCTCTCACCAAACTTTTACTAACACTAAATCAGCAAAAGCAGCCCAAAGGGTGGTGCCATTTGAATGGAACTTCCCTTTTATAGTGCCATCGTACGCGTTGTCGTACGTGTTGTACGTCACCGCATTTTGCTCGAGGCAGGCTTGAGAGGAATTAAGTTGAGAAAAACTTTGTTTTTTTCCATGACATGAATAATGGTCGCGTGTATGTGGCGTAAGAGAGGTATGGACTCCAGAGAGAGAGATATAATTGTATCCCTGTAAAAATCATTAGTAAGACCTTATCTAGAATATGCAGTTCAGTTTTGGGCACTGATTCACAAAAAGGATATCGGGGAACTGGAAAAAAGTGCAGAGAAGAGCAACCAAACTTATAAAAGGCAATGAAGGAGCTCAGCTACAGTATGAGGAACGATTAGCTGAACTGAGATGAAGGGGGGATATGATCAACATGTATAAATACATAAGCGGTCCATATAGTAAACATGGTGTTGAGTTATTCACTGTAAGGTCATCACAGAGGACAAGGGGCACTCTTTAAATCTGGAGAAGAAGAGATTCCAAATACGGAAAGGTTTCTTCACAGTAAGAGCTGTGAAAATGTGAAATAGACTCCCTCAAGAGTTGGTCATGGCCAACTCAGTAGTTTAGGAAGGAAATTATTCCCCCACTGGAGCAAATTGGATCATGCTTTGCTGGGTTTTTTGCCTTCCTCTGGATCAACTGTGTGTATATATAAGATTGTATGATTTTTTTCCCCTTTTTTACGTTGAACTAGATGGACTAGATGTGTCTTTTTTCAACCAGACTTAAGCCTCCTACACATCAGATTTTTGGACGACCGTTCGTCCGTTTTTGTTACATGCTAGTCTCATTTCGAAAGTGAAGAGGTTACTCACCATACAAAAATTTTCATACGGCAGAATACAACTTCAGAAGTGAAGTAATGTGTTGATTAGTTTTGTATGTATACTTATTATTAAATGTAAATCAAACATTGAGTTCATGTAAGACAAAAATTATATAGCCTTCACATGAGAATGTTTTTGTCCAAAAAGTAATGCCGCGTACACACGATAATTTTTCGGGTTGTAAAAAACGTTGTTTTTTTTTAAAATGTTATTTAAAATGATCATGTGTGGGCTTCAGAGCATTTTTCGGGTTCTGAAAAACGACAAAAAAAAAATCGAACTTGCTTTATTTTTTAACAACGTTTAAACCGCATGCTCAGAAGCAAGTTATGAGACAGGAGCGCTTGTTCTGGTAAAACTACCATTCGTAATTGAGTAAGCACATTCATCACGCTGTAACAGACAGAAAAGCGCAAATCGTCTTTTACAAACACACAATCAGCAAAATCAGCCCCAAGGGTGGCGTCATCAGCATGGAACTTCCCCTTTATAGTGTCGTCGTACGTGTTGTACGTCACCACGCTTTGCTAGAGCATTTTTTTTCACGATCGTGTCTGGGCAACATTGTTTTAATGATGAAGTTGGAAAAACGTCGTTTTTTGAGAGGCTGAAAAACGTCTTTTTTTACAAGCCGAAAAATGATCGTGTGTACGCGGCATAAGAGTTGACTGGCTAAAGGACCATACTTATGGTAAGATTATCAGCCAATCGGGCGTATTACAAAAAGTACCTTACAAATTTTGGATTGTGTGTACAGGGCTTAACTATGTAACTTGCTGAATTTAGAATCTGATTGGAATTACGAGGTGCCTGATGACGAACCGTTAGAAATGCAGAGCAGCAGATATAAGGCATCTAATATGTACTACGCGGAAATGGCAGAAAAGGTGGATATCTTGCAGAAGTCGGATTACGACGCCAAGCATGGGCCCTATGCCCACCCTAATGTAAGGCCCTGTACACACGGTCGGACAAAACCGATGAGAATGGTCCGACGGACCGTTTTCATCAGTTCACCTCTGAAGTGGCCGTATGGCCTGATGTGTGTACACACCATTAGTTCAAAATCCGATCGGGTCAGAACGCGGTGACGTAAAAAACACACGACGTGCTGAATAAAATGAAGTTCAATGCTTCCAAGCATGCGTCGACTTGATTTTGAGCATGTAGCCGGTTTTGAACCAATGCTTTTCTGTACTAACCATCGGTTTGGTCCGATGGGGCAGCGGTCCATCGGTTCGGTTTTGAAGCATGTTTTAAAATTTTGGACCAAAGGAAAACAGACCGATAGCCTATACACACGGTCGGTTTGGTCCGATGAAAATGAACTTTAGTTCATTCTCATCGGACCAAACCGACCGTGTGTACGGGGCCTAAGGAAGGCCAAAATTATGGAGAAGGTGCAAACAAGTCTGGATCATAATTTTGGGGTGAAACGTTCGAAGGAACAGCTCAGAAAAAGGTGGTCAGACCTCAAACTGAGGGAGCCGGAACAATTAAGGAGCATCCAGAGAATGCTTGGAAAAAGTAAGTACTTCTCCTGTGTCCCTATATCATTATTGTTTTTCCTAACTTGCATGTTGCTCCATGTTGTTGCTTTTGCATATAGGACTTTCCAAAATAACAGTCGTTTCAGACACATCCGTTCGTCCACTACATACAATGTTTTTAGAAGAGACAGGGTAAACTTTTTGAATCTAGGCTTGATTATATTCCAAAAATATCTTTAAATAGGTGTCTAGCTGATGTGTTTGTACCTACAATTCATATCCAAATTAGATAAGTCTTATTAAGGAGAGGACACTCCACAGCTTTTAACACATCTGCACTCAGGAGCACTAGTGTGGGCCACCAGAACAACCTTTTGAGGGTGACCCACACAGGTGCTCCAGTGCATTTTTAGGGGTGTCTACATGTGTGAAACGTGTCCCAAAAAGGTGAGTATCCAAGAATAGAGTTTGCCCCAAAACATGTCTTCTGCTTGTAAATGGCCAAACTTGTACCCCACTTCCAAGCAATGTTTAATATTCCGTTTTTTTGCCTCAAATATGTGTGAGTGAAAAATATACTTTTTGTTTCATTCTCATAGGGGACAGAAGACTGGGAGGATCCCACTCCTCTGAGCCACAAAAAAATCGACCTCGCAAGGAGCCAAAACCCACCCGCCCACCTCGCAGGGAGCCAACACCCACCCGCCCACCTCAACCTCAGGATGTGGAGGAAGAAGAAGGGTTAGAAATTCCAACAACAGGTCAGTATCTGTCACTACAGCTTCAGGTAATACGAGATGTAGGCCTGCCGATGTGTAATTCTCCCCCTTTTTTTTTTAGGGGATGATTATGTGCCAGAAGGAAGGCCTCGATCCTCCCATGCCAAGAGCCAAAATCTCCTCCTACAAATAAAGGCCTGCAGGAGGGAGATGTCAGAAATAAAGCAAAGAATGGCCTTTATAGATCAAAGCTTGAAGGACTTGGGGGGCAACTAAAACTAAAACATTTTTGGGTTCCCAGTTTTAAACACAAACTTATTTTTTTTTTACTTTCAGGCCAAAATTTGTGGATGCTCACAGTAGGTCAACATGTGCTATCTGCCATCTCGGGATATCTATGTCCGTGTTTTGTGGGTGCAACCCCTTCCTCGCTACTCAAGTAGGTGAAAGGAAGAAGGGGTTGCACCCACAAAACACGTCCATTGATCACCCATGATGGCAGATAGCAGATGTTGACCCTAGAAAGACTGTGTGCATCCTCAAAATTTGGCTTGTCCAGGGGTGCCAACACCCCATCATAATATGGGCAGATAGACAATGTTGTTATATAAAAAAAGGCTACGATATTGCCTAGAGGTTACCATTGTTACATTTTGTGCTATATAAGAATCTGTTTTTATTTTTGGTAAAAAAAAAAATGACAGTTTAGGGCAACTAAAAAAATAAATAAAAAAGTAAAAACATGTGTGTGAATATGCACCAAGGGAAATGTTTGTTAGTTGATAATGAAAATACACTTGACACTACATGTAGTACACTATGAAAAATTAAGAGACAGCTAAAATAAACACAAGCGAGACATAACAATTTTTTAGAAAACAGATTTTTAGTTGGTTTGGTTCCAAAATTAAGCCAGATTGGCTTGCGAGGGAATGGCCCCCCTACCCATGAAGTAGTCCACATATTGATCCCAGACTGCACGGCACTTTGGGGGGGCAAGCCAGTATGGGCAGGTTGGAGGCCTGGCAATGAGAGTTCAGCATTGGTAAGTCCAGCCTCGGGCCAAACCGTGGCCATATAGGTCGGAGATTGTCTCCGCAAAAAGTTGTGCAAAATGCAGCGTGAAAAAAATGATGTAATTCCACTTGTACTCCCCCATATGTAACGATGTAAGAAACAGGCGGAACCGGCTGGCCATTATGCCAAAGGCATTCTCCACTACTCTTCGGGCTCTGGCCAGCCGGTAGTTGAACACCCTCCTTTCTGGGGTGAGGGTGCGCTGTGGGAATGGCCTCATAAGATGGGGTCCCAGGCCAAAGGCTTCATCAGCCAAAAAGACGAAGGGGAGTTCTTCCACATTCTCAGCATCCGGTGGCAATGCTAGATCATCACTCTGGAGATGAAGCGCAAACTCCGTCTGCCTGAAAGCTCCCCCATCCGACATCCGGCCGTTCTTCCCCACATCAACATAGAGGAATTCGTACTGTGCTGACACCACCGCCATCAGCACAATACTATTAAACCCCTTGTAATTGAAGAACTGGGAACCAGAACGGGGTGGTGGCACGATGCGGACGTGCTTTCTGGATGGCTCCCCCGCAGTTGGGCAAGTTCCACCGCATCGCAAACTCTGCTGCCACAGTCTGCCATTCCTGTGGCGTGGACAGAAGCTGTGGAATCCAAACAAACGAAAAAAAAAATAGTTTTGCACATAACATTGCAAGCAGGTTATACAAAGACATGATAATCATTCTAACATTTATTCTACAGAGCATTTTACCAAAAATGTAAGGCACAATTATCACATTCATCACCCCCTCGGATGGACCATTAAGCAAATGTTGGGGGGGGGAGCTAGATGAGGTTGGGAGTTCTAACCAAAAAAAGAAAAAAAAATGGTGGACCTAGACTTTATAACACATTTTAGGGGGGGGGGGTAAAGCATTAGAATGGATAAAACACAATACATTGGGAAGTGACTAGGCTTGGTGTGTTTGGGCCCAGGATAGCATGCTGGGGAGGTAAGTGAAGGGAAATATGCATGTAGGCCAAAAAAGGGGCATTAATAAGAGCTTACAGCATGCATGGGGGCAAAGGGGACATTCACAGCATATTACAAACATGGTAATTATGGAAGGAGGTAATAAATACAATACAATAGCATACATTAAATGTGATATTAAAGGAGACAACTTACCCTCATATAGTCATTCTGCAGAACCTGGATAATGGCAGAGCAGGTATCAGGAATGATGAGGCCCAGAGCCTGGGGGGAGATGCCCGTCGTGAACTTCAAGTCCTGAAGGCTTCTCCCAGTCGCTAGATAACGTAAGGTGGCAAATAGCCTCTGCTCAGCGCTGATGGCTTCCCGCATTATGGTGTCCTGCCTGGTGATATATGGCGACACCAAAGCCAACAGGTGGTGAAATACGGGGTCAGAAAATTCCTGTAGTCATCAGGATTATTTTCCTGGATGTCCCACAGCAGAGGCATGTGAGAGAATTGGTTCCTACGGAGCAACCAATTCTTGGTCCATGAACGCCTCCTCATCCTGTTCATGGACTCGTCTAGGTCTAAAACAAGCAGACCTACACAAACAGACTGCATAACACAAACTCGCCGACGACGAGAAGGTGCCTGCAACATGGCTAGAAGGCTAGAAACGAACGTCTAATCAGAACGCACTAAACAGACCGCACTGAAGAACAGCAAGTCCTATGAAGAACGACCTGAAAACCAGAAACGAGCGGACAGAAACGCAATTTAAAACAAATACGACCTGACCGCACATCCTGTAAGACAAGATACGAACCCACAAGCACAAACTGAATGTCAGAAATCGATCTGAAAGCACGAAGACTGAAAAGCGCGAATCGTCACTCACCAAACTTTTACTAACACGCAGCAACACGAGATTAGCAAAAGCAGCCCCAAGGGTGGCGCCAATGGAATCGTACTTCCCCTTTATAGTGCCGTTGTACGTTTGAGAACGAGGAGATTTGGTCTTTAACGTCTGTACGCAAAGAAAGCCTGTCGAGTTCCTCGACAAGCCTAACAAGGAACTTGTCGAGGAAAACGATGTGTCTCGCCCGACGAGTTACTCGGTCATGTGTACGAGGCCTAAGGCTTGTGTCATGATGTCAAGTCATGCAACAGAGCCTAATCCTGTCATTTATAATATTTTACTTCTAAGAGGGATCATGCTTTTAATAGTCTATCATATTAGAGATTATGTATGAGAATTATAGAGTTCTGGTGGTTTTGGTAGTAGGGGTGAAGTTTGTCTTGGGAGGAAACATTTTAAATGCAGTGTTTGGACATTCTCCTCTGGGTCCAGGTGGAGCTGCTCCTGCCGCGGCGTGATCTGAACCCGATGGGACAACTGGCGCTGATGCATCGGAACACGGACCATCTGCCCACACACTGTGGGGTGCAGATATCCAACACATTCTCACAGAAAGTCTCTATGTCTTCATGGGTCTTGCCAAAAGCAGCCAGTGATGTCACCTCCGGTCATTAGGGGAAGTCAGAGGCTGTGTCCCTAGATAGAGAAGGTACAAAAAATTTGAGCCATTTGGAATGTTCCTTTTGAGTTCCCCAAAGCGTGTACGTAGGGTAAGTATTGTCCGACCCACATAGTGTAGACTACAAAGGCATGGTAGGCAGTAGACAACGAATTGTGATTCACAATTAATGAATTGACGAATAGTGTGTGTCTGACCACACTATGAACAGGAAGAGCTCAGCGCTGTCTTCCTGTTCATTCACACACTGAAGCATAGCAAACAGAGTTCTCCATCCTGAAACATCGCCCGCAGAAGCCATAGGCTGCTACAGGAGAGGGGAAGCCAGCAGCATTGTGGGGGTTAAGGGGAGTCATAGAGGGCATGGGCAGCATAAATAAGAGTAACCTGGACAGGAATGGCAGCATATACAGGAACCGACCCCTCCATTTTCCTCCTGCAGCCTCTGAAAGCTGTCTCCTCCTTTCCCGCAAGCTTTCAGCGGTTGCAGAAGGAAAATGGAGGGGTCACTTCCTGTATATGCTGCCATTCCTATCCAGGTGTAGGACCTAATGCAGGGGTGCTCAACCTTTTGAAGAGCGATGGCCACTTCAACAACTTGGTAACCAGTCGTGGGCCACAATGAGTGGCCAGGGCAGATGACAGGCCCGTGTCCACTCCACATATGCAGAGCAGACATGGACACAGCCTGCTCTACTCTATGGACCCTCCGATCCGATCCACCCAGATGGAAGGGGATGTATCCCCTTCTGTTTTTTACACAAATCCGTTTACATCTTCCGCTTAATAGAAGTGAATGGAGGATCCGATTGGACCCACCTGAAAAACAGACAGGTGGACCCGATTGGACTGATCGTATGAAAGAGGCTTAGGGCTGTATTCACACTGATGAACTATGTGTTATTCACACTCTGGGTGCAGCACAGTGTACCTGTGACTTTTCTGTGGGTTAGTTCCATAGAATTCTATTATATACTGCAGGTGTGGTGCACTTTCTGAAAGTGCACCAAACCTGCAGCTAATAACAGAAGTCTATGGCGCAGTGCAGGTAACCCGCAAGTGCACTACGCTGCACCTGCAGATCAGATTGAAAGCAACCCAGTGTAGCCAGTATACCAGTGTAGAAAACAGATATGTACATTGCCGTTTGATTTTAATAAACAACTGACCTCAATCTTCACTGGCTGGCGGCTGGCAGCTGCTGCTGTCCTATAGGGCGGGCATGGCTGGCGGCTGCTGCTGCTGTCCTCTAGGGCGGGCATGGCTGGCTGCTGCTGCGGCTGTCCTCCAGGGGGGGTATGGATAGCGGCTGCTGCTGCTGTCCTCCAGGGCGGGTATGGATGGCGGCTGCTGCTGTCCTCCAGGGCGGGTATGGCTGGTGGCTGGAAGCTGCTGCTGTCCTCCAGGGTGGGGATGGCTGGCAGCTGGAAGCTGCTGCTGTCCTCCAGGGCGGGTATGGCTGACAGCTGGAAGCTGCTGCTGTCCTCCAGGGCGGGTATGGCTGGCGGCTACTGCTGCTGTCCTATATGGTGGGCATGGCTGGCGGCTGCTGACCTCTAGGGTGGGCATGCCTGGCGGCTGCTGCTGCTGTCCTCTAGGGTGGGCATGGCTGGTGGCTGCTGCCCTCTAGGGTGGGCATGGCTGGCAGCTGCTGGCAGGCAGAACAACATTTCTCTGTAGGAAAGAAAGTGAAACAAAGCACTTATGTCACATCAGATCATCAGTAACTATGCATGATCATTTTATTTATTTTTTTGCCCAAATTAATGTATATTTTTTTTTAAGTTTGGCATGTCCAAAAAAAATAAAAAATCGAAAACATGTAGTTTCATTATATGTTTCTTTCCTCTCACTTTAATCCATAGAACATTTTGAGCCAATAGACATATTGCATGAAGTACTCCCCAGGTTGGCATTAGAAAAATAAAAGCCAAAGAATTTAAGAAATGCCAGATGATCAAACACGGGCAAAGATGAAGAAGACCGTTAACATCTTTACAGTAGGAAGATGAAAGAACTGAATCAAACACAAGGATGTAAAACAGAGTGCTAAGAACATGATATGTGCATAATGGAATAAGCACAAACAATTTTTCATCCCATGAAGGTCAATGACACATTATAATAAACAAGCACCCTTCTAAAATAAAAATCTATAGCAAACTGAGTTCTGATTTATTACAACGTGGAATAATAAATAACAAACATAAAGAATGGGTCAATAAAATAAACATTCTAACAGCTGTAGGTAATAATTTCTTGATACACTGTACATGATATTATATGTCCTTTAAAGAAAAGGATCATTATTATAAATAATTTATTATGATAAGAAATGCTAAAAAAAAAGACTGTGCATAGATTAATTAAACAGGATTCTAAAGGTAATAGACTAAAAGCAGACAATCAACTTGTGCATTTTTCATAATAACATGTAATGAGGGTATACATGATAATACATTAATGCTTTGAATCCATAAAACCAATAATGTAATAGCTCCAATTATATAGTTAGTTGGGTTGAAAAAAAAAAGGAAAGAAAACAAAAACTGCATTTTTCACAACATTTAAAGCTGAACTCCAGGATAAGTAAATACTGTCTAAATATAATCCATTATGATGTATTTTTACATTAGAGTATTTCAGGAAAATACTGCGTTGTGGCCATTAGTTGGAGCTGACGATCATTGGAGATAAATTCATTATAAACAATGCAGTGATCATTTGTTGTGCCTACAAACATCTGCATTGCAATTTTTTATACATAGACTTGTTTGTGTGCTTTACGCATTTCTTCAGATCTGAGCAGTAACCCAGTGTAAAACTTTGTGTGGGACCTTCCTGTAATCAAGACAAGTCACTGCTTCTGGTCTTGTATCTACCCCCGTGGTTTTCTGCAGGTGGTATGTAGTAGCTGCTGGGTCCTTCCTACAGTTCTGATCTTCACACTGGCTATGTGCAGCACAGTGGTAATGTCACTGCTAGTTTTACAAGGTAATATCTGCTGTATGTTTGCAAAGGCATTTGGTTCTCACAATGTGTATTATATCCTTCAACACAGGGTTGATTCAGAGGAATGCAAAACCCATTTTTGATATCCAATTAGCTTTAAAATGTAAAAATTCCAGGTCTGACTTGAATTGAACCAATTTGTGTTGAAGACTATGGAATAGCCATTGTTGGAGGATGAAGGGTCTTGTATGGATTTCTGGAGGGAACCCTTACACAATTTTCTTTAAAAAAAATGGCGCAGGGTTCCCCTTAATATCCATACCAGACCTGAAGGGCTCGATATGGAATTTTTTAAATTTTGGTTTGGGGTTCCCCTTAATATTCATACCAGATCCAAAGGCACTGGTAATGGACTAAGGGGAAACCCATGCTTTTTCTTTTTCAATTACTTTTATCTGTATTGCCGGGGAGTAGTTTTAAATGACTTTATTTATTTTAGAAATGTCATTTTGTGCAGGGACTTTTCTAAGCACGGGAAACATGCGCTGCTTTACAGGAATACTATATACACACCCCAGGTACAAAATTTAAAGGAATATTTCACTTTTATTGTTTCACTTTAACCCCTTTCATACAGAGCATTTTCACCCCCTTCCTGCCCAGACCAATTTTTAATTTTCAGCACTGTTGCACTTTAAATGACAATTGCATGGTCATGCAACACTGTACCCAAATGAAATCTTTGTTTTGTTCCCCCCACAAATAGAGCTTTCGTTTGGTGGTATTTGATCATCTCTGCGGTTTTTATTTTTTGCGCTATAAACAAAAGAAGAGCGGCAATTAAAAAAAAACACAATATTTTTAAATTTTTGATTTAATAAATACCACAATTTAAAAATTCCTCAGTTTAGACCGATACGTATTCTTCTACATATTTTTGGTAAAAAAAAATCGCAATAAGCGTATATTGATTGATTTGCGCCAAAGTTATAGCGTCTACAAAATAGGGGATAGATTTCTGACATTTTTATTTATTTATTTTTTTTTACTAGTAATGGCGGCGATCTGCAATTTTTATTGTGACATGGCGGCGGACACATCGGACACTTTTGACAAGTTTTTGGGACCATTCACATTTATACAGCGATTAGTGCTATAAAACTGCACTGATAACTGTGTAAATGTGACTGGCAGGGAAGGGGTTAACACTAGGGGGCGCTGAAGGGGTTACTATGTTCCCTAAAAAGTGACAGGAGGTGGATCTGTGTGTTTACACACACAGATCCACACTCCTGCCGTGATCACTGGCAATCGCGGGTGCCCGGGGGGTAGACACCCTTTTTTAGTCCTAAATGGTCTACTTGTACTTGACCCTTCTTCCATTTAAATATAGGGTTGCTAGGCAATGCGATGTATGTAAGAAGGTCATCTAGTAGATTCATCATACCTATATGATATTGGTCAGTGGTCTGAATAACAATCCCACCTCCCTTATCTGAGGACCTGATGACAAGGTCTTTGCGTTTCGTAAGTTTCTTAATACCTGTTTTGATAGCTCTTGGTTCCTCCACTTTCTTGACTGTCAGACTCTTAATTTCATCAGTCACCATATTTTTAAAGACTTCTATATATTTATTATCCTTAAGTTTAGGATTGAATACAGATTTGTTCCTCAAATTTCTGTGTACCACTGAGTTGTTCTCGCATCTCTTGATGCTAATTGGGTTTTTACATAGTTAGTCAGGTTGAAAAAAGACACAAGTGCATCAAGTTCAACCATAAGATAAGTTGATACAGATACTTTTTAATATTCAACTTTCTTGTATATTTTTGTATGCTTATATATGCTTGGAATTTGTCCAAGTTCTTTACGGGGGCATACTTTAAACCTTTATCTAAAACTGACAGTTCTTCTTGAGTAAGTGGTATTTCAGTAAGATTAAATATCCCTTCTCCTATTGGTCTTGTCTTCTTCTGCTTTCTCTTTCCTGATCTGCATCCTCTTTTCTTATGGGACTCCTCCTTCTTGACTCCTCGGTTTTTATTGGGGGATGGTATACCATGCTTCTTTCTAAAAAAGAAGATTTACTGTACCCCTGTTCATAACGTGGAACCTGGGATGGTCTGTCATCTCTAATGGGGTCACGGAAATCTCTGAATGGAGCATAATAATTGTATGTGTGCACAGGGCTCCTATCTTTAAGAACGTGCCTCAGTGTGAAAGGGCAAGGCGTTTTTACATCGCTTTCAATTCATTTCAATATAGAGGGGCGTTTTTTGGAGCGTTTTTTTCAGCGCCAAAGGGCTGCTTGGAAGATGCTGCTTGCAGGACTTTTTCTCAGACCCCCGCCGGTGCACCACCTCAGTGTGAAAGGGCAAGGCGTTTTTACAGCTCTTTCAAAAGTGTTTTTATTTTTTTTTGTTTTGTTTTCTTCAGTGCCCAAAAGCTGCTCCGTAGATGCTGCTTGCAGGACTCAGTGTGAAAGGGTCCATTGAGATGCATGGAGAGCATTTTAATAGTGCTATTTTTGACGCTTAATCGCTGTAGGGGCGCTTCAGTGTGAAAGGGGTCTTAGTGTCTGATGACATTTCTCTCATTCGCTTTAGCATGTGATTCCTTTCCCCTTACTACAGTGTCCCTTATTGGTTTGCCTTTTTCCCTCAAGCAGTGGGCGGGTTCATAACCCCGGGCCCTCATTAGCTAGCAATTTATCGTTGATATGTGCAATATTTATGCGCCTAGACGTCTTTTTGCATTGGAGGCCCTAGCTGTTTAGCTGTAGTATACACTGTTGTGTGTATGATCTCCAGGCAAATGGCTGCTATGATTCTCTTTGGGAGGCTTCTAGAAAATGGCCGACGGGCGTCCTGTCACTGGAGACTATTTAAGTACATTCACTTTTACCCTGTGTTATGCCCTGATGAAGTCACGTGATGTGACGATATGTAGGGATTGGAGCACAGACAGAGTCTGAAGTTTTAATACGAGTTCGGCGCTCGTGGATGTTTTATTCTACTTCACTATCTAAATGTGAGTTTTTTTATCAGTTTTTTATTAAAGTTATCCATTATATGGAGTCACGCTATGGTCTCTTTTTCGCTCTTCCTAATGCTCTTATGATACATTGAGCCTTGCCATTTGGACGTATGAGGATCAGATCACACTCTCACCTGTATAGCTGACACTCTGAGGGGGATACGAGTTCGGCACTCGTGGATTTATGCCCGCTGTCCTTTCATTCATGTGAGTGCATTTTCTCAAATCTTTACCTGTTCGAGGTACCCTCACAGTGTCACGCTATATATGTCTTAGGAGTCAGGAGGAGGTGTTGCATCAGCCCACACATCCAGCTGTGATCAGTATCTTGGTTAGCTGTTTGGACAAGCAGCTGTGAGTTGAGCTGCCAGCACACTCAAAGGTGTCATCACTGAAGATTTCATTTGTGCATGTTGCATTTTTGGTGGAGGTGTTTTATCTAGACACTGTTCTGTAGAGGAATTACTGGACTGCTAGATTTGATCCTTATTTATGGACAGGACTTTATCACATGTGTGATTTTTGATAGTTTTGCACTTTTGTTCCACTTATTTTATGCTAGTTTTGGTGTTTGTATATGTAGTAGCCATTTTACAATGTATTTTCACTGTTAAATCTGTACAGGAGTATAGGTGTTTGCTCACTTTCATCTGTATTGTTCATTGTAGTATCATCAGATACCTTTTTTTTTCTCTCTCTCACTGTTTAGTTCACCCACGTTCCTTCTCCTTTGCATTCCCTTTTCACTTCCACCTTCCCATTCCCTCCCCCACAGTGCAGCTACCATACTTCACATTATTATCCCTTTTTCTGTTAGGATCAGATCCACAGGTGCTGCTGCAGTCGTCCCCCCCCCCCCCCCAGTCCATCAGACAGTTCCGGAGTTCTCTATTGTTGTATTAACCGTGGGTATAAGAGTGTGTGTTTGTTTGTTTTTTCTATTGGTTGAAGTAGATGGATTTGTGTCTTTTTTTAACCTGACAAACTATGTAACTTTTAGATGGGTTCACCCCCCCCCCCTTTCTTTCTTTTTATATTCCACATATGGGTAACTCAGGACCTATTCTCTGCAGAGCTGCACCATCTTTTCACCCCCCTGGAACATTGTCCTTTCATTACTTTTTCAGCCCCCCCTCAATCTATTTTTTCTCCTCACACCATCCATACCCATGGGATGCTGACAGCGCTACAGCATATCCCTTTTCAATGGTTTCATTATATAGACTAATTAAACTAATTAGATGATTGTTTGTTAATGATTAGCCATTAGTAATTAGTTGTTAGAAAAGTATGTATTAGAAACTTTTCAAATTAAAGCTTTCTTGGTTGCTATATGAAGGATTTATACACTCTCAACTAACATTGATATGACAGAACATGCACCATTTCATTCTCCTTTATGTACCAACTTTGCTTTGATTACTGTTCTGTTTTTCTGCAATCTGGGAGAAATGAATGGCTTGGTTTACTAAGTGCAAATAAGCTGTTCAGTTTGCAAGGAAACTTGTATTGCATGTAATAGGCTGTTCTTCACGAAGTACATTATTACCATATTCACTAAGGGTAAAATTCCCTCGCAAAGTAAAAACTTTCTTTGCAAAGTAAACTGGATACTTGCCTTTAGTAAAGTAGCCCCAAAGTCTTGAAAATGTATCCTAAGGGGTCTAAAGTTTTTCAGAGTGATATATAACAAACCCTATAGCAGACAATGGCATAAAATAGTCCACAGAAACACCAGCACAGAAAAAAAAAACATATTAAAAACAAACAAAATAAATATTGCTAATATAATGCACACTTTTCCAACTTTGAAATCAAATACAACAAATTATTTGAATTTGTCTGTAGAGATTTGACTTTAAATCCTACAAATTAAAATTCAATGAGCTGTTATGCTAAATTAAGTTTCAACTGCTAGCTTTAAACATATTTATCTGTAGTCAATATTTTTATTATGGTTGATGACTCAATAATCAACCAAATATTTCTCCATGATTAATGGATCTGCAACCTTTAGCTGGCAGGAACTTAACTTGTGACAGATCAAACTTTTTTAAATGCAGACTTAGCTTGCATTGCAAGAAGCACGATGTCTCCAACAGTTATTTAGATCAAAAATAAAAAGTAATTCCTGCTATGTCTCAGTATGATTCACTTTATAGTAAAACTATCAGCACAGGGCTACGTGTTGCCAAAAACAATACTCCAACCACTGCAAGTATTATCTGTGCACAATAATTTGTCCTTCCTGCTCTATGCCCTGTAGTGATTTAGGAACTGACAGGAAAAATCACGGTTAGGCAGGTATTTTACACACCAAGAGGAGTGAAAACTTGCAGTGGCAAGGGAGCAGCAAAAATATCTGAGTTTCAAGACATTTTGTTCATCTACAGCAGATCACATAATAATTGTACACAATGGATGGATCCTATTCATGCCATTCACTGTGTACTATTGTGTTGATCTCTGCGATTGGCGAATCACAACCCATCTGTACCATGTGATTAGCTGCGGCCATTCACAGCTAATCACAATAGTAAATATGAATGACATGCCTTTATGGAACTTGTTTGTGCACTGGTCCAAATCATTTGGTGGAGGTGTGGGTTGTGGTTTGGGTTTGTTTTCAGGGGTTGGGCTTGGCTCCTTAGTCCCAGTGAAGGGAACTCTCAATGCGTCAGCATACCAATACATTTCAGACAATTGCATGCTCCCAACTTTGTGGGAACAGTTTGGGGGTGGGCCAGCTCAATATTGAACCCTACGGACTAAGACTGTAATGCCATTAAAGTTCATGTGTAACTAAAGGCATATATATATATATATATATATATATATATATATATATATATATATATATATATATATATATATATATATACATACCCTGGCAGGGCTGGACTAGGACAGAAATTTGGCCCTGGACTTTATCCAGACTGGCCCACTTTGACAGGTCTCTCCTGTCGGACAACTCCCGCCCCCCCTGCCACCCAAGCCCCCTTCACTAGCCTCTAGCCGTTCTACTTTATTAGAGTAGAACGGCTGGTACTGGTACTCTTATAGGCAGTACCAGTGGGGAAGCTGGACATTATTTCACCCGGGTCAAAGAATCAGTTTGGTGCCCCCCTTATGGGACAAGATTAGGCAGAAGTGAGAAACTCCCAGGCCATAGCTGTTGAGTCAGCTGTCCCCTCCCCCCATGCTCCTCTGTCATCCCCCCTGCTCCTCTGGTCCTCCCCCTGCCTCTTTGTTCCCCCCAGGTGAGCGCTGCGGGGAGGGAGAAACAGAGGAGCGGAGGGGGGCGGCAGTCCGCAGTCACTGAAGCCGGCCCACTGAGCCATCGGCCCACCGGGAAACTCCCTGTAGTCCCAATGGCCAGAATGTATGATTTCTTGGCCATTTTTCAAATAATATAAATGATAACACAAAAACTTTTCTTTCACTCATGGTTAGTGTTTGGCTGAAGCCATGTATTATCAGTCAACTGTGTTTACTCTTTTTAAATCATAATGGCAACAAAAACTGCCCAAATGACCCTTATCAAAAGTTTACATACCCTGGTGATTTTGGCCTGATAACATGCACACAGGTTGACACAAAGAGGTTTGAATGGCTATTAAAGGTAACCATCCTCACCTGTGATCGGTTTGCTTAGTGTGTGTGTGTATAAAAGGTCAATGAGTTTCTGGACTCCTGACAGACTCTTGCATCTTTCATCCAGTGCTGCACTGATGTTTTTTCGATTCTGAGTCATGGGGAAAGCAAAAGAATTGTCAAAGGATCTGCGGTAAAAGGTAGTTGAACTGTATAAAACAGGAAAGGGATACAAAAAAGATATCCAAGGAATTGAGAATGCCAATCAGCAGTGTTCAAACTCTAATCAAGAAGTGGAAAATGAGGGTGTCAGGAACGTTACTTACCGAGGCCGAGATGCCAAGGGCGGCTCACCTTTGCGACTCGATGCGATCCACCCGCTGGGGTTTGAGACAGAAGGAAGGGCGCACCAAGAGGCACCGGGTCCAGTGGCAGGAGGGAATCCAAGGTGGACCGGGAACTGGATAGCCAAAGCTCACTGGAGGCTGTTCAGAAGCACACAGGAAATAGTCCAAACAGAAGGTGCTCAAGCAGGAACAAGGCTGAAGAATAATCCAGAGAACAAGCCGAGATCAGGGGTTGGAGCAGGTAGGGGATTCCGAAGTTCAAAGCCAAGGTCAGGGGTAGAGAAGTCAGACAGTCCAAAGTTCAAGCCGGGGTCACAGGGTCAAGGAGAGCAGCAATCCAGAGAGCAAGCCAAAGGTCAGGTAAACAGGATATCCACAGATAAGGTTTCCAGTAGCAAACACTGCAAACGAACCAGCAATTTGCAAGGAGGAAGGGGCTGGTTTAAATAGGCCGCTCAGGCCACTGATTGGTCCAAAGTAGCACGAGTTCAGAACCAGGCTCCAACGGACAGCAAGAAGAATATCACTGAGCAGTTGGCTGGTAAAGACCTGGACCAGCAATAGAGAGGTCCTGGGTTCAATTCCACCCAGAGCCAACTGGGGGACGACCATGCCTCGCCGCCCGCTCGGCACAGTAGCGATCATGACAGTTCCCCCCCCCTTAGAAACACCCTCCGGGCGTTTAAAGGAGCTTCCTCATAGGCACTGTCTTTAAGGTCCAAACCATGGGGAAATAACGCACCAACTACAGAATCCGAAGATTTTTACTTTTTCTTCTTGGACTTCGTTGATCTTGAAGTTCTGGTAGGGGGTGCCCTCATCGCTTGTAAAGTCCGTTCAAATGTCACCAGATCCTTTTTACGAACCATGGTACCATTCGAGGCATATGTGCAGTCAGGTGGGAGAACTTCACTTGGGGAGACATGATCTGGAACTTCAACTGGGGACACAGGAACTGAAGACACGGGAACTGGAGACACAGGAACTGGAGACACCGGAACTGGAGACACCGGAACTGGAGACACCGGAACTTCAACTGGAGACACAGGAACTGGGGACACAGGAACTGGAACTGGAGACACCGGAGCCGGAACTTCAACTGGGAAGGTAGGTACGGATTCTGAGGTATAGAAAAAACTCCCAATAGTACCCACCTGAAGAACCTTTGGCCGAGGTGGACGAGTTGGGCAGAGAGATATAAGGTGCCCGCTAGCACCACAATAAAAACAAAGTCCAAAGCCTCTCCTCCGCTCTCTTTCTGTCTTAGATAGGCTGGACCGGATGGCCCCGATTTGCATGGGTTCCTCATCCTCCAAGGTAGGCGTGTGTGCACCCACAGGAATGTCAAGACTTTGTGGTGGGGGAGCTTCGTGGCTGGGCACATACTGAGCTTCATAGCTTGGCACATACTGGGCTGGCTCGATGTCATAACTGTACTGGGGCTTCCTGTCCCTGGATACCCGTAGGCCACGTGAACTGAGAGCAGACCTGGAAGTGCTGGTCTTCTTGGAAACAGGAATGTATGAGTCCAGAGCAGACATGAACGTTTCCCAGCTGTCCAAGACTGGACTCTTTTCCTGCAGCAGCAGATGAGCCCATGATTTGATCTGCCCTGTTAGCAAGTTGATGGAAGCACGAACCTTAACATAGTCCGTGGTCCATAGGTCCTAGGTTTAAGGGTAAACAGCTCACAATCAGTTTTAAAACACAAGAAGGATGCACGGCTACCATCAAATTTCTCTGGCATGACAACAAACGGCTCAGAATATGCTGGTTCCGGGGCTGGGCGTGCTGTCCCTTTAAATATTTGAACTTCTTGTTGTAGTTCCAGAATGGAATGGTTCAGGCTGGAGACTTGCAGAGCCAAGGAGGTGAGCATCTTGTACAAGTCTGCGGACTCCATGTTATTGGTCAGTCCATTATGTAAGGGCTTACCTTCTTGCAGTTTTTGAATGGCATCAGTCAATACAGACACCTGTTGACACAGGGCTTCAAAGGGTGAGCGTGCCCTGTCGGCCTCAGACATCTGGCTGGTTCGTATTGTCAGGAACGTTACTTACCGAGGCCGAGATGCCAAGGGCGGCTCACCTTTGCGACTCGATGCGATCCACCCGCTGGGGTTTGAGACAGAAGCAAGGACGCACCAAGAGGCACTGGGTCCAGTGGCAGGAGGGAATCCAAGGTGGACCGGGAACTGGATAGCCAAAGCTCACTGGAGGCTGTTCAGAAGCACACAGGAAATAGTCCAAACAGAAGGTGCTCAAGCAGGAACAAGGCTGAAGTATAATCCAGAGAACAAGCCGAGATCAGGGGTTGGAGCAGGTAGGGTATCCGAAGTTCAAAGCCAAGGTCAGGGGTAGAGAAGTCAGACAGTCCAAAGTTCAAGCCGGGGGCACAGGGTCAAGGAGAGCAGCAATCCAGAGAGCAAGCCAAAGGTCAGGTAAACAGGATATCCACAGATAAGGTTTCCAGTAGCAAACACTGCAAACGAACCAGCAATTTGCAAGGAGGAAGGGGCTGGTTTAAATAGGCCGCTCAGGCCACTGATTGGTCCAAAGTAGCACGAGTTCAGAACCAGGCTCCGACGGACAGCAAGAAGAATATCACTGAGCAGTGGCTCAGAGGCAAAGACCTGGACCAGCAATAGAGAGGTCCTGGGTTCAATTCCACCCAGAGCCAACTGGGGGACGACCATGCCTCGCCGCCCGCTCGGCACAGTAGCGATCATGACAGAGGGGTTCTGTTGAAACCAAACCATGGTCAGGTAGACCAACTAAAATTTCAGCCACAACTGCCAGGAAAATTGTTTGGGATGCAAAGAAAAACCCACAAATAACTTCAGATGAAATACAGTACTCTCTGAAAACATGTGGTGTGGCTGTTTCAAGATGCACAATAAGGATACACTTGAAGAAAGATGGGCTGCATGGTTGAGTCGCCAGAAGAAAGCCAGAAGAAAGCCATTACTACGCAAATGCCACAAAGTATCCCGCTTTGAGAGACAAGCACAGAGACAAGCTTCAAACCTTCTGGCACAAAGTAATTTGAAGTGATGAGACCAAAATTTTGCTTTTTGGCCACAACCATAAATGCTACACTTGGAGAGGAGTCAACAAGGCCTATGATGAAAGGTATGGAGGTGGATCGCTGATGTTTTGGGGATGTGTGAGCTACAAAGGCAGAGGAAATTTGGTCCAAATTGTTGGTAAGATGAATGCATTATGTTATCAAAAAATACTGGAGGAACATTTGCATTCATTAGCCAGGAAGCTGCGCATGGTATGTACTTGGACATTCCAACATGACAATGATACAAAATACAAGACCAAGATGACTTGTCATTGGCTACAGCAGAATGAAGTGAAGGTTCTGGAGTGGCCATCTCAGTCTTCTGACCTCAATATCATTGAGCCACTCCAGGGAGATCTCAAACGTGCAGTTCATGCAAGACAGCCCAAGAATTTACAGGAACTGGAGGCTTTTTGCCAAGAGAAATGGGCAGCTTTACCATTGGAGAAGATAAAGAGCCTCATCCACAAATACCACAAAAAAACTTCAAGCTGTCATTGTTGTTAAAGGGGGCAATACACAGTAATAAAGTGGTTGTAAAGTTATTTTTTTAACATTTACCTACAGGTAAGCCTATACTAAGGCTTACCTGTAGGTAAAAAAATATATCTCCTAAACCTTTACGGTTTAGGAGCTATTCCCCTTGCAATGATGCGACTATGTTTCAAGAAAAAGTTGAAAGGGGTGGGACTTTGTATGTGCCTTGGAGTAAGGTGTGTAGAGTAAATAAATATAGAAATACTAGAATTATAGAAAAATAAATAATTTTTATTTTTCTGCCAAAGGGCAGTAATACCACAAAATCAAAGCATGAAATAAAATCATGTTACAGTTTAGAAGTTTCAAGTTCAGGGTGTGTGATTCCCAAACAAAGAAGATAGTAGGAAAAACAAAAAACAAAAATAAAAAATGCGCCTACTAAGTGCAGTATGTCTGATAATATGGGATTTATTAATTAAAACAGCCAAATGTGGCTGCTCACTAAAAAGTAGTACAAAATGGAAGTGTAGTCACTGTGGATCATCAGCCAATGATGGTGGCTTCTTAGATGAAGGTTTTGTTGATTGCTGCCCAGGAAAGAAGTGTGGCAGAGCACTGCGGGCACAGCGAAACCCGGAAGTGACTGTTCGGCGGCGTGTGTTCCAGCCTGGAGCGCACACGGCTCTCTGCGACAAGAAGTGACGTCAGGCAGGGGCTCGTGGTGATGGCACGTTTCAATGCTTCCGCATTTTCATCAGATCTAATGGGAGGAGGAGACTGGCATTCTTATATATGCTGTGCGGAGCGAAATGGGGCTTTTGATATAATGGTAAAAATGGTACAGATCAGTAAACGTAGTCAAAACACAAGCCAGGCATCTGAAGCCAAATCGGATAGTCAGACAAGCCAGTAATCAGGAAATCAGAGATCAGTGTAGTTGGAGGCAGAAGAACAGGACCAGGAACCAAAAAGGGCGTCATCCAGGCAAAATCTTTCACAAGAACACAGCAGATGCCTTCGCCTTGGTTAACATGCCCAGACTATCTCTGCTGTGTTCCTGTGAAAGATTTTGCCCGGCTGACGCCCTTTCGGGTTCCTGGTCCTGTTCTTTCCTACAGACTAAATAACATACATGGATTTGGGTTATTTTCACCAAAGAAATGTACCAGAATACATTTTGGCCTAAATTTATGAAGAAAAATTTGTATATCAGAAATTATGAAAAACATTTTTGTTTTTTAATGTTCAGCCTTTTTTTGCTTAATTTGCAAAAAAAAAACGTGGTGAATGAATACCACCAAAAGAAAGCTCTATTTGTGTAAAAAAAAATAACACATATTTAATGTGGGTACAGTGTTGCAATGTCATTCAAAGTGTGAGGCAGGAAGGGAGTGAAAGTGCTTTGTATTAAAGGGCTTAAATGCACCACCAACAAGTCAACTATTTGTTTTGATTCTACTGAGATCTATACTGAGATTAATTCTGTTCTTGTTAAACTTACAGGCATTCCTGACAGAAATCCCAGCTACTGCATCCAGCAGACTTTTCTCTTTCCAATTGTTTTAAAGAAGCCTTAGCTTGCAAGTTATCTATTGGAAAAGATTCTGAGAAAGTGTAGAAATGTTAGGCAGTCCATACATTAGTAATTTTTTTTTGTTCATTCAAAAAAAAAAGGTGACCTGATTCCCCCATCCACATGGAGTGGCGAATCCTTCCCACTGAGCTATTGTATTATGACAGTGGGAGGACTTCCCCATCATCAGAATACCCTGATCATTGCTGCTGGCTATAGCCGGTGGTGCTGACTGATCAGGAAAAACCTGACAGGGTGGATGTACAAAAATGTGGGTGAAAATGCATCCTGAATGCTTCTTTGGCCTGTTTCAACATGTTGAAATATTTTTTTGAAGCCTATGAAAATTTCAGTGGCTTATCATGGTTCTTTTATGTAGCCAGGTGTTTGGCTTAGGCCTCGTACACACGATCGGTTAACCAGAGGACAACGGTCTGATTGTGTGTGGGCCCCATAGGTTATTTAACCATTGGTTAAAAAAAAGCCAACTTGATTTAAATTTTAAAAATTCACGCATGCTCAGACTAAATTAGGGGACGGGAGCGCTCGTTCAAGTAAAACTCACGTTCGTTTTGGAGATGGCACATTCTACATTTTTAAAATGAGTGCCTCGTTTATTGCAGCACATTTTTTTCTTCATTCTATTGCTAGAATAAATACATTGTTTTGCTGATGGTATTTAGACAGAGTTCTCCCATACTGACTTCTTTTTTTGTTTGCTTGTGATCTCATGAATATTTTTTATTTTATTTTTATAAAGCCAGATCTCCAAAATAATTTGTTGTACTCCACCTTTTGTTTTTGTTTTTTCTTAAATTCATTATTTTATTTATTTTTTGAGAATTGTTTTTTATTTTTTTTAAGAACTTTCATTTATTTTTTTATCAAGTTATCACAACACCCCCCCCCCCTTCAAGGAGGTTGTGTTCTTTGTTAATTACACATTGTATTTCAGAAATGTTTGATGGCTATTCACCAGAAGAACACAATAGACAAGTATTTAACTTAAATTAAATCTCCATTTATTCTGGATAAAAAAAAATCAACATGAAGGGCAACAATTGACCAATCAGCCAAATATATGCAGACTTTGGACACCAAAGGCACATTCCACCATGATAAACAACAAAATCAATAACATCAGGAGTCCCTCTAATTTGGGTCACAATGTGCTCCCCAAATCCCAGATATCAGAAGCAGCAGCAGATGTCATACATGACCCCAAGCTGTGGTACTACAACAACCTTATTTTTATGGCAAATCAGCTTGAAGCCAGGGAATCACTTTCTGGTCTTCCTTGCAGCCTTCCTTCCACGGCTCCTTGCAGGTGGTGGAAATGTGGCAGCAGGAGGAGGAGGAGGAGACTGGGCCGGGTCACTAAATTGTGTGGTCTCAGTCAGCAGGCCCCTTCTTCCCCTCTGTATCACAGATGCTATCAGATCCTGGGCCAGGCCCATTTGTCGCTGCTCCATTGCTTGCAGCTTGTGTGCAATGTATGAAGCTGTAGCCCTCAACAGGGTTAAGGGGGGCCCTCAGGATTTCAGCTGCACCCCTAATGTCCTGCAGACACTCTTCCTCCAGCTGGGACATGCGCCTCTGTCTTTTTTTTTTTAAGGAATATGGTCTGGCATAGCAATGGCCCCCCTACCAGTGAAGTACTCAACGTATATATCACGGGCATCTTGAGCAGTTTGGGGGGGCAATCCAGTACGGCCAGTGTCCAGGCCAGTCAGGTTCTCAGATGATTGTCTGGCCTCAGGCCCAATGTTTGAAAGGTAGGTCTCTGAATGGCTGCGCATACAAATTCTGAAAAAAGCAGCAGGAAAAATTACAGTGTTCAGTTTATAGTCCCTCCACATTGTCTTCATCCCGTGGCAGGGCCAGGCCACCAGTCTGGAGATGGTGGGCAAACTCCATCTGTGCAAAGACTCCACCGTCGGACACCCAGCCGTTCTTCCCCACGTCCACATACAAAAACTCGTACTGTGCCGAGACCATCAATACAATACTATGAAAACCTTTGTAGTTGAAGTTGTATGACCCCGAATGGGGTGGCTGCACTATGCGGACGTGTTTCCCATCTCTTGCCCCTCCGCAGTTAGAGAAGTCCTACCGATGGGCCAATTGGGAAGCCACAGTCTGCCATTCCTGTGGCGTGGAAGGAAACTGTGGAGTCAAACACAAATACAAATAAGTACTTTGGCACATAAACATTGCAATCACAAAGCAAAAGACATCCTTGTCCAACATCAGTATAACATTTATTAGTGGAGTGCTAATTACATGCCACAACTAAAATAGGCCCAATTATCAGACTCCTCACCCCTCTGATGGGCCATTAAACATTTTAAGGGGGGGGGGATTTCAAGCTGCGTTTGGGCCCAGAAAAATAAACACTCTAGCACTCTGCCAAAATGGAATGAGAAAACATACATTGGGACACATTTTAATGGGGGGGGGGGTTGAACTACAATGGAGCAGACAAAACAAAAGTTGTAAACAGACTAGGCTAGGTGTGTTTGGGCCTAGGATAGCATGCTGGACAGGTTAGTAAAGGGAAATATGCATGTAGGCCAAAAAAAGGAGCATTACAAAAACAAAATAAATCCACGCTATCCTAACAGTGAGCAGCTACAAACAATCCAGTGAGCAAAGGAAAGCAACAAAACAAAAACATACAAAATTGTAGCGCTAAATACCATGATCAAAAAATAAAAGAGACACTGATTGTCTATGTGAAAACACCAAGTGACGAGTGTTAAAATTATATTAGGCAAAAAAAGTCCAAGTAATTGTATTGATTAATGAACTTGATGGGTGAGTAGGACTGGGTGAGTGATTCCAGATCAACAATGGTTCATCCTGGACGTGATGTACAATTGTGAGATGCCCACCACCAATGTGAAAAGAGGCTTACCAGATCAATTGAACCCTAATGAGCCTACGCCCAAAGAGTCAATAAAGCTGAGGATGTATATGAAGGTTATAACAGCATGGGACCGGGTATACAACCAGCAAGGTGCAGCAATGCAGTGAAGCCGTCAACCAAACGACGGTATATAGTACTTAGAGATGACTCCCAGAACCAAAACCAGATATGCAGAAAAGAATAGAAAGGCACATAGCATAATACCGTAGATGGATCATGTTTTAATAACGGTTAGAAACACTTACAGATATGTGGACAACAAAGGCATTCTTGATCAAAATATGCGTGGCAGCAGTGGAGTCCCGACACGTTTCGCAATAACTTGCTTTGTCTGGGGATACCCCAGATGAAGCAAGTTATTGCGAAACGCATTGGGTTGCACCAAGTTTTCTCCAAACAACAATCCCAGCTTTAAGAAATGTTACCATGGCTATACATCTAGCCAAGAAAAGTAGGTGAACTAAAGCGCTGGCCAACCGTGAAAATTAATGTGTAACCAGTGAACAGATATAAACAAAATGCTGCTCAAATCTAAAATGTGCTAACAACAAATAAAGGTATGAATAAAAGGTGATGAGCGCAAACTGAAAATCTAACAGTGAATAACAAGACAGTCCATAGGGACTGATAACAATCTATTTATAAACCAAATCAATGGGCTGTGTATTAAAGTGAAAAAACACCCAAATAAAAAACTAAATTCAATAATAAAGTCCAAAATATAAGTGAATGAAAGTGCTATGTCAATGATGGACAAGTCTTCTGTCCTTGGATCATCAATGTGAAAAAACTGGATACACTTCGCTAAGCCTGGGCTCACAGAGCGCATACCTCCAGTCACTGGGTAATGTGCATCAACAAAATCCTCCAAGGCCTGGGGTAGGATCCAAACAGTGGGTAACTCATATTCCACAGAGTCTTCCAAGTGCTGAGGTGGAATCCAGGAACGTTCTCTGTGTCTGCCAGTCCAGGTCCAGGTAAAAGCGAAGTCAACTCAGCAGGATAGCCACACCATATATCAGGGGCAAATATGGAAATAAAAAGCTCTCATAGTGAAGTATGTAAGCACTTGTAGGTTTAATAAAGGTAAAAATATGCTTACATCAAGAAAAACAGGTAAAAAACGCCAAACAGCAGTACTTCTGGTGGACGGTCAGGGTATCGCGTCACTTCCGGTCACGTCTAACCTTACGCGTTAGGTCACGTCACGTGACTTCATCAGAGGTTACTGAGTGACTGTCAAATGCTGTCTTATATAGGTACAAAGAGGAAATGGATCCGCGGCCATTTTGGATTACAAAACACCAATTGAACAAAACTAAAATGTAGCCATTTTGAAGAAGGGCAAAGAAAAGGGAAATGATTTGATCCAAATTTAAATCGGTTACCGTAAAATTAATACGGACCAGAAAATATTAGATTAAATGAGCAATCGTCTTAAATACATAAATAGAGTACCAAAATCCCAAAATTTATATTGAATATATGAAACATATTAAAAACTTGTCAAAATAAAATGATATTAATATGACAAGATAACAGACTACGGATAATTACAATTAATCAATAAAGGTAACTAAACCAATAATTGACAGTATCCTAAAAATATATGTATAGTTAATTAATAGTCTGAATTTTAGTAACCTTTCAAGATAAAATTTAAAACATTAAAATGTTAAAAATTATATAAAAATAAATGAATGTGACCAAATTAGGTACTGGACTAGACTGGAGTGAGTGATATCCCTTACGTTTACATCACAAATCAAAAACACCTCCAATCAATTAGTCATACAAATTCATTATATATCAACACATAAAACTTAAAACAACTAAAAGTTGCTTAAAAAACAGTTCACGTCGAACTCTACATTTAACCCATTGGGCACTAATGTGTTTAAGGAGTGGATCCACTGAGAATCCTTCTGGCTAATAGTCCTAACCAGATGGGCTTCTTCTCCAAGGTTTTTTACATTTATCTATCCCCCAAAACGTTAACTGTTTAGGATCTTTATTGTGTTTCTCCGCAAAGTGCCTACTCACGTTGTGCTTAGGAAAGCCATTTTCAATATTGACAACGTGTTCCTTTATTCGAACCATTAGGGCTCTCGTTGTTCTTCCTACATATTGTAAATTGCAGGAACACTGCAGAACATAAACCACCCCTTCAGTATGGCAACTGATGAAGTCATTAATAGTGTGACATTCATTTGTGTGGGTGGAAATGAACTCAGTCCTTTTCTTTTGAGGACCTTTAGAATGTTTACAGGCATAACAATATTTACAGGGAACGAAACCCTTAGTGTTAAAAAACGTATAGCCACTCTTGGGTGGAGGGTCAACCACATTTTTTACCAAGATGTCTCTTATAGTGGGAGCTCTTTTATACACAATATTAGGTTTTTCTGGCAGTATAGATTTTAAATGCCTATCTCCTTTCAAAACATGCCAGTGTCTTTTAATTAGTTTTTCCACATCCTTATGCTGAATATTGTAATCCAAAATGATGGCAGGAGCCATCATATCCCGCTGTTTCTTCATGTTTCCCTGTAGCATCATATTTCGATCTAGACCCGCAACAGATTGGATTTGTTCATCGATAAAGTTATCTGAGTAGCCTTTATTTTTGAATCTTGCACCTATAAACTCTGCCTGAGTCAAAAAATCCGTATTAAGTGTGCAAAAGTACTAATCACTGGCCCTCTAATTATAGTACAGCCCTGCGCTTTAGGATAACCCACAAAGTCCGAGACAATGAATTCTAATAAACACACTAAAACAATAATAAAAGCAGCTGCTTAAAATATAAAAGTCACTGGTAAAAGCAGAATAATTAAAACAGCCCGCACAGAGCTTGTCAATAGTCCTGCAGCAGCGCTGCAAACTCCTGGTTTGATAGAGAAAATGGCTAGTGTAGAATGGCCAGATCAGATGTAGTCAGAATATGTGCTCCAATCACCAAACAGGACAATCACCACGTGGGGGGGATATAGGGTCCCCTTCGGGGGAAACACTCACCAGACGGTTTCTTTTAAATAGCGTTTCAATCTATATCTCCTTGTGTGCTGCCCTTAGATGCTGAAATCTGCATACCCTTCTTACTTCTGGATCACCGTGTATGTCTTTTTACTCTCAAGGTATCGTATCCACAGATGTATAAGGGAAGGAAAAAATCCATATAGTGCAGTATCGTTTAAAAGCTTTAATGTCACCCAAAAAATACATGAACACCAATCCCCTTAAAAAACATGCGTACCAGATAGTAAATCAGTCAGGCATATATATAACATATAGATGTGTCTTTGTGCAACTCTCACTGTTAGGGTCTGGATACCTGAAGACCGCTCTGAAGGCTTTCCTGCAGTGTTTAACTTCCTGGGTTCACAGACAGTGGAGCGCAGATGTCACTTCCGGTTGGATGCTGGATCGCAGCGCTCGACGTTTCGTCCGTTCGGACTTTTTCCAAGAGCGTTTTCCAAGACCTACCACTACCAACAAAAAAATCTGTATTGTTTGTACAATTCCGTTTAATACGAACCAGCTGCCCCTTGGGGATATTGAGCAACCATGATTTATGGTGACAGCTATTTACTGACAAATAGCTGTTAGAATCAACACTTTTAAAGTGTGTTTTAGTAATCAATTTATTGGATGATATACTAATATCAAGATCTAAATTAATGTTTTGATCGTTCTTATTTAATTCTGCACAGAAATCTTCAAAAGTTTCCTTGGTACCTTTCCAAACCATAAGCACATCGTCAATGTATCTTTTATAGAATACTAATTGAGACACAATAGTAAAACATCACCAAGCTTGTAGTGCCACTAAATGGCTTCTAAGGAACTACACTATGCTGATTTGCAAGCAACGGAAGTTCCTCATCAAATGCTTGGAATTCTGTCTGAAGTCTAACTATTTCTGGTACAATCAATCGTATTATAACCAAAGAACTGGCATAGCCATGGGCGCAAAATTTGCGCCCTCAGTTGCTAATGCCTTTATGGCACAGTGGGAGGAGAGTGTTATATATTCAAACACCCCCACTCAATTAGTATTCTATAAAATATACATTGACGATGTGCTTATGGTTTGGAAAGGTAACAAGGAAACTTTTGAAGATTTCTGTGCAGAATTAAATAAGAACGATCAAAACATTAATTTGGTGTTTAGTATTAGTGATCAATCAGTAAACTTTTTAGATCTTGATATTAGTATATCATCCAATAAATTGATTACTAAAACACACTTTAAAAGTGTTGATTCTAACAGCTATTTGTCAGTAAATAGCTGTCACCATAAATCATGGTTGCTCAATATCCCCAAGGGGCAGCTGGTTCGTATTAAACGGAATTGTACAAACAATACAGATTTTTTGACTCAGGCAGAGTTTATAGGTGCAAGATTCAAAAATAAAGGCTACTCAGATAACTTTATCGATGAACAAATCCAATCTGTTGCGGGTCTAGATCGAAATATGATGCTACAGGGAAACATGAAGAAACAGCGGGATATGATGGCTCCTGCCATCATTTTGGATTACAATATTCAGCATAAGGATGTGGAAAAACTAATTAAAAGACACTGGCATGTTTTGAAAGGAGATAGGCATTTAAAATCTATACTGCCAGAAAAACCTAATATTGTGTATAAAAGAGCTCCCACTATAAGAGACATCTTGGTAAAAAATGTGGTTGACCCTCCACCCAAGAGTGGCTATACATTTTTTAACACTAAGGGTTTCGTTCCCTGTAAATATTGTTATGCCTGTAAACATTCTAAAGGTCCTCAAAAGAAAAGGACTGAGTTCATTTCCACCCACACAAATGAATGTCACACTATTAATGACTTCATCAGTTGCCATACTGAAGGGGTGGTTTATGTTCTGCAGTGTTCCTGCAATTTACAATATGTAGGAAGAACAAAGAGAGCCCTAATGGTTCGAATAAAGGAACACGTTGTCATTATTGAAAATGGCTTTCCTGGAGGCGCATGCGCGGAGCCTAGCGGGTCGGTAATGCCGAGCTAGAGCTCCGCTCCGTGACGGAGAAATACCCGCTGATAACGGAAAAACGGAGCGGGTAAAAACGAGAAGAACAACGGGCACGGCTCACTGAAGGGTGAGGGATAACTTTTAAAGCACAATGGTGCTGAGCGGAGCAAAAGGAAGGGGTAAGACTAGCAGCAGCAGCGGCGCTCAGCATTCTAAGAGCGCCGCAGTGAAAAAGGCGCCAGCCCCCTCAGAGGGATTCTCCTCAGAGAAGTACAAAAAAGCAGCTGCTAAAACTACCGAGCGGATGGCTTCCCTCAGGGACCCTGTCTCTGACAGTGAAGAAGATGATATGCTGCAAGTCTCCTCATTAACAGGTCAAAGCACAGTGGTCCCTACAGGTCTCCTGAAGCAATTTGAGAAAATGCTTCACAAAGCGCTGCAGACCACTTCTGACCAGATTACAGCTAATCTCACTAAGGAGATTAGAGAGCTTGGTAGCCGCACAGAAGCACTAGAGTCTAAAATGGATGACATAGAAATATACACACAGGAATGTTTGTCAGAAATTGACACCCTTAAGGAAGAGAACTTGACTCTGCAAAATAGATTAGAGGAATTCGAAAATAGAGCCAGGAGGTCTAATTTGAGGTTCAGAGGATTACCCGAATCTGTCATTGACCTACAGGGCACAATGTTGGCACTGTGCCAGGAAATATTGCCCGGGGTTCCTGCCGATAGATTGGAAATGGACAGAGTCCACCGAGCGCTAACACCCAGGAAGGCTGATGGACCCCCAAGGGACATCATAGCAAAATTTAATTTCTATAAAACAAAAGAGCTGATCCTGCAGACCACCAGGGAGAAAAGTAAGCTATCCTTTCAGGGGAATGACTATCAAATCTTTGCGGACATATCGCAACTAACAATCAACAAAAGAAGAGCAATGAGACCTCTCTTACAAGAGCTGCAGCAACGCCAAATTAAGTACCAATGGGGTTTCCCCTTCTCCCTGCGTTTCACTTATCAAGGCACGAAGATTGTATGCAGAACACCAGATCAGCTCCGCCAAGCTCTGATAGACTTTAAAATAATAGAAAGTCCACCGGCAACGACATCTGCTCGTAAAAGATCGGCATCCACCTCACCTCGCAATAACTCACCTCAGCAAAATCGCAACAATGGCATTCAACAAGTGCATAAGCGTGGCAGATTCGGGGAACAAACACAGGAACAAGAAGACACGATGGACCGATTTCTATATGCTAGCCTACTTTACTCACCTTCCGCCAAATTGTCTTGAACCCAAACCACAGTTTCATATACCTATCAGAGCAGTAGCTCTGAACTCAGATAATTAAATGTTTTCTTTTTCCTCTTTTAACACTCTTTCCAAACTCCCCATGGTCTGAGGCTAAGCATCTTGCCTCTAAATCCACTAGATACTCCTTTTCCCTTCACTACATGATTAGCTCACCACCCCTCCCCTCTGGAGGACAAGTTGGCTCAGTCATCAGGATGACTCCCACCTTATTTATTCCCTTTTCTTTTTCTTTACCACTTAATACACCATCCATCAACCAGGATGTTGACATCTAGATCAACCTTTAAAAATATCCATCCGTCCAATAACACTTCACCATTACCCCAATTATCCAGCTTTGGACGTGGGAATCCCAAAATGCTCACTACCCACTGTGAGGAATTCCACAACATCCACTCTCCCCTATCCAAATACACAAAATATATTTCCTAGGTTGACCAGTTCACCCTGTTTGTTACATGGAATTATCTATAGTTATACACACACAGTATCCGTTAGGGATGCTTACAGGAAATTTTAGGTTGCGGGCCTCCAATAAACGGAATCCACATGCACCACAAATGGCTCCCCTCTGGTCCCCGCAGCTACTTGCGAGGGTCAGACGTGGGCCCTCTTTCCCCTGACCGGGTACCACCCCCCGATCACGGGGCCAGTTTTGTAAATTTATTGTATGTTATACTGCACATCTGTTTACCTTTTAGTAATGTACTGTCCTTTTCTTTGAAGGTTATCGTTTTCAGGAATCCCCCCTCCCCTCCTCCTCCCCAGTCTGCAAGGATTAGATCGGGAAATCGCTGCATAGGGCACCAAGGTAAGAAGAACATGATGGTTTGGCTGCCATGGCTCCCCTAAATGTATTAACACTGAATGTGCAGGGCCTAAATATACCGCAAAAACGAGTTAAGGCATTTAGATATTTCGAAGCCAAGAAAGCACACATTCTATGTCTCCAGGAGACACGCTTCACCCCTAGTACGACCCCTAAATTCTTCCATGCCTCATACCCGCAGGTCTACACCGCATCAGCTCAAACCAAAAAAAGAGGCACCCTTATAGCCTTCCATAGGTCTACGCCGTTCACTGTTAAATTGGAAATCATGGACCCAGAAGGCCGATATATCATTTTAACTGGCCATATATTAGACAATGCAGTAACAGTCAAAATGTAATACGCACATACAGTGCTACCTGATGTAAAAAAAAGGTATCAAATGTGATATTAAGCAGCGCTCAAAAGAATCAAATAAAAAAACACACATATAATATTGCTAGACTATTAAGTGAAAAATAATGAGTGATCCACCCTCTATGTGAAACAATATATCAGTGTCAAAAATAGGTGCCAATAATACACCCAAAATAACAGGTTGGCAAAAAAAATCCATAAACTGATCGTGTGAACGTAAATTAAGTTCATAAATGGAGAACAGAAGAAATCCCTTCACGATCTTCAGACAGTGCTTTCACCACACCACAGTGACTGCGTGATTCCACCACCCATCAGAATGCAAACTCACCACAATAAATGGCCTGACACTCTTGTGTTAAGGCACACAGGCTTTTTAACTGAACCACTCAGTTTAATTGATGGAACTCCCTCTTTGGAAACTGGAGCACTCAGTTAAATAAATGGAGATCCGTTGGAAAAAGGAAAAACTCCAAGATGACAGCCACATGTATAATGAAGAGAGAGAGCACAATAGTGTGATATTGCAACACAACTTTTAATAAAAACACTAAAAATCTCCCAATAGATGCACTCACAAAAATGACTCTTGTCATAAGCAGTGATTAAATCCAAACATCACACGGTGTAAACACAAACGAAAATTTTCCTCCAGGTGAACCAGTGGTGACGGCGGACCAACAAATAGCCCAGGTTTACTCACAGCCCTATGAAGGTGTACTGGAGTCGCTCTTCAGATGACTATGTTGGTGACAGATGGACCGTTCCACGCCCGACCAGTTCAGTTTAAGGTATGCCCCAAGGGGCGTGGGTACTAAGTTACAACCGCATACCTTAAACTGAACTGGTCGGGCGTGGAACGGTCTATCTGTCACCAACATAGTCATCTGAAGAGCGACTCCAGTACACCTTCATAGGGCTGTGAGTAAACCTGGGCTATTTATTGGTCCGCCGTCACCACTGGTTCACCTGGAGGAAAATTTTCGTTTGTGTTTACACCGTGTGATGTTTGGATTTAATCACTGCTTATGACAAGAGTCATTTTTGTGAGTGCATCTATTGGGAGATTTTTAGTGTTTTTATTAAAAGTTGTGTTGCAATATCACACTATTGTGCTCTCTCTCTTCATTATATATGTGGCTGTCATCTTGGAGTTTTTCCTTTTTCCAACGGATCTCCATTTATTTAACTGAGTGCTCCAGTTTCCAAAGAGGGAGTTCCATCAATTAAACTGAGTGGTTCAGTTAAAAAGCCTGTGTGCCTTAACACGAGAGTGTCAGGCCATTTATTGTGGTGAGTTTGCATTCTGATGGGTGGTGGAATCACGCAGTCACTGTGGTGTGGTGAAAGCACTGTCTGAAGATTGTGAAGGGATTTCTTCTGTTCTCCATTTATGAACTTCATTTACGTTCACACAATCAGTTTATGGATTTTTTTTGCCAACCTGTTATTTTGGGTGTATTATTGGCACCTATTTTTGACACTGATATATTGTTTCACATAGAGGGTGGATCACTCATTATTTTTCACTTAATAGTCTAGCAATATTATATGTGTGTTTTTTTATTTGATTCTTTTGAGCGCTGCTTAATATCACATTTGATACCTTTTTTTTACATCAGGTAGCACTGTATTTGCATATTACATTTTGATTGTTTAACTTTTAAAGCAGCAGCTCACATATATATATATATATATATATATATATATATATACCGTATTTATCGGCGTATACCGCGCACTATTTTGCCCTGAAAATCAGGGCAAATCGTGGGTGCGCGATATACGCCGATACCCGCTTTCCCGCCACGAGTTTGAATACTGCGCCCGCATATAGCGAGCGCAGTACACTCGTGAATCTTCGGGCAGTCTCGGCGCCTCTCGTACTGACGTCCTGACGTCCTGAGCGTCCAGGACGTCAGTGCGAGAGGCGCCCGAGCCTGCCCGAAGATTCACGAGTGTACTGCGCTCGCTATATGCGGGCGCAGTATTCAAAGTCGTGGCGGGAAACGAGCGGGAGGACGCCGCAGAAGGACGCCGGACCCGCCGAAGATGGACACCGGACCCGCCGAAGATGGACACCGGACCCGCCGAAGATGGACGCCCGACCCGCCGAAGAGGACACCCGAAGCCGCAGAAGGACGCCGGACCCGACGAGGCCGCAGAAGGACGCCGGACCCGACGAGGCCGCAGATGGACGCCGCGCAAGACACCAAAACTGTAAGTACAAAAAAACAAAAAATCTTTTTTTCCCACAGGATTGGGGGCCACTTTGGGGGTGCGCGGTATACGCCAGAGCGCGTTATACCGCGATAAATACGGTATATATATATATATATATATTTATTAATTTATTTATTTATATTATCAATATCACTATATTTTCACTTATATTCTCCAGTTACGCGCAGTGGGGGTGGCTCAATTAGACGGCCCTTATTTCCACCTTTTTCCCAATGCAGTAACAGTAGTGTCGTATTACGCACCAAATTTAAACCCCCTACCATTCATGTCGCATCTTCTACAAGTGGTAAACACGCATAAATTCGGATCCCTCCTCCTTTGTGGGGACACTAATCAAGTTCTCCTCCCTTTTTTAGACAAAACGCCCTTCTCCCAGACGAAACAGGTTAAATGGACCCTCTCCAGCTTATTAGCTTAATACAACCTAGTGGTCTCCTGGAGGGAAACAAACCCCACTAAACGCAATTATACGTACTACTCGAACCCCCATAAGTCATCTAGCCGCATAGATCATATATTCCTGACAATAGGCATGCTGCCGGAAGTGCTTGATTCGGGCATCATTCCTATTCCATGGTCTGACCACAACGCAGTTCTAACCACCCTAACCTCTACGATCCCCAAAAAGCAGGACCCAACATGGTATCTCCCAGATATAATCCTCAAACACCCCTCCCACAGGAAAATAATTGAACAGGACTTAGGCGAATATATAACACTAAATACGACTCCTGACATCTCCCCACTTACGCTTTGGGAGGCACACAAGCCAGTGCTACGGGGGAAAATACAGAGACAAAACGGGATCCTTAAAAGGGAGCGAAAGCAATTATCCAATAAATTAGAAAAGGAACACGACTTGGCTTTCACGGCCTTCCAACTCAATCATTCCTCCACAACGAAAACCCGTCTTGACAAGGCACGAACGGAATTTGATCTATTCCTCACGGACTCGGCCGACAAGACGATACTTAGGTCCAAACACTCTTTTTACAAAAATGCAAATAAGCCAGGCACTCTTCTTGCTAGGTCGCTCAACTCCATTAATAAAACATATAAACCTATACAACTTAAAACAGCAAATGGTAGTATCTCTAGTAATCCCGTCAAAATTGTACAAAAATTCAGTGCACATCTTAAAAAATTATACACAGAAAAAAGCACTTTTAGTAAGCAGGATGCAGACATTTTCTTTTCCGATTTGCAACTGCCTCAATTAAATGAATCTCAAAGTACGTTACTGGATGAACCGATCACGCAAGAAGACGTCCTGAATGCCATTAAAGAGTTAAAATTAAATAAAAGGCCGGGCCCGGACGGGTTCACCGCCCGCTACTACAGAACGTTCGGAGACCTACTCTCCCCCATGATGGTAGAGGCTTTCAACGATTTGTTGAACCAGAAATCCTTCCGACAAGAGTCACTCACAACCACAATTTGTATGATACCCAAACCGCACTCCGACTCCACCCTATGTGACAACTATCGCCCAATATCCATGTTAAACACGGACGTAAAACTTCTCGGTAAAATATTGGCCAACAGATTGAACAGGATAATAGGATCTCTGATCCACCGGGACCAAGTGGGCTTCATGCCCAATAGACAGGCAGGAGACAACATAAGGAGGGCAAGCTTATTGGCAAGCATAGCTAAAAAGAGGAAAATCCCAGCCTGCTTCCTATCCCTGGATATCAGACAGGCATTTGATTCAGTCTCATGGTCATACATGGAATTCACGCTGCAGAAATGGGGCTTCGGCCCTAACTTCATAAGGTGGGTCCTGCAACTATACCAAAACCCGAAAGCTTATGTGAAATATGCAGGTTACAAATCAGAAACATTTAAAATACAAAGAGGAACTAGACAGGGTTGCCCACTATCCCCATTATTGTTTGCCCTCCTTATAGAACCATTAGCCCAAAAGATTAGATTGGATCCCAGAGTACTTGGTATTGAACTGGGTGGTGTTAGACACAAGTTATGCCTATATGCTGATGATATTTTGTTGTTCCTTTCATCTCCCCAAGTATCGGGCCCCAACCTACTCCCAATCCTACACCTATTCGCGTCTCTTTCTGGCTTGGCAATAAATCCTAGGAAATGTTTAGCTCTTAATATTTCTCTCTCCTACACGGAACTGACGGCAGCAAAAGTGGGCCTCCCTTTCGAGTGGCCAGCCAAAAGCATCCCATATTTGGGAATACATTTGACCGCAGACATCTCGGATCTTTATGCATGCAATTACCCAGTCCTCCTAAAACAATTGACAAACTTATTAAAATCCTGGACCCAACTCCCTCTCTCTTGGTTTGGAAGAATCTCAACCATAAAAATGACCTTATTACCCAAGCTCCTATATCTTTTTAGAGTACTCCCTATACCAGTACCAGCTCACTATCTTAGGATAATCCAAAATCGGGTCTCCTCCTTCGTCTGGGGATCCTCCAGACCAAGGATTAAACCACAAATCTTGTATCTCCCAAAGACGTCAGGGGGGCTCGGTTACCCTAACTTCGCAAGATACTACCAAGCAGCACAATTGGCTGTATTGGCTAAATACCACGCTAAGCAAGAGGCACCGATATGGGTGTCAATTGAAGCGATGGAATGCGACCCCATTTCAATTTCAAATTTATTATGGATCACCCCAAAACAGCGAAAACATATAAATAATCCCATCGCGAAGCATTCACTATCCCTATGGGACAAAGTTAAAAATAAACATCTTCTGATGTCTCCTCTGACCCCCCTGCTGTCTTTTACCAAAAACCTGGCATTTTATCCAGCTTGGGTCTCTCCTAAATCCTTTAAAGAATGGGTGGATCGGGACTGCACGCAAAAATATAAATTCTTTAACTTAACGACAATGATCCCTTTCCCATCCCTGAGCAAAACCCACGACATACCCACTAAGGAAATCTTTCGGTACTTGCAGATAAAAAATTTCTTTCAACCTTCAACATGCCCGACAGTCGCACTGAACCGATTATCTGCCTTTGAAAATATATGTAATAACAATCCACATGCTAGAAAAGTAATATCTACCTTATACTCTCAACTGCTCTCGCATCAGAGTATCGGGAAGTTATCTTACGTACGTAAGTGGGAAGAAGACTAAGGAATAGAACTGAGTTCGGTGGAATGGGAACAAATATGGAACAACACCAAAACAGTATCCCCCAACATACTAGCGGCTGAGACAAACTTCAAAGTACTTTCCAGATGGTACTTAGTCCCCACTAGGGTGGCCAAATTCTCACGAAATCATTCTGAATTATGTTTTAGGGAATGCTCATATAAGGGAACTTACATTCATACCTGGTGGTCGTGCCCAAAAGTGCAGAAATTTTGGATGGAAATATTCAAAATAATTAAAGTCCTTACGAATAAAACAGTCCCCATGGACCCCAAAACAGCTCTACTTAACTTAAAGCCAGACAATATTCCGCATTCTCATTTCACCTTAACGAAACAGCTCCTGACAGCTGCAAAACAAACTATAGCGAAAGCGTGGAAATCCCCAAATTTGCATTTAAATGAAGCTATTAGCAGAATGAACACTGCTATGATGTACGCCAAGATGTCTGCAATAGAAGCGGACACAGTCACCAGGTTTGAAGGCGTATGGAAGCCCTGGATGGATTATGTTACACAAAGCACATTTAATGGTGAAGTTTTGATGCCATGGTAGCCCAGCCATCACGTTGGTGGCCTGTCTGAAGATTTACGCAATGTCGGAAGATTCCCGATCTGGTCCTGCAGACCCCCTGATCCCACCCTCCCTTCCTCTCCTTTCTTTTGTTTTCTTCCTCCGAATTTATTTCTCCTTAATGTACATTTTTTTCCTGACTACTAGTATTATAATGATAGCCATATATCGGTTCGGTTAACTCGAAGCTTTAAACAAGCCAGAAATTCCCGGTGTCGCAATCGTACCGTGAATTATGGCCTAGTGGCACACGGTCACGGTAACAAGAACATTATCGGATAAAGTATTGTGTTGTTAAATCTCTCATTACCTTTGATCTGTTTAACGTTAATCTTTTGAAATAAGAGAGAAGAGTTAGGCATAGTAACGGTGCCACCCTTATTCTTTAGTTTATCAGTAAGAGTAGGAATTCCTTTCTGATTAAGACCAATTTTATTTGTTAAATGACTGTACAATTGTCAAACATGATTTATAATAAAGATATTTTTGACAAGGAAAATGGCTTTCCTAAGCACAACGTGAGTAGGCACTTTGCGGAGAAACACAATAAAGATCCTAAACAGTTAACGTTTTGGGGGATAGATAAATTTAAAAAACCTTGGAGAGGAGCCCATCTGGTTAGGACTATTAGCCAGAAGGAATCTCAGTGGATCCACTCCTTAAACACATTAGTGCCCAATGGGTTAAATGTAGAGTTCGACGTGAACTGTTTTTTTAAGCAACTTTTAGTTGTTTTAAGTTTTATGTGTTGATATATAATGAATTTGTATGACTAATTGATTGGAGGTGTTTTTGATTTGTGATGTAAACGTAAGGGATATCACTCACTCCAGTCTAGTCCAGTACCTAATTTGGTCACATTCATTTATTTTTATATAATTTTTAACATTTTAATGTTTTAAATTTTATCTTGAAAGGTTACTAAAATTCAGACTATTAATTAACTATACATATATTTTTAGGATACTGTCAATTATTGGTTTAGTTACCTTTATTGATTAATTGTAATTATCTGTAGTCTGTTATCTTGTCATATTAATATGATTTTATTTTGACAAGTTTTTAATATGTTTCATGTATTCAATATAAATTTTGGCATTTTGGTACTCTATTTATGTATTTAAGACGATTGCTCATTTAATCTAATATTTTCTGGTCCGTATTAATTTTATGGTAACCGATTTAAATTTAGATCAAATCCTTTCCCTTTTCTTTGCCCTTCTTCAAAATGGCTGAATTTCAGTTTTGTTCAATTGGTGTTTTGTAATCCAAAATGGCCGCGGATCCATTTCCTCTTTGTACCTATATAAGACAGCATTTGACAGTCACTCAGTAACCTCTGATGAAGTCACGTGAAGTGACGTAACGCGTAAGGTTAGACGTGACCGGAAGTGACGCGATACCCTGACCGTCCACCGGAGGTACTGCTGTTTGGCGTTTTTTACCTGTTTTCTTGATGTAAGCACATTTTTACCTTTATTAAACCTACAAGTGCTTACATACTTCACTATGAGAGCTTTTTATTTCCATATTTGCTCCTGATATATGGTGTGGCTATCCTGCTGAGTTGACTTCGCTTTTACCTGGACCTGGACTGGCAGTAGACACAGAGAACGTTCCTGGATTCCACCTCAGCACTTGGAAGACTCTGTGGAATACGAGTTACCCACTGTTTGGATCCTACCCCAGGCCTTGAAGGATTTCGTTGATGCACATTACACAGTGACTGGAGGTAAGCGCTCTGTGAGCCCAGGCTTAGCGAAGTGTATCCAGTTTTTTCACATTGATGATCCAAGGACAGAAGACTTGTCCATCATTGACATAGCACTTTCATTCACTTATATTTTGGACTTTATTATTGAATTTAGTTTTTTATTTGGGTGTTTTTTCACTTTAATACACAGCCCATTGATTTGGTTTATAAATAGATTGTTATCAGTCCCTATGGACTGTCTTGTTATTCACTGTTAGATTTTCAGTTTGCGCTCATCACCTTTTATTTATACATCTAGCCAAATAGAGGGAAACTTCCATAAATTTTAAACAGTCACCATTTCAAGGTATGTAAAGTAAAAACCTGATGTGCTATTCAAAAATATAAAAATATATAAATAATCAGAAAGCAGCTATCAGTCCAAAATGTGCACTAATCACACAGCAACAGAAAAAAATATTACAAACAGTGAAGCTCTATCAGTGCATATACCCCAAATCAAGGCCCGTACACACGATCTGACTTTTTGACAACAAACCTCCGACGGACCTGTTTTCGCGAGAATCCAACCATGTGTACGCTCCATCAGACAAACTTTTTCGCTTTTTCATTGGACAAATGTTCGCTGTGTGAACAGACAAACTTTTCGGCAACAAATGTCCTACGTCGGCTAATCCGATAGTGTGTACACAAGTCCATCGGACTAAAGTCCAAAGTACATGCATGCTCAGAACCAATGCTAAAGATCAGACAACTATAGCAGAAGTTGCCCAAAGGGTGGCGGTAAAGAGAAGAAAAAACATGTAGTGCATCTATTACGTCACTACATTCGTGTTTGTTGGCTTAAAAAGTACTACCGTGTGTATACATGCCAGGTTCACGGACAACGCCCTTCGGAGCAAAATCTACGGAAGAGTCAGTTGGAAGTCCAATCGTGTGTATGAGGCTTAAGAAACACTATCTAAATACAATTGATGTATATATATATATATATATATATATATATATATATATATATATATATATATATATATATATATATATATATATATATATATACAATCTGTTAAGATATGATAAATCTGTGAGTACATAAAACCTTAATATATCTACAATGAATCATAAAAATGTGCAAACAATGTGCAATGAATCATGTAAATCATTACATAAATAATAGCATAATCAATCCATTTGTCACAGTGATATTAAATATATTTATTCCAAAGTCAATATAAAGTGTAACCATGATAGAAGAAAATCTATATAAATAAATACATTTTTAAAAAGTCCATAAACAGCTAAATACACAGCTTAAAAACTATTTTAGCAGTTATACCTGTCCTGCAGAATGATTGGTATTTTATCCATACAGTCCCGTGATTTATACAGCCTTAGCAATACACTTAGCAATGCAGACCTTGTGACCTGTTTTTTTTTTCTCTTCTGGAGTTAAAGTGTTTGTACCCCCCCAAATAAATTGATCCTGTTCCCTTAAAGCATGAATAACAGCACAGTGCTTTCCTCTCTGCTCTCCTCTGTCTTCTCCCACCTACCCTCCCTGTCTGTCAGCAAGTCTGTGCCACTATGCCCCCTGCCCCCCCTGCTGCTATCATAACGACAACAAAAAACATCCCCTCTATTAGTGAACATGATATATCCTAGTGTCTGTACTGCAAAAAAAATGCAGATTATACCTGGCGCTCACGTGACTCCTCAGCTCTCTCTCCTCTCCTCCTCCCCAGCTGATGTCAGTGGCAGTGCTTGGCCCCACCCACTATAGCTGTCAGCCAGGCAGAGGAGAGAGCCGAGGAGTCATGTGAGCACCGGGAGACACTCGGTTATAAGGTATAATCAGCATTTTTATTTGCAGCACATGCACTAGGATAGATAATGTTAGCTAACAGAGGGAATGGGATGTTTGTAGTACAAAAGAAGGGGGAATGAGGGTTGGGACTTTAAGTGAGGCAATGAGTGGGTAGGTTCATCTGCCTCCATCCCTGTTATATGTATTAAAATACAGGGGTTGGTTGGGACTTTATATGAAGCATGGCTAAGAGAAATAAATATGCAATCACATGTTGATATATTACAGGCAAATATACAGAGAATAGTAAAGATAGCATGATAAACAAAGGTAACGCCTTAACAGTCTATTGCACATAATGACAACATAATTCACAGTGTAATGGTAACAATTACATAAATATAGTAAAATTATTGCAAATCATGATGAACATAATTATGTTAATGATGATAATAATTGATGATAAAAATCCATATTGATCAATCTCAAAATCACATGATTGAGATGATGTAGCATAAGGCTGGGGCTCTACGCGTTACATGGAGATGTCCACTCATCAGGAGCAATAATAGATAGATCTATAGTGAGATAAATAATGCAGAGTGAACAGATGGTTGACACAAGGGGGAAGAAGGGCAGAGGAGGGATGAAATAATTTCCAAGCACTCTTACCTACATATAAATTGGATATACAGGAAGTAGTGTTAATGGCTGAAAGCACCATGGGAAACAAACATCCCCAGGGAGCTGTAACTGCAAAACCACGGCTGCACCGAGGCACAAAGGAGCAATCAAGAGGCATCAGTGGTAGTGTAGTCCTCAATTGACAGTTAAATATTGGTATAGACTGTATGACAGTTCCAATGGATTTCTGTGAAAAAGAACATTGTGTCAATATATATTTGTAGAAAAGAAGAGCTGTGAGACTTTAAATGAGGCAACTGCCATGTCAGATATGAACAGAAACATAAAATATTACAGTACATAATTTATTGTTACATTGTATCAAAATAGATAGGTAGTCACATGACTTACACTAAATATGCTGCTGCATAGCATGCAATACAAATGGCAATTCACATAATAATTATACATAAAATAAATGGGTTAAAAGACATAATATAATGGGGACAGGTAACTTAGGGCATCTAGTGGCACTCTACGCGTTTCCTGGCATTACAGCCATTCATCAGGAGTGTTGTAACGGAATATACTGGAAAGGAAATGGACAAGAATTAATAATGATACCCTTAAAAATAAGGAGGGGCAAAGACTGTATCCCAACAAAGCAGGGACAAACTTAAATACTCACTTACATAGCCCCAAGGTCAAGCCCAGTGTCCGCCAGGGAGATTGGGGGTGACAGGCATGATGTCTCCCCCGGGGTTGAGACGGGAGAACCCTCCAAGGATGGAGAACAGCATCCAGAGCACAGCACGGTAGTCACAGCATGATTCAATGAACTATGTGTGCACAAAAAGTATGTAAAAAAAGGAAAGTTTAAGTAAATGTGTAGAAATGTAAGGTATGTGAAATGTGAAAAAATGTCTATGTGTTCCCACAAGGGGACTACATGAGGGGGTGTGTGTAAAATAAAACCAAAAAAGGGGGAAGAGAGACATACCAAAGCTGAGCTCCCAACGATGAAGGTAGCATGTGTGTGTCAACATATATATGTAGAACTGCACATGGGCAGATTGAAGGACTACAGCCTGAAGAGGCATGTAATAGTGTCAAAAGGCCAGGTGGAGAGTAATGCCTTGTAAACATGGTCGGTTTTCCTGGCGATAAAAAGTCCACCAGGAAAATCGATGGGGAAAACCGAGAACCTGCTCGATAGCTTTTTCCCCCTACACACGGCCGGTTTTCCCGACAGGAAAACTGGCACGAGAGCTTTGGTTGAGAAACACGGCCGTGTGTATTCTCCACTGCAGTGTTTCCCATAGGGAAACTGTCGGCTTAAAAAACGCCGGGAATCGTGGCGGGAAAAATGAGAACATGTTCTCATTTTTCCCTCCGGGATTCCCGGCGGTTTTTCTGTTGGGAAAACTGCGATGGAGCATACACATGGATGGTTTTCCAGGCCAAAAGCTGTCATGGCAGTTTTCCCAATGGGAGTTTCAATAAGCACATAAAATAGGCAACTCACATTTGAGAAGTTAAAACAGGCATGTAGTTAGTCCCAACAGAGTGGGGGGAGAATGTCATCAGTAAACGGTCCAGTTCACTGCTCACTCGTTCACCGCTGATGTGTAGAGCCAGCCGCGGTGGGGAATAGCTCAGAACGAGGCCTGAAATGCTGATGGTGCAAAAGGCGAGGATGGATGATGTCACTGACATGCATCGCGTTTCCTGAGCACCCAAACCAAGAATGGTGTGAACATGAAGAATACCAAGTAAACTCAGTGAATGGACCACAAACTAGCTAAATGTTGCCTTGAACTTGGAAAGAAAAGCTTGACAACCAGGTCTCAAGGTGAGTAAAGTGTGTGCTCCCCCCACGTGCAATCTTTATAGCCACATGCTGTCGTGGTATGCCGCCAACGTCAGGCTGCGTGATCAGGTGCCTTCAGCCATTAACACTACTTCCTGTATATCCAATTTATATGTAGGTAAGAGTGCTTGGAAAATATTCCATCCCTCCTCTGACCTTCTTCCCCCTTGTGTCTACCATCTGTTCCCTCTGCATTATTTATCTCACTATAGATCTATCCATTTTGTTATTGCTCCTGATGAGTGGACATCTCCAAGAAATGTGTAGAGCCCAGCCTTATGCTACATCATCGCAATCATGTGATTTTGAGATTGATCAATATGGATTTTTATCATCAATTTATATCACCATTAACATAATTATGTTTATCATGAATTGCAACAATTTTAATATATTTATGTAATTATTACCATTACATTGTGAATCATGCTGTCATTGTGTACAATAAACTGTTAAGGTGTTACCTTTGTTTATCATGCTATCTTTACTACTCTATGAATATTTGTCTGGAATTTATTAACATGTAATTGCATATTTAATTCTCTTAGCCGTGCTTCATATAAAGTCCCAACCAACCCCCCCCCCTCCTTTTTATATGTTTGTAGTACAGTGGCTTAACAACCACTTTAAACAATGCAGTCTGGTCACCTCTAGGCCTTCAGCTTTTTAATGTACAAAGAAGGTGCAAAAACAGCCTGATAAGGTCCTTTCTATGCTCTCTCCTCCTTTCAGCATGTTTCTTGCCAACACATTTGAAATCAGATCACCTGATCGTCCCCAGTCTGAATTCTGCTGTGCAGGAAACTACATAAGAATTACAGTTAAATTAAGGTGTTCCTAATATCTGCCTGTATTTTGGCATTAAAGGTTTTGATTGCTAATGTGATCATGCTTCATGTAGAAAGTTACCTCAAAGAATAACAAAGCATAGTGGGCATCTTTGCCAAAGATTTTTTGATTTGTAAAGATTTGATTTAACTAAGCAAGAGTTATTACATCTTAAAATATTTTTTTATCCATTAAACTTTGCCATATCACATCTGCTGAATGCAATTTGAGGTACAATGATCAGTGATTAAAACACAATTTAAAACAAATTGACTGTCTATTCTTGTCACTTATTACCTTTTATAACGATGAGTAATAGAAAGTCATTATTCAACAAGTGATTGAATTTGCTGCGGGAACATTGACTAATTTGTTGAAATCGTCTCCAGTCACAATGCCCAGGCCTCATAAATATTCCTTTAATAAGGAAGCTGAAATGTCCTTGACGACCTCGCCACCAAATAAAAAAATATATATAAATATTCACACACATTTCCTGAGCATATTGGTAAGGAACTAATCCTACCAACAACAAATGACTATTTCCTTTTTATGACACCATTTTATTACTTTTCTGAGACTGCAGCAAAATGGTTCCCATCATTTACATTTTATTGTGAGGATATTAGCATGAATGCAAGCTGCTGTGCTAAGTGTTATCGGGCACTTTACTGCTTTTAATGTCTTATAGGGAGGAAAACTGTATTGTTAAATTGTAAAAATAAACAAGGAACCCAACTTCATAAAATTTTCCCAAATTTTATAGGATTATGATATGTGTTGCAATGGGTGTATACTATTGTTCATCAGGAACAAGAAGTTCTTGAATATTTTATCTGTTTTAGAAACATTTGGAGCTACATAAAGAAATGGAACAAAATGATGAAAATGTAGTGCAATGCTATGAATATTTAGAATATAGTTTATTTTAGTCTGTAGAGTACAAATTCTCCCACTGTTTGGAGAACAAGTAAAATGTGAATGCGTAGTTGTACATATCTTCATTTCCAGACATATTTTGTTTCTAGATAAGTTAATATAAACAGGACATGTCAGGGACCGTCAGGGCATTTTTATATTATTTATCAGCAAATTATATCAATAAAATATAGCATATTATAGCCCACCTACAGTTAAAAAAAAAAAAATAAAGAATTAATTCAACATGTAAAAAAAAAAAACAGCTCAGCACTGCCCATTGCTGGCTCATTTCTTTGTCTTCCAGCATGATTCTCTGCTGAGTTGAATGAAGCCCAGGGTGCAAAGAACCCACCCACCAGGGATACATGTGGCTCTGAATATGTCCCAGATAGTTAAAGAGTGTTTCGTTATTGGGTTTAGTATGGAAATTCTATCAGCAGGCTGTAGCCATAGCATGTTCACTATGGAAATGGGATTGCACTCGACTGATTCTACTGCCACCCACATTGGTGGCTCCTTCGTTGCATGATACTTGGGTAAATGTGCAAGTTGTGCTACATAATAGGATGTTAAAAAATGTGTAATCCCCAGTCCACTGCTTACTTTGGGAAGATAAAGTGTGGTTTTGGGGATGTGTGGCTTGATACTCCCCCAGATGTACTTTGCGTTGTGTAAGGCAAAAAAAAATAACTTGGGATGGAGATGGGAAGTACTCTGAAGAGGTATAAGAATTTGGGTAATATCGTCATATTGATGACTGACAGTGACGTTGACAATGACAATCCATCCAGGATAGGTAGAGAGAGGATCATTGGGACATGAGATTGGTAACCTGCATCCTTTCTTCTTGCTGCCTCAAGGAGCTGTTCTTTAGTGTGTTAATGATAGAGTTTAGCTATTGAGTCCCTGGGAGGACTGTTGGTTTTGCGTGGGGCCAGAGCCCTGTGTACCCTGTCCCTTTCCAGTCTTTCAACAGGAATGCCAGGTTGCAATTCCTGAAACAGGGCCATCGTAGTAGCTTGCACACCTAGCATAGTCCTAGGTATTTCTCTGATTTGCAGATTACAGCGGCGATTCCTGTTTTCCTGGTCCTCTAAGTGTGAAACACAATACCTGGAACCAAAGAGAAACTGACATTGTCTGTTTGCTCAAGTCGTCATTGTTCACTTGTCAATCGATATGTACTGTGGCAGCAGGCAGGTTAAATTCCCTGGTTGCATCCAGGATGCAGTCTATATATCCCCTAGGTTCAGGCTTTATGCCAGTTTATACCTCCTAGGGGGAGTGCTGGGAGTCCTGCTGGAGGACTTGATGGGCCCAGCTGAATTAGGTAAGCTCATTAGGTCCTCTACAAAAACTCCCAGCATGCAGAGAGAGATGCTCCAGCCTGGAACCAGATCTGTGTGAATAGTCTGGGGAGTTTGATCTCTGTGCGGTGAGACCAAGCCTGTGTGGCTAATACTAAGAGATTTAAACAGCAGGGAGTCAGGGACTGGGGCAGCACAAGGCTGTACCCAGTTGTTAGTTAGGGACACCAATGGTTATAGCAAGCAGGTCAAGTTGACCAGGATTTATTTTTGTATTTCTTTTGTTTTATGTCACATTTTTGTTTGTATATAGTTCAAATAAAACCGCACCTTTTTGTTTTTCTCCTACCACTGTTTGCTGTGCCTAGTGTTTTTGTGTGCTGAACCCTTCCAGGGGGTCACACACACTCGCTGCCGGGCCAACCCCTCACAGTACATATAGCTAGGCTAAAATATCATCTTATCTAAAAAGGACTAAAAGGAAGCTCTAAGCCAGGGATCTTCAAATGACGGCACTCCAGCTGTTGCAGAACTACACCTCTCACGAGGCATTGTGAAACTTTGACATTCACAGACATGACTAGGCATGATAGGAATTGTAGTTCCTGAACAACTGGAGGGCCATAGTTTGAGGACCCCTGCTCTAAGCTTATCATATTTTCTGTCTGTTGTCATCATTATCAATATTGTTCGAACCGTGTGTGTTATATTGTAGCCATACCCAAATAATAGTTTATAGCACACTTTTATGTTTATCATTAATATTTAATTATGAAATATGCTGGTACACCTAAAAGAGTAAATTCTACAAATTAAAAGGCTGCTGATCAATAGGACGTTTTTATCCCCTTCCAGGTAAAATAACATTTTATTCTGTATAGAAAAAGATTAATTTATTATACATGGACTAGATTTAGATTTCACAGACAACTCAAAATAGACATTTCTAGTCTTGGAGTGCCACTTGGTGGCCAAGTGAGCTAATGCTTGCATAAACATATACTGCATTTAATCAGTAGCCTGGGCCACCTATTATAAATAAGTAAATAATACCAAAACACACCCCCTGGGCAGTGTATTATTTGCAACTATATACAATAGCAAGTAATGTAGAAAGAGGGGGGACATCCGGCAGAGAGACCCCATCATCAAGAGATACAACAACACACACCCATCATCTACAAGAGAGCACCACACATGTCATTGAAGATCCAGAGACTCATCATCTGACACACTTTATTGAAGCCAGGACACAAAGCTCCAGCATAGCTAGATGCCATTTTGGGGAAGACAAATACCACCCATCGGCAACCATCTTTGGGTTCGGTCAGCAACCATTTCAATACTTGGAGTGTAACTATAATGTATTATTCTCTTGGTGATTGTTGTTGCTTAATTATTAGGTTAATTCCAAAAATCTTTGCAGTAATTTATAATTCCTCCACCGATAACATAACAACTAGATTTAGATCACAATTTTTTTTTGTCTTTTGGCTGTATTGGTGTACACGTTTATGTATTTAGACACGTATACTTTCTGCAGGAGAATAACTGTTGGAATCTGTAAAGTGCAGATTATTGTTTGCCAGGTAGTTATAAATGGTTTTGCTGTCTATGAGGGGAAATTAATTAGCGAATTTAATCTAATAGATAGACCCAGGATTTAGCAGAATATTTTAAGTAATTTATTGTGAAAATAAATTTAGTGTCTGTGTCAACCTCTTAATCCAACTGTAATGCCCTGTACACACGATCGGTTCATCCGATGAAAACAGTCTGATGGATTTTTTCATCAGATATCCGATGAAGCTGACTTTCATCAGTCTTGCCTACACACCATCAGTTAAAAAACGATTGTGTCAGAATGCGGTGATGTAAAACACAACGACGTGCTGAGAAAAATGAAGTTCAGCGCTTCCAAGCATGCGTCGACTTGATTCTGAGCATGCGTGGATATTTAACCGATGGACGTGCCCACAGACGATCATTTTTTTCTATCGTTTTTTTAACCATCACATAATTTTAAAACAAGTTCCTAGTTTTTTCACCGATGGATAAAAAACCGATGGGGCCAACACACGATCGGTTTGTCTGATGAAAACGGTCCATTAGACCGTTTTAATCAGGCGAACCGATCGTGTTTACGCGGCATTAGTCGTGTTTGTAAAGTGACATATTGTGAATACATTTTATTTATTTCTAAACTCCATACATACAAGAATTTATAGATACAAAAAGCGTCTATACGGTATATGCGCTGTCAAAAAAGTTAAAACTAAGCGGCCAACACAACAAAAATAGATAAATTTTGTAACAATAGGACACAAACAAAACAAAAGTGTGGCGCTAAATTAAATTCTAATAACAAAAGTCCATATGGTGAGACAGTTTCAAATAATACATAAACCAAAGTCCACAGTATAATCAAATCCCTGAAGGAGATAGAGGGCAATTGAATACAGGCTCCTGAACCGTGGAAATGAAACATATATCTGCTTACCAGATGATGAGACTCGAATAGGTGTATACCTATCAAGTCATGCAGGCTTGTGAGGTTACAAAGAACCTGATGTCATCCGTTGAGGGGAAGAGATGTATGCTGCAATAGTCCTTCCTTCTGAGTGGAGCCGATTACACGATATCCATAAAGGTTCTCAGATATTGGAATCGATAGTTTACCAAAGAAAAATTGAAACACACATATCGTGATACTGCGTATGGTTCAGAATTTATTAAAAGTAATAAAAATTACTCACGTGTGACCGGAGTAATAAAGCGCTTTGTACAAAAAACTGGCAGAAAAGGTCAGTGTCTTCTCCCGACGCGTTTCGTTCAATAGAACATCGTCCTGGGGCACTGACCTACTGCCAAAATAAGCCAAATATATAAGCATAGATGTCCCCTACCTTAATTCGAAGTTCCGTCTGGGGACATGTTGCGCCGCACCTGAACAAGTCTCCACCGGGTTGGAACAGTATGGAGTCGCCGGCGTGTGTTCTAGGCCTCGGTCTGAAAACGAGGCCTGGAATGGAATGGAACGCACGCTAAGCGAAAAGCGCGAACCAGGGCAAGGGGCGGAACGTGAACACGCTGAGTACCAGCGTGAGAAACACGACGTGACTCACGTTCAAAATGGTACTGAACCATTAGAGCTGGAACGCAGTGCGGACACTATGCGCTTCACAGAGGAACGACGTCATCTAGCGTAGTATGAAGCCACCAATAGAGGCGCACGGTAATCGTACTAAAAAGCAGAAACCGCAACACAAAAGGTGGGGACATCTAGCGATTAAATAACAAGATTGCACTTAATAACCAATTCTTAATACAGTTAAGTGTAAAAATAATCACATATGCACATGAATATTGGGGTGCAAAAAAAGTAAAAAAATCTTCATAAAATTTAAGGAAACAAAAAAGGAAAAAATAAAGGCTAAAATCTATCAATGGATTTGAGTAGTTGTTATATTGATAATGAAGCCTTAAAATCTTAAAAAGAAAACTAACTGATCATATATGACAGAAACATCCTTACACAAATCGAGATGAGATTACTAGGACTTATTAATAAAAGAATTAATATCCCACTCAACGTTCAGTCCGTGTGGTATACAGTATATGTTTGTAATTCATATATCCAGAATGTTTCGAGCCTAGACACCCCTCTGGTCTTGGCTCCACCCCTCCAGGGAGCAACAAACTTATCTATAATCAGGAACTGGGTACCAGTAGGATCACAATTGTGATCTTGTCTGAAATGTCGTGGTACCGTATGTTTTGTGTCACCTCCTATAATCTTGGTGACATGTTCGCCAACACGTACTGAGAATGCTCTGATAGTACGGCCTACATATTGCTTACCGCACGGGCAGGTGATCAAATAAACAACATGTGTAGTGGCGCAAGTGCAAGAGGATTTGATGGGGTAAACTTTGCCCGTAATGCGTGACTGAAACTCAAGTGATTTAAATCTCCCACAGGTGTTGTGTAAACAAACGTTACACTTTTTACAAGGGTAATAGCCCTTCATGTTATGGAAAAACATTGGTTGGGTAGGTGGGTCAACAACATTAGGGGCAATTGTATTCCTTAATGTAGGGGCTCCTCTGAAAACCACCTTAGCCCTATCTGGTAATTGTGGACCCAAAACTTTGTCCTGTTTAAGCACATCCCAATGTCTGTCAAAGATTTTTTTAATATCATTGTGTTGAGTTGAGTATGACGTGAGCATGGAAAATCTGAATGATGTATCCAGCTCACGTGGAGCTCTATCTCTCAACAAGGAATTACGATCAATTAGTGCAACGCGATGTAACTCAGCATCAACTGCCATAGAGTCGTAACCTTTGTCTAAAAACCTTTGTTTAAGCATAGATGCCTGAGCAAGATAAGTATCACTGTCAGTACAGTTCCTCCGTAACCGGAGGAACTGGCTCTTAGGTACTGACTTGAGCCACATTTTATGGTGGCAGCTGTCCACCGGAATGAAACTGTTCCTGTCTGTGGATTTAAAATAAGTCTGGAATTTGAACTGCCTAGACTCAATGGCTATCTCTAAATCCAAAAAATTGACCTTGGTCGGACTGGAATCAAAGGTGAACTTGATGCCACGATTGTTCTCATTCAGAGAGCTGAAAAATTCTCCCAATGCTTCAGCGGTACCATCCCATAGGAGGAGGACGTCATCTATATACCTAGCCCATACCACCAAGGACGGGTGTCTATCAGAATAGATGACGTCCTCCTCCCATTTGGCCATGAATAAATTCGCCAGACTGGGGGCAAACAAGCCCCCATGGCGACGCCACGTTTTTGGATGAAGTATTTCTGGTTGAACCAGAAATAGTTTCGAGTCGTGGCAAACTCCAAAAGCTACAAAATAAAGGACTTCTGGTCACCAGTGAAGGAAGGATCAAGGCCCAAAAAATGGGAGACAGCTTCTAAGCCCAATTGCTGGGGGATACAAGTATAAAGGGATTCCACATCTGCTGTGGCAAGCAGGTAATCGCCCTTAAGATCGATATCACCAAGCATTTTGATGGTGGAGGTAGTGTCCTTCAGGTAGGAAGGAGTACGCTTGACCAAAGGTTGCAAATAGCAGTCAATATAGCGGCCGATTCTAGAAGTGATAGAATCGATCCCGCTAACTATTGGTCTTCCGGGAGGCTTGTAGGGGTCCTTATGAATTTTGGGCAGGTAGTAGATTGTTGGAATTCTCGGGGCGACTAGTATCAAGTAAGCTCTTTCTTTCTGGTTAAGAATATGAGAATTAAAACCCTTAGTAACCAATACTTCCAATTGTTTTTTATAAACACTAGTAGGGTTGTTAGGAAGTATTTGATAAGGCAACTTATTTGATCACCTGCCCGTGCGGTAAGCAATATGTAGGCCGTACTATCAGAGCATTCTCAGTACGTGTTGGCGAACATGTCACCAAGATTATAGGAGGTGACACAAAACATACGGTACCACGACATTTCAGACAAGATCACAATTGTGATCCTACTGGTACCCAGTTCCTGATTATAGATAAGTTTGTTGCTCCCTGGAGGGGTGGAGCCAAGACCAGAGGGGTGTCTAGGCTCGAAACATTCTGGATATATGAATTACAAACATATATACCACACGGACTGAACGTTGAGTGGGATATTAATTCTTTTATTAATAAGTCCTAGTAATCTCATCTCGATTTGTGTAAGGATGTTTCTGTCATATATGATCAGTTAGTTTTCTTTTTAAGATTTTGAGGCTTCATTATCAATATAACAACTACTCAAATCCATTGATAGATTTTAGCCTTTATTTTTTCCTTTTTTGTTTCCTTAAATTTTATGAAGATTTTTTTACTTTTTTTGCACCCCAATATTCATGTGCATATGTGATTATTTTTACACTTAACTGTATTAAGAATTGGTTATTAAGTGCAATCTTGTTATTTAATCGCTAGATGTCCCCACCTTTTGTGTTGCGGTTTCTGCTTTTTAGTACGATTACCGTGCGCCTCTATTGGTGGCTTCATACTACGCTAGATGACGTCGTTCCTCTGTGAAGCGCATAGTGTCTGCACTGCGTTCCAGCTCTAATGGTTCAGTACCATTTTGAACGTGAGTCACGTCGTGTTTCTCACGCTGGTACTCAGCGTGTTCACGTTCCGCCCCTTGCCCTGGTTCGCGCTTTTCGCTTAGCGTGCGTTCCATTCCATTCCAGGCCTCGTTTTCAGACCGAGGCCTAGAACACACGCCGGCGACTCCATACTGTTCCAACCCGGTGGAGACTTGTTCAGGTGCGGCGCAACATGTCCCCAGACGGAACTTCGAATTAAGGTAGGGGACATCTATGCTTATATATTTGGCTTATTTTGGCAGTAGGTCAGTGCCCCAGGACGATGTTCTATTGAACGAAACGCGTCGGGAGAAGACACTGACCTTTTCTGCCAGTTTTTTGTACAAAGCGCTTTATTACTCCGGTCACACGTGAGTGTAAATTTTTATTACTTTTAATAAATTCTGAACCATACGCAGTATCACGCTATGTGTGTTTCAATTTTTCTTTGGTAAACTATCGATTTCAATATCTGAGAACCTTTATGGATATCGTGTAATCGGCTCCACTCAGAAGGAAGGACTATTGCAGCATACATCTCTTCCCCTCAACGGATGACATCAGGTTCTTTGTAACCTCACAAGCCTGCATGACTTGATAGGTATACACCTATTCGAGTCTCATCATCTGGTAAGCAGATATATATTTCATTTCCACGGTTCAGGAGCCTGTATTCAATTGCCCTCTATCTCCTTCAGGGATTTGATTATACTGTGAACTTTGGTTTATGTATTATTTGAAACTCTCACCATATGGACTTTTGTTATTAGAATTTAATTTAGCGCCACACATTTGTTTTGTTTGTGTTAAACTCCATACATACACCCGGTCATAATCAAATAATTTCTGCATGGGCAAAATAATAATTAAGTCAGTTTAACAAATTGTTATAAATTATTTTGTATTGGGGGCACTACTGTCATCTAAAATGCAAAGCACAGGGCACAGGAGTTGAGTCTTGGTTCATGGGACATGCTCAAGCAATAATTTGAGAGGTGGGCAACAGACAAATGACTGCAGAAGCATCTTGTAGCCAATAAAACAGTTTTTAAAATGTAAGCAGAAAAACAGGAAGCCCTGGAAAAGAACTGATGCTAGCTGCAGTAAGAAACGCAGGAACCCCAACTTCTTGGAGCAATGGGTACAAGTAGGGAAGCAAGGATTTATCCATTAAGAGCAGAAGCCCCGAAAGAAGGGATATTGACCACTCAGCCTAGTGAAAGGAGGGAGGAATACCAAATAGCAATTCCCCTATAAGGAACATAAGAAGGGTCATTTGACAAGAGAATACATGGCAAGCCATTACAGATGACAGTACTGACCTCCATGAGGCAAATTGTAGGTGTGCGATATGCTATTAAGGCAGGACACTGGGAGAAAGAAAGACATCCCCACAGAGCCCCAGGGAAGCAGGAAAGGCATGCTTACAGGATACTTTATCCCCAAGTAGCATAAGAAAATAATGGGGCCCACAGGAAGAACAAAGAAGATCAATGCATAACTGTGGCCTTTGAGCTTAAAGGAGAGAAAATGGTTCTGTTTTAGCACAAGGGGGGGGGGGGGCTCTGCATGGGCAAGAACGCTTAAAGAAGGCACTAGAAGGACCCAGAAAATCACAATCACAATTGGAGCAACTTCTTGAAAATGGGAGTACATAAGAAAAGCAAAGACAAGGTGTTAGGAAGCAGATATGCAAGACCCAATCATGTCCTGCAAGTTCTTGGAAAGAGGTTGCAGAATGACAAATAGGAACATGTTCTAGGATGCAATTCCCTATCATCACAATAGAAAAAAGAACTACCTTATATAATATATTACAGAGCATGGGAAGGGCAATCTGCATGCACCTGAGAATAGAAGGGTTCTCAACCCAGAAGTTGGCGTGTGTCTAACTGTGAATATTAAGAATTGTTAAATCCTCGAAGATCTCTGGGCTAGTGTCTGTAGAGTAGTCCTATAATTAAAGAGGTATGGTGAGGTGGGCAGGCAAGTGCCAAGGTACCTACAGACCGCATGTGGAGGATAAACAACTACATAAGGGAATATGCCTATTCACGAACGTACGCTTGCCCGTCGCAGTAAAGATACGCCGTTTATGTAAGGCGTTTTCAGGCGTAAAGTTTGTCAAACAAAAAGTTGGCCTAGCCAATGTTAAGTATAGACGTCGTTCCCGCGTCAAATTTTGAAAATGTTACGCCGTTTGCGTAAGTCGTCCGTGAATGGGGCTGGACGAAACCAATAAGTCCTTGCGGCGTACTTTGGAGCAATGCACACTGGGATATGTCCACGGACGGTGCATGCACCGTTCGTTAAAAACGTCAATCACGTCGGGTCATGGTTTATTTACATAAAACACGCCCACCTCTTCACAATTTGAATTAGGCGTGTTTACCCCGGCCCATTCACGCTACGCCGCCTTAACTTAGGAGGCAAGTGCTTTGTGAATACAGCACTTGCCTCTCTGACTTACGGCTCAAAAATACGCCACCCTACGTGAATCCAGCTATTTATCTGTAACTGTGCACATTGCGATTGCATATTTTATTGCACATTGTTCTGCGCATCTTGTATTCTTTTGCACATTTTTGCATTTTTTTGCACATTACGGTCATGGCATGGATCATTATCTGATGTTGATTTGCACTTTATATGTCACACACTGTATACAGCCAAGATACTGTGAATGTACCTATCACTTTACGCCTATGTTCATCTGTATCTATTTCATGCATATGTCCCCTTAGTGATTGACGTTAGCAATTTTTGGATTGTCATTAACATTTCCTGGATTTTTTGAAACATCAGTTAGGAATTTTGGGCCAGATTCACAAACAGCGGCGCAAATTAAGTTACTCAAAACGTATGTCATTTAAGTTACGGCGCCTTAACTTTGTGTTGTAAGTGCCGTATCCACAGCGCATTTGCGCCCAAAATTGCGCAAGCGTAACTTAATTCCCGAGGCGTAAGGTGGGGTTATTGCAAGTGGGAAGGAAGTGGGCGTGCTCCATTGTAATGAGCCGTGACCCCATGCAAATGAAGGGCCGGCCGTACTGCGCATGCGCGCACGAATCTGCACCTCACTGGGCATGTGCAGAACTCGGCTCGGCGCAGTCAGTGAGATAGGTAAAAGGCCAAGCATACTTAGTTTGAGAATCGCCCTGTGTATAAATAGCCCCAGACAAACACACCTAGAGCAAGTTGCTTCTGCTCTGTCGTCTGTTGGTGAGTTTTGTGTTAGATAAAAGTTTTGGAGGAGTAGTAGAGTGTAGTAGCTGTGTATTTTTTCTAAGTTTATTTTCTGATTGTTTTTGAATTTGTATTAGCTGTCTGCTTGTGTGGTTTGATTTTTGTGTGTGTTTCTTCTGTGAGTATTTGTGTTTGTTTGTTGTGTGAGTATTTGTGTTTGTTTGTTTGTTGTGTTTGTTTTTTGTTGGTGCTGAGTGGTGGGTGTTATGGCACCGAAGCGCAGGAAGTTGAATTTTTCTAGCACAGAGAAGCAGATACTTGCTCGGGCCATCACCCTATATGGGCGTTATTTGCATGGCCCTGAGAGCCGGAACACCCCCCCGGCCAGGAAGAAGGAGATCATTCAAAAAATCACAGATCAGATCAATGCGGCGGGGGGGGGGACGAGGACCCCCGGTGGGATTCAAAAGAAGATCAACGATCTTAAGAGCCTGGTCTGGGACAAGATGGCCAAAATAAATGCCCATGCCATGGGCACTGGAGGAGGCCCACCCTGCTCCGTCAGGCTGACTGAGGAGAAATGGGCAGTGGCCCGGTGTTTCCACCCACAGCAGGTGGTGGGCCTGCCTGGTTTTCAATCTGATTCTCCTGTGAGGACAGGTAATTTTTGGGTTTTTCTATCTGGTGATTAGCATGTGTGGGTGGGGGAAGGGAAGATGTGCCAAGTGTGTGGATCCTCCAACCTGTGTATGTTTTGTGTCCTCCACAGATGGCCAGGAGATTGCTGGGCCATCAGGCCAGGAGGTTGCTGGGCCATCAGGCCAGGCTGCACCATCCCCAGGACAAGAGGCTGCTGAGGAGCCCCAAGAATGGCAGGAGTCCCCAGGGGAGGGGAGTGGCCACACCTCCCCTCGTGAGGAGGTTGAGGGGGGGAGGATGAGGGGGGGAGGCTGAGGATGAAGATATGGAGATTGCCAGGGAAATCCTTTTGGCTACGGATGTGGTTCCCCCTGAGGCTACCCCTGTGGCTGGAAGCAGTCAGGCCTCCATCAGGGGTATCCCCTCCTACTCCTCCCCCAACAGGCCTCCACCCAAAAGGGTCTTTCTCTCCCCTCCTCCCAGGCCACAAGACTCAGCTGCAGGCAGGATAGCGACCCAGAGGACCAGGGGGGTGGCCGAGCGTCTGCCGGCCAGTCTGCAGAGGGACAATGCCCGGCAGACCCGCCATCTGGGTCAGATCAAACAGACTCTGACTTAGATGGAGGAGAGCCTGGGCTTCATTAAGGAGTCACTCACTGATGTGGCCACAAACTCCTTGGCGGTCATCACATGCTTTTGTGACCTGCAGACCGCCACAACAGGCGTGGCCCAGGAGGTGAGTGCCCTGACCCAGGCTGTCCAGGACAATACCCGGGCTGTCCAGGCCAATACGGCTGCCCTCACAATCAGTCTGAACAGAATTGCAGTGGCCTTGGAGGGCAGGCCAGCAGGAAGACAGTCACCAGGGGAGGCTCCTCCTTCCCCTGCTCACCCCCCCATGAGTCTCCTCCTTCCCCTGCTCACCCCACCCCAGGAGTCTCCCCTGGTTGGCCGTGGCCGTGCCCGTGGGCGGCCCAGGTGTGGCTCTCGCCGCCGCCGTTAACTTTTGGGGTACATTTTTTTTCTTTTTATTATACTGTACTTATGATTTGTTTTATGTGTGTGAATGATGTTTTAATGTGGGGGTGGCATTCCTGAATAAATAAGGGTGTCACCCTCAGTTTTGGTGGAGTAGGGATCCCCAGGGTCCATGTGAATGGTGTATGAATGCACAGTGACATAATTGGAGCCGTGACGTGGCGTTACTGCTCCCAAGTACCATTGGGGGTACTTGGATCTAATCCAATTAGATGTGCATGTGATGTGTCTGTGCTAGGGACCACAGTGGATGTGCATGCGTGCATTCTCATTGTGACATGATTAATGCGTGTGTTTACTGTGCACAGATGCATTCTGTGAGGCGTCTCCTGACTGCTGTTCCCTCAGAAGTCTACTAAAGTCACTAGTATAGCTATGCGCATGGATGCCCCTGGCATGTTGGCATACAGATTGTTGTCCTGCAAGTGTGTGTGCTCAGCTCTTCCTTAATGGTGTTGCTTTAGCTGACATTTACACGGCTGGTGTAAAGTTAGGGCACCTTTTATAAAGTGTAATTTTACACCATGAAACTAACAGAAGCGCACAGGGCGTAATCTACGCCGCACACACTTAATTTTGTGGATCGCCTTATCTCCCTCATTTGCATCTTTGCCTATCAAAACAGCGGTGTGTCTAGTGTATTTTGCGTGCGAAGAAGCGACGGTGTAATTATTTTAGGTAGGACGGAAAAACCTGGATTTCGGGCGTATCTCGTTTTGAGGATCAGGCGCAAAGATACGCGCTGCGCAAATTTCAATTACGCCGCGCATCTCGAGATAAGTCGGCGTAAGTGCTTTGAGAATCTGGCCCATATTGTATATATATATTTTTTATTTGGCACTGAACAGCGCAGCACCAGTCTCCTTCATACGTTTACACTGCGGGTACGGTTAGACCCTTTTTCGGTGTTTGCAGCAGTTCTGCCTGACATTATTCTATTTCCACAATAGTGCGGGAATATACTCTAGTATAATACATGAGGAGTTGCGCCCTCTTGTGTTTGTTTTTTGCATTTGAAAAGAGTTTCCCTGATCTGTGAAGGGCTGCACCTGAAGAAGCATTGTGCAACTTATTATCTTCTGGAGCACTGTGGATGAGCACTGGAGTGTTAATTTTTTGGTTGAGAGACAGTGTTTTAAGAAAAAAGGTATCCAAAGCACCTAGGGATATTAAGGCTCAGGGTTTGATAAAAAGTGATATAGTACCAGAAAGTGTGGTGAGTTTAAGAATGAAAAAACTACACTCACATGTGAAAGGATGGGGAGTAAAACCCATCACATCAAGTTTGCTAGTTTTAGGATCTAACTAAGATCTAAGAAAAAGTCTATAGAGGACCAGGCAAAAGCCACACTGCTTTGGTAGATTGTGTGATATTTTCTATAGGAGATCAACCAGCATACTGTGTACTGCAGTAATGAGAATACAGTTGATGCTTTTGGAGGCATAATGGGTCATGCATAGTTGAGTGGAGTAGGGTCCATGTGAAGGATTTTGAAAAGTCTTTGTAATTCTTCCTAAGAGGAAAGTAAATTATAATTTAAAGCTGCAAGGAGGTTTAGGAAAAACAGTCAGCCTTGTGAGGAATTAATTAAGAACATTTTACCAAAAAAAACAGAGAAAGGATAGCAGAAAAGCTTATTTGTGTACCTTTTTCACACCAGAACAGGATAAACCAATAGATGGAGCCGACAACCCTGTAAAAGTATATAAGTGTATTACACCCCTATATACTGCATGGCAAGTAGTACACCTATACCAATCCATGAAATTACTTTTGTGGACCTGTCAGGTAACGATTTGTGTCACTACAGTCTGTCCCTGCTCCACACACAGCAACCTGTCCCTACACTGACAAAAAGTATATAAGTGTATTACACCCCTAAATACTGCACAGAAAGTAGTACACCTATACCAGTCCTTGAAAGGACTTTTGTGGACCTGTTAGGTAACGATTTTTGAAACTACAGTCTGTCCCTGCTCCACACACAGCAACCTGTCCCTACACTGACAAAAAGTATATAAGTGTATTACACCCCTATATACTGCACAGCAAGTAGTACACCTATACCAGTCCTTAAAAGGACTGTTGTGGACCTGTTAGCTAACGAGTTGTGTCACTAGTACTACAGCCTGTCCCTACTCCACACAGCACAGCAACCTCTCCCTACACTGACAAACAGCAGAATGTAAAATGGCCACCAGATCAGGTCTATTTATAAGGTAGGGGGTATGTCCATGTGCTGAAATGTCTCAATTGGCTGTCCTGTATCACCTGATGGATGTGTCATGGGTCAAAGTTCTTCTCAATGTAAAATGGTGGACCGTCGCGAATTTCGCCAGATGTCTGCCTGTTCGGCGGACCGCGAACGAGCAAAGTTCGCCGTGAAACAACCGCCGGTCGAAGCCCCAGGCCATCTCTAGTCACAAGGAATGTAAACATCTCTTGTGACAGGAACTCTTTATGGAGGGATCGGGGGTCTAAAAGACATAAAATCCCTCCTTCGAACTTCAAAGTATTTAGATTGCCAAAAACTGCAATTTTGAATACTGTCATATATTTTTTTAAATCAGCACCATGGGCAGCCGAGTAAACTGGAAGTGAATTTGTTCCGTGTTTTTTTTTTACATAGGAGACTGGAACTAAGCTGTTTCCAGCTTTGTTCCAGTCTCAGCCTAGCCAGCGGAAGTGCCGATCATGGATTGGGTCTCCCGGTGGGACGGGAGGCCCGGGAAGAGCGTCAGAAGGCAGCAGGAGGGGGGGTGTCCTCTCCCGTTTCTTAGTTTAACAGCTAAGTGGCTTTTAGCCAACCGCCTGCTCTAAAAAACAGTACTGGGGGTGATGCCTGCTGCAGGCATGACCCTGCTATAACCCCTTCAAACTGAGGCCACATATGTGCTGAGTGGCTTTTAGCCAACCGCCTGCTCTAAAAAACAGTACTGGGGGTGATGCCTGCTGCAGGCATCACCCTGCTATAACCCCTTCAAGCTGAGGCCACATATGTGCGTACGGTCGGCGCTAAGGGCAAAAGGAATACACAGCAAATATGTAGAATAACAGAAAAAAGATGAGTTCTAAAATGAAATCATTCTGATGGATCACTTACTCTGCTTTGCATATAGCTTACTCAGTATAATGTATGTTTACCATTTTCCAGGTCACGTGACCTGGTCTTGTTCTCAGTGCTAAAATGAATCATTACAACACAGGACAAACTTGAGTATACACAGGTAAAAAGGACATTGATTATAGAGGTAAAATATTGAGAAACCTACAAGAAGTAATTTTGTGAATTTACAAAAAAAATATCCACTTGGGGCAAAATACAACCCCCTCTCCATCCATTACCTCCCACCCACCTCTAACCCATACTAAAAGGCTTTATTCTTTTATTTTCTGTTAAAGAAAGCTATACTCATCTAAGTCCAACATCCAGGTCCCTTTCCACCATCCGGGAGACCACTGCTGATGTGCCAGGTTCTTCCAGAAACCTCCACTGACATCACTCCTCTTTTGGATCCTGAGAGGACCCTGTCAATGGGCAGCTAATAGGAGGTATCCATGTCAATGCCTGCAAAGAAGGACCCACAAGAAGTAAACAGAAGAGGATCTAAGGCAGGATGTGACCTCAGCTTCACTAAAATAAAAATATTTTTTTTTTATTTTTTTATTTTTTCTATTTCAGCCATCAGTTGAAACAGCAGGAGAGTCAATATTATCCTGGAGATGAACTTTCAATTTAAAATTTTTGCTGCTCTACTATGAATCTGTAAGATCTATTGTACTGAAAGTAATTTGCCTGTAAGCTATTGTTTATACCTGTTGATGCAAATTATTGAAAAGGGATTTAGATTAGGCGTATCTCTGGATATTGTTTTGGGTAATTTTCTTGTTTACAAATTTCTTCTCGGTATGAAAGTGACAGCAGGCCAGCCAGAACCTGCAAAACATAATAAAAAATGGCAAAAAAAGTGTTCATTTTAAGTATCTTTCCTTGACATGTACTTTTCAGGCTCGAGAATATGTCAACCAGTTTCAGCATTTCAAAGATATTTCTTTCTTGCCCACATGCGAAGAATGTATTACAGAGAGTCTTATGATTACATGAATCTTTGCCCTAGTAGAGATCAGTCTCTATATTTGGTCATTGCATAGTCATCAGTCAATTTTTTTTTCTGACAACTTTAATGAAAAAACTAAAATCTGATTATGCTTCAATGACAATGCAATTAATATGTATTGGCCCAAAATCAGTGATTTGCCATGCACACATTATTAATATTGTAAATTTCCTAAGCATTACAAATTTATAATAATAATAATAATAATAATGTGTGGGTGATAAACCACTCTTTTTATAGTAATAAAAATTTAATTACACAGCACTACAATATTCTGAACGGCTGCACAAGTGAGTAAACAGGCTGTCATCACAATAAACAGGAAATATTTAGTAGTACTAAATCAGGGGTGTCCAAACTTGTTTCAAAGAGGGACAGATTTCATGAAGTGAACATGAGTGAGGGCCGACCATTTTGCCTGACTTTTTTTGAACCATTAAAATTAAATGCAAATAAAATATTTTATGCAAAGTTTATTGCAAACGGCGTACTATTCATTTCATAACATTGATGACAATATATTATATATAGTGGCCCAGATTCTCGTATTTGAGCGTAAAACGGCGGCGTGCTTTATTCACAAAGAACTTGCCTGTAAAGTTGCGGTGGCGTAGCGTAAATCCCCCGGCGCAAGCCCGCCTAATTTAAATGAGTCGGGTAGGGGGCGTGGATCATTTAGATTAGGCGCGTACCCGCGCTGAATGTACTGCGCATGCGCCGTCCCTAAAATTTCACAACGTGCATTGCGCTAAATGACGTCGCAAGGACGTCATTGGTTTCGACGTGAACGTAAATGGCGTCCAGCCCCATTCACGGACGACTTACGCAAACAATTTTTACATTTCGACGCGGGAATGACGGCCATACTTAACATTGGTTGCCCCTCATATAGCAGGGGCAACTTTACGCGTCGCAAATCTAACGTAAACGTTGTAACTTCATTGCGTCGACCGCGCGTACGTTTGGGAATTCGCGTATTTTGCTAATTTGCATACTCGACGGGGAAAACGACGGACGCAACACCTCTATGCGTAACTGATTCTAAGAATCAGTCGCATAGATACGACGGCCCAGATTAGGACTTACGACGGCGCACATTGCATTGCGCCGTCGTAAGCCCTTTCAGAATCTGGGCCAATATATATATCTTCTCTTCTCCACTCAGGGTAACAATGAGCTCAGGCGTGTTATGTTTAAAAAATATATATAAATCTCTCTCTCTCTCTATCTATCTCTATCTATCTATCTCTCTCTCTCTCTCTCTCTCTCTCTCTCTCTCTGTCTATCTATCTATCTATCTATCTATCTATCTATCTATCTATCTATCTATCTATCTCTCTATCTCTCTCTCTCTCTATCTCTATATACATATCCCTCTCTTCAAAAGGAAAGGAACCGCGTTCCAGTTTGATGTGGCCTCCCAAGTATATCCATCTGTGGCACCTAAAGATCGAGCGTGTGGCGTCATCCACATGGAACTTCCCCTTTAGAGTGCCGTCGTACGTCACCGCGCTTTGCTAGATAATTTTTTAAAAACGATAGTGTGTGGGCAACGTAGTTTTAATGATGAAGTTGGAAAAACGTTGTTTTTCTACATGCCGAAAAACATTGTTTTTTTTAATGCCGAAAAATGTGTGTGTACGCGGCATAAGTGCTGGATGGCCAACTGAACCAGCTGTACTAGCAAACAAGTCATATGGAATTCAGAGACTGCGCGCATATGATACTGATACAGCCAGTATAGTAAGATGAGACAGATATCTTCCATCTAAAGATTTGTGAAGTCAAGTGTTATTTGCTTAAATAGAAAACATTTATATATCACAGCTTCCCACACACAAATCCCCAAAAAAGGAAAATGTTATGATAGCAGGAGTAGAAAGCTGCTAGGATGTTACTTGTATATTCAAGATGAAGGTGGACATGTGGATGATACCTTTTTGTTTTCATAAAAGCAATGGGAACCCAAAACAGGAAATTACATCACTAGGAATAAACATAATATTAACCTCTTCAGCCCCGGACCATTTTGGTGGTCAAAGACCAGGCCACTTTTTCCTATTCGGTACTGCGTCGCTATAGCTGACAATTGCCCGGTCGTGCGACGTGGCTCCCAAACAAAATTGACGTCCTTTTTTTCCCACAAATAGAGCTTTCTTTTGCTGGTATTTAATCACCTCTGCGATTTATTTTTTTGCGCTATAAACAAAAAAAGAGCAAAAATGTTGAAAAAAAATCTATGGCCCGGATTCACAAAGCACTTGCACCGACGTATCTCAAGATACGCCGACGTAAGTACAAATGTGCGCCGTCGTATCTATGCGCCGACCCACATACTAAAATACGCCTGAAAATAGGCTTCCTACGGCCAACGTAACTTGCCTACGCCGTGGTATCGTGGGCGCATATTTACACTGGGCACATTTGCCGCTCCCATTGATTTTCTATGCACATATGCAAATAAGGGAGATACGCCGATTCACGAACGTACTTGCGCCCGGCACATAATACACATGGTTTGCGTAAGTCGAAAGTCTGGCATAAAGTTATTCCCCATATATGAGGCGCAACCCATGCAAAGGTATGGACCAGGGAACACAAGCCGTCGTATCTTTTGTCGTTTACGTTGTACGTGAATATAACTAGGCGTAGGTTAAGTTCACGTCGTAGGCAGTGACACGTCGTATCTTAGGGAGTAGTTCCGACGTGATTCTGAGCATGCGCACTGGATGTGTCCACGGGACGGCGCATGCGCCGTTCGTTATTCGTATCTTCATGGCGCTCGGCCCATCATTTGCATGGGGTCACGCCTCATTTGCATGGCTCAGGCCCACTTCCACTTACGACGACTTACGCCTAAGAAACCCAGCGCAGATTTGGTGGCAAGTGCTTTGTGAATCCAGTGCTTGCCTCTCTGCGCTGCTTCGGCGTAGCGTAAAGAACAAACGCTACGGCGGCATATATATGCGCCGATGTATGTGAATCAGGGCTTAAATTTTTAACTTTTTGCTATAATAAATAGCCCAAAAAATATATATTTTTCTACATATTTTTGGTAAAATAAATCACAATAAGAGTTTATTGATTGGTTTGCGCAAAAGTTATAGGGCCTGATCCACAAAAACCGTCCGTAACTTAATTTTTGCCATTTAAGTTACACCGCCGCAAAATCTCTACCTAAGTGCCTGATCCATAAAGCACTTACCTAGAAATTTTCAGCGGTGTAACTTAAATCCGTCCGACGCAAGGCGTGCCTAATCTAATGGGGCGAGTCCCATTTAAATTAGGCGCGCTCCCGCGCCGGACGTACTGCGCAAGCTCCCGACGTTATTTTCCCGACGTGCTTTGCGCGGATTTACGTTGCGCCGGGTTTTGAGAATAGCGACGGGCGTAAAAAAAAAAAAAGAGTTGCGGCAGGAAAAAATAATTTTTTTTAAAAAAAATGACAGCGACGCGGGATAGAAGGGTATACTTTTACAAGGTGTAAACAGTTTACACCTTGTAAAAGCAGCCCTAATTTTGCGACGGCAAACTATTACTTACGGAGAAAAAACGAAGCGCAAAAGCTTTGTGGATCTCCGTAAGTGCCCGACGCTGGATTTCGACGAGAAATGCCCCCAGCGGCGGCTGCGGTACTGCATCCTAAGATCCGACAGTGTAAGTCCCTTACACATGTCGGATCTTCTGCCTATCTATGTGAAACTGATTCTGTGGATCAGTTCCATAGATAGAAACAGGGATACGACGGCGTATCCCTTTTGTGGATCAGGCCCATAGCGTCTACAAAATAGGGGACTGTTTTTTGGCATTTTTATTAATATTTTTTTTCACTAGTTATGGCGGCGATCAACGATTTTTATCGGGACTGAGACATTATGGTGGACACATCGGACACTTTTGACACCATTTTGGGACCATTGCCATTTTTACAGCAATCAGTTTTTAAAGGGACGTACCTGTACGCCAATCTGCCTGCCCATGCCATTCTGACAACGCAAATAGTCGTGTGGCGGTCGGCAAGGGGTTAAACAATAATACTACCACCTAGTGGCAGAAATAGTAATCACTGTATGATATGTTAGAATTGTTGTTGCATCTATGTTTCGATAAACAGCATACTAACGCCATCAGCAGACCAACTGGTTTATGTAGCTACAGCCTACATTTGTTTTAACTTGCATACCATACACACCAGTTGAGGATATTAGGTCATTATCAGCACAAAGTCATGAAAAACAAGAAATATAAATGCTTAAAAGCTTAAAGAAGTGGGAAAGGGTGATTATGCATTGGGAGGTTCCAGCACTAGGACATTGCTACTGATAACTTTCTGTATTGGAAATTATAAACATGCATACAAAGGGTTAAGTTTGCATACGTAGGGAATAGTGTTGCAGGAAGGGTTAGCATTATGGGGCATAGGATTGGATATTGCTCTCCATTTCTGCCCCGGAGATTTGTTCTGAGGAGTATTTATCCCTCCTCAATCTAAACTACTCTACTTTTTCCAGATGTATATTTTGCTTAATCCAGGGGTTGTGACCATAAACATTTGTTTACACTGCATCATGGAGTATTCTCTACTTTTGTGTAAGTATAATACTTTGTGTAATTAAGTAATCATTTAATACTACACTTAGGCGCGCCTTTCTCACAGACTTAGCAGCCAGGAGCTAGTTACCATGATTTAGATTGTAAAATAGGATTTAGTTTTACAGTGTCAGAAACTTTAAGCCAACTGGCAACACTGTAAAGCCCCATACACACTATCAGTTTTCCTGCTGGTTTTCTCTTCAGGTTTACCAAAACCATGTAGTACAAGGGCCTGCCTGATTGCATTCAAATTGAAACGCTTAAGGTTTGACCTCATATTAGATGGTTTTGGTAAACCTGAAGAGAAAACCTGCAGGAAAACTGATAGTGTGTATGGGGCTTAAGGGTAGTTCAGATATGGTTGTGTCCTCCAAACGAGTCACCAGATCCCCCTGAGGGACCAGCCTTCATCTTGGCTCTCTCCAGCAAGGGTCCTCCCCTGGATCTTCTCAGATTGGCTCGGCTTCTTCCACACAGGCAAGACTAAGGACCACCACAGGATTAGTAAGCCCCAGACAGCTTCTGGGCCTACTAGCAGAACTTGCAGCAGCACATCCTCAGGCCAGGAGGGCCCCCGAGATAATGATTGACCAGGAGCACATGGCTGTGCCCAATAAATACCCATTCCCAGAATGCACAGCTGCAGGAACATTCCTACTAGGCTGTTCTGAAAAAAAATATTCATTACAGCTCAACCCAGTTGTAATTCTCATACTGGACTGTGGTACCAGTGACAACTCAGTCAAGTTTAGAACAGAACTAATAAACTATACAATTAAATCTGAGCTGTTTACAGCTCAGCCAAACTAAATTTACACTATAGCCCCACTTTTAGGGACAGGGGGCTACATATGTGCAATATTTTTTTTTCTTTATTTGCTATTTTTTTCTCCACCAAAGTGGAGTTACCCTTTAAAATAAGTATAAATTAAAGACAGAACACTGTGTATATTTGTAATTGTAGCTTACTAGGCAAGATAAAGTTGAACCTAGGTATTAAAAATACAAAAAGTATTATCATGCAGCATAAAAGAAAAAGTTCTTATCTGTTTAATACTGAACCACTGAGGGCTTGTTCACACTAAAGGTGTGATAGTTGTGCTACATTTTCCAATAGCATTTACATGAACATGAAAAAAATATATTATTTTAAACCCAAAGCATAATATAATCAAATCTGTGAATCCTATACAAAAAGGCATGTTAACCATCATGTAAATAGGTAACATAAAAGGTAAACATGGACCTGAGAAGACATGGTCAGAAAACTGCAATAATAGACACTATTAGCCAGATTCAGAGAGACTTAGGCTGGCATTTCAGTAGATACGCCAGCCTAAGTCTGAATGTGCGCCCGCGCTAATTTAAGCGTATTCTGGTAACCAGATACGCTTAAATTAGGCTCAGATACGAGCGGCGTAAGTGTCTTACACCCTCGTATCCTAAAGTGTATTTTTTAGGCTGACCGCTAGGTGGCGCTTCCATTGCGGTCGGCGTAGAATATGTAAATCAGTAGATACGCCTATTCACGAACGTATGCCCGGCCGACGCATTACAGATACGCCGTTTACGTAACGCATTAGCGACCTAAAGTTATTCCATCAAATAGATGGAATAGTAATGTTAAGTATGGCCGCCGTTCCCGCGTCGAAATTCGAAAATTTTACGTTGTTTGCGTAAGTCGTCCGTGAATAGGGATTTACGTTGTTTACTTAGCCGCAATGCACACTGGGAAATGTAGGCGCACGGCACATGCGCAGTTCCAAAAAAACGTCAATCACGTCGGGTCAAGCCTAATTAACATAAAACACGCCCCCTCAGCCTATTTTGAATTAGGCGCCCTTACGCCCGCCCGCTTTAGGCTACGCCACCGTAACTTAGCAGGCAAGTACATTGTGAATAATGTACTTGCCTCACGAACTTACGGCGGCGTAGCCTAAATGCCATAAGCTACACCGCCGCAAGTATGCGCTCGCCATCCTGAATCTAGCTAATTTACTAGTAGCCGTAGTAGGCCTGTTACTAGAGGAAAATAATTGGAAGAAAATAAACTATCTAGAGGCTAATCCTGAAAACCCTTACCACATCCCAAAATACTTGGAGAAAATGGCGGGTGTGCCCCAGGGATAGTGCGGGCAAGGGTCCATAATAGGATAGAAAGAGGGATGGTGCAGAGAGTATGTAAATATATATATATATATATATATATATATATATATATATATATATATATATATATTTTATTCCATGTAGAAAAATAATTATAATAATAATATTTTTCTACGTGGAATAAAATGTATATATTTTTACATACTCTCTGCACCATCTCTCTTTCTATCCTGTTATGATCCCTTGCCGGCACTATCCCTGGGCACTCCCTCCATTTTCCCCTGTTCCTAGAGGAAGCAGAGGTAAAGAAATTGCTTTTGTTGGCCATATATTTTCCCCATTAGCAACAAAATGCATTTATGTGATCTCATTACATTTTTTACCTATTGTTATTATTCTAAGACTGGATAGGACCAGTAATAACACAAAATGTTCTGTATATAAGAAATGATCATAGAAGACTTCTCTTTGGGTGTCAATAGCTGTGTCTTATAGGCTCCATTCCAAATTTCAAGCAAAACTACATATTATTTCAACAGATTTTGGAAAGTGCAGAAATTTCCCAATACAGTATGCTGGAAAATAATATGTGACTTGACACTAATTGCCCCCTTTTCAATTGTATAAACCGTTCCCTTTTTATGCACAGCAGGCACATCGGTAAAGCTAAGAGGATAGAGCCAGCAGCAGCAGAAAGGATGGGCAGATGTTTCCCTGTATATCACCAGTGCTCTTGGTAAAGCATCTGTCAGCTACCAGACATTTGATTTTCTTCAAAATGATGAAAAGTTTTCAGAAGTTTAGAGAGAACTAAAAAGGAAAAAAAAAGTATATAACTGTGAATTGTTAAACTATTGTCTTCATCAACATTCTCCTTCCATGCTCCCATCCAGTGAAAATAAACAAGCCAGAGGCAAACCTGGGGCGATAATAGTATATGGTAAGTAATAGATTTCAGTTGGGAGAAATGGGAGATGAGGGAAATTGCACCAAAGGAAATATGAGGTATTTATAGATCAAACAGCCTCCTTTTAATATCCCACCTAAGATTGTGTTATACAAATCTAAATAGCATTTATTTATTTGTGAAAAGTGGAAATTACATTACAATGTGGCAAGCAGTTATCTCCATAAGCAACTTGTTTTTCTGAAGATTTTTGTTTTCATTGTTTGCTTACAATAAAAATGGGTGCATTTATCTGGAATATATTGAACAAAGAAAAGAAAACAATGGATATTAAAAAGACACACTGGGATCTATAGAGCAAACATATTAAACTTGTCAACAGTTGCTGAGAACTACACAATCCTACATGTTTCGCTAGTTCACTTCTCTGAGGTAGGTGATAATTCTCTCACTATTTGGTCTTATAAGAGAAAGAGATTGCAGTGGGCATACTGTATTTCTAGGACATGTTGAAATTATTTCCACTTGTTATTGGCTGGGCAATGAATGATTTAATCATCTTGGATTATATTATTTAATTCATCACTTTTTTTTATTTTATTAACCATATTTTTATTGAAGATTATAGAGGAAGGTACGAAGGGGGAAAAAAATCAAGACAATATACATATTTTATTGGAATGTGGAAGGTACAATGTCTATTGCCATAGTCAAGATGTTAGGCCTCTGACATTCTTTGAACGCCTATATGCGGAAGGGAAAAACGTACCATACTTGCTGTCATGTTTGTATAAACAGATCATTGAGCCTCCAGACGGTCATATGCTGAATGCTGCCTGGGCATGTATCCCTGACCTGTGGAAGTCTGCTGTTACACCATCTTTGAAACATTGGTTCTCTAGAATAGGTAAAATTAGGATAATGGAAAATATGACAGCGTCCTTTTATGGAAGAGAGGAGAAATTTAGGGACACATGACAGACCTGGACGACCTTTACTTGTACACCATAATATGTTGACTGCTCTCTTGTTTTATGTAGGAAATACGACCTATAGGGGTAGGCTTGGCCCGATGGTGGGATCCTGGGGGGGAGGGAGTTCGAAACTGTGAAGTTCTTCAGGTTTTCATATTCATACTGATCTATTTATTTATTTCTGTCTGTCTGTTTGTTTGTTTCTTTTTTTCTTTTTTTGCAGATTTTTCTTCCGACCCCTAAGTGCTAGGGTCAGGAGTAGGTCTCTCTTATATTAAAGTAGATAAGAAAAGGTATAATAAAGGAATAATTTAAGCAGGGATATGATAGTAATGCATTTTAGGGGGGTCACACCCGACCTTTATTTTCTTTTTCTGATAGTAAGGCATTTCAGGTTAATTTGTAGTCCTAATTATATATTAGATATACACTGCGGTTTTATAACCCTATTTGATTTGGTCATGAATTCCCATTATGGTGGTGTATTACCCATATATAGAGTTGAGCGGACACCTGGATGTTCGGGTTTGGGTCCGAACCCGAACTTTAAAAAAAAAACCGAACCCGAACCCGAACTCCGAACCCCATTGTAGTCAATGGGACACAGACTTTTAGAAAAAAAATGCGCGGAGGTCCCCGCAAGTTCAATAACCAGACCCTTTAGGTCTGGTATGGATATTAAGGGGAACCCCGTCGTCAATTTTAAAAAAAAAATGACGTGCGGTTCCCCCTAAATATCCATAACCAGACCCTTCAGGTCTGGTATGGATATTAAGGGGAACCCCGCCATCAATTAAAAAAAAAAATGACGTGCGGTTCCCCCTAAATATCCATAACCAGACCCATTATCCGAGCACGTTGACCTGGCCGGCCGCAGAAAAGAGGGGGGGACAGAGTGCGCCCCCCCCCCTCTCCTGAACCGCACCAGGCCACATGCCCTCAACATGGATTTTAAGGGAAACCCTGCACCAAAATAAAAAAAATGGCATGATGTTCTCCCCAAAAATCCATACCAGACCCTTATCTGAGCATGCAACCTGGCAGGCCACAGGAAAAGAGGGGGGATGAGAGAGCGCCCCCCTCCTGAACCGTACCAGGCCACATGCCCTCAACATGGAGAGGATGTCCCCATGTTGATGGGGACAAGGGTCTCATCCCCACAACCCTTGCCCGGTGGTTGTGGGGGTATGTGGGCGGGAGGCTTATCAGAATCTGGAAGACCCCTTTAACAAAGGGGACCCCCAGATCCTGACCCCCCCTGTGTGAAATGGTAATTTCACAAAGGAAGTGTAAATTATTGTAAAGAAAACACACACACTGTAGAATAAAGTCCTTTATTAATAAAAATAAAAAAAAATAAAAAAACTCCAGCGGTGATAATCCACTTGTTCCCGGCTTCCTGCTTCAACGTTGTCATGATCCAGCGACGAGTGCGGGTGATCTCCAGCGATGAGAAGATCCAGCGATGGGTGATCTCCGCTCCAGCGATGAGAAGATCCATCCATCCTGAGCGCAGCATCGCCAACCTCCTCTCATCGCTGGACACAGCCCAGCGAATGACGCGCTGAAGCTGTGACATTACTTATATAGAGGAGGCAGAGCCACCCGTCACGTGACCCCGCACCCTCTGACGTACCCTCTGCTACGTCAATGGGGAAGCCCAGAGTCTTCCCTCTTCCTGGGCTTCCCCAGTGACGTAGCAGCCTGTTTGTTTGCACCCTGTACAGCACCTGTAAATAAGACTTTGTATATAGCACCAATAAACACCCCACTGTTTGTCACTTATATTATGGACTTGGTATCTGTGCCCGCTCAACCCAGGGAGAATTTGTACCTGCTACCTATCCCCCAGCTTACATTATATATATATATATATATATATATAAGTGAAATGTGATTAAAGTCCAAAAAATGAAATAAAAAAAAATATATATATATATATATATATATATATATATATATATATATATATATATATATATATATATATATTTATATATGTGATAAAAGTCCAAAATTTATTTTCCATGTGAATGTTGCTGTGAAGATATTCTCATGTCACACAGAACATAATTGGTGAACTGGTTGATATCATCCAGTCATATCCAATTTTCTACTGATAAGTGAATGGCTGCTTACCAGATAGATGATAGTATTTGGCTCAATATTGGGCCGACCTGCCGTTGGAGAATCCTTTCCAGGCACTCCACACATGGGTCGGTCATCGGCTCCGGAGCTGGACACCTTAAGGATGGCTTCCAAACAGCTGTAGATCACTCAAAGCTCCCCCGGACACGGTGGTGGGTATTCCCATGGCTGGTGTACTTACGTATATTAAATCGTGATTTCCACAGAGCTAACAAAATAATCCACCTCTGTGAAACAGCAGTAAATTACCACAGGAAGGGAAGAAGAAAAAAATCTCATGGTGCAGTATTCCCTTATAAAAAAATGTATTGCATAGGCTTTGTTAAAAAACTATTTTGTTTGCTCTGTGGAAATAGTGATTTAATATATGGAAGTACACCTGCCAGGGGAAAACCCACCACCGTGTCCGGGGGAGCTTTGAGTGATCTACAGCTGTTTGGAAGCCATCCCCAAGGCGTCCAGCTCCAGAGCCAATGACCGATCCATGTGTGGAGTGCCTGGAAAGGATTCTCCAATGGCAGGTGGCCCAATATTGAGCCCAATACTATCATTTATCTGGTAAGCAGCCTGTCACGGAATGGCCCGTGGGACCCAGAAGCTCTTCAAAAGTATGAGATACTCCTGTTTCAGCTTCACCAATGACTCTTATGTCTAAATCATCCTATGTCCACTAGGGGCATAGGATGACTGAGAAATGATATCTTGGATTACTTTAACATGGGTCTGTTGAACTCAACAGGTTAATTGAAAAAGTGACTCATTCAATGTGGGAACACATACTGTTAGGTGTTAATGTCGTCTGTTGTGATGTAAATTAATCTAGTATGGCTTCTAAGGGTCTTCCATTGTGTTGTGCTAATTGACCCTGTATTGTGTGAAGGTCTATTGATGATAATATGTGTATTGCAAGTTAACAGACAGTCTAAAGGCCAGAATGTCTACTAAAAGAAGTAGGCTAATTAAATTGCAGCACCCTTATACCCTGCAGGTGAAGGACTCATCCCTCCACCCATTTCTGGAGTTTTGTTTTTTACTCCACACTTAATCACATAATGGAAGGAAACGCGGATTATTTTTCCTTTACCATGAAGACCTTATTACAGTGTCCGACCATGCATCAGTGAGAAAACCCCTCACTGTGGGTATCGAAAATGACTCCCTTCAGAGGACCCATAGCAATTGCACCTCCAATAAGAATTTCCAGATTTTGCAGCAAATCAGATGTCATATACCACCATAAGCCAAGCCGCGGAGGACATAGCGGTGATATTAGCACGCCCGCCGGTGAGCAGGATGATATACACATTGAATGCCTAAAGTTTGTCACACTTATGAATATAATATCTATTTTAATAAAGTATGCATTTTGTGGAAATTGTGCAATGAGCGGTTTTCTCCCTCTTTCCATATGATCTTGGCTTATGGTTGGTGTTCGACATCTAAATTCTGGCGAGATCTGGAGATCCTTATAAAAGGTCCAATTGCTATGGGGGTCCTCTGAAGGGAGTCATTTTCCATACCCACAGGGTTTTCTCATTGATGCATAGTCAGACCCTGTAATGAGGTCTTTGTGTCTGGTAAGAGGCTTTTTTGTCACACGGTGTGGAGTACGGTAAGTGATCACTTGGAGCACTACTTTAACAGAATAAACACATGTCCAGCACCATTTCCATAATATTATAATATTATTTATTTATTATTATATAATAATAATTTTTAATGCACTTAAATGAGTGTTTTGCATGACAGCAATAATCTTTGGAATTGGCTTATACAATATTTATTATTATTTATGATTGCATTTTGTTTTACGTACCATTTATAATGAATTTTGAGCACTTAAATGCACTTTAAAGATTATTGGTGTTACGATAGCATTGCAGTTTACTGAATTTATCTCAAGCACCTTGACAGGGCAACACTATTTTCTGTTTATATTTATTAGATCTAAAAGTACAGTAAAAGCAAAAAATTTTTTCTATAACAACATATTTGCAATGCATTTACACAAGCAAGGTAGATAGATAAATTCCCCACACTGGGACATTATATTCTTACAGTGGTACTTGGTGCAGTCATAATACACTGATCAGTGGCTGAAGCCAATTGGCTGCTGCCGCTGATCATCATAAAGAAAGCTTATTTGCAACCATTCATTGGATTTCTGTTTTTTTTTTTACATTTTATTATATATTCTATTCTCGCATAGATAAGTCTGTCTAAAAATACTTGTATGCCATGTTCTTTAGTTTTGTAGAGTGTAGTGTACTGTATATTGTTCAGGTTGGTATTGATGCTGTATGTGTTGTGCAATCTTGAATAAAAAAAAACACAAGAATCTAACAAAGTGGAAAAGTGATTATTGTGCTGAAGCAAATATATTAAATCATGGAAAAAAGCTAGTTCGGTAAAACGACTTAAACAATAGGGAGCTTGAAAAACATTTAATAATTAATTTGTAATTATTGAATGTCATTAATAAACAATATTTCTATCAGCAGTGATTTTGGCAGGTTAGTAAAAAAAACAGTTTTAGCATTTCTGAAATGGGCTTGTATAAATAACAGTATCTAATAACCTGTAATTGCATTTACAAAGTATTTGGTAGAACAGTGATATTTACAACTTGTATAGCAAAGGCAAATTATTGAGAAATGTGTCTTATGTTCAGAATCAGAACTTTCATTCTTTCTGAAGTTTTCTATGTGAAATTTTTATATGCCTAAATGTATTATTCAACCTTGTAGTGGCTCATATCTAAAAGTTCATATTCTCTTTTGTGTTACCGGAGCATGCAGAACAGTACAGCTCAAGACACCTTATACTGCAACTATGACATGCTAAAAAATGCCTATAGGCCCATTTACACTTTTTTCTGGAACATAGCAGTCAGTTCCAGTCACTTTCCGGTCAGTTTTTGCACTGGAAAATGACTGGAACTGACTGCACTGGTGTAAACTAGAGCCATTGGAATACATGGAAAACACTGTGAATGCATTTTTAGGGCCAGTTCACACCACAAAAATGCACTCCGGATACGTTCCAGATCAGTTTTTGCTTACAGTTCACACCACACGCAGTTCCAGTTAATTTTTGAGACAATTTGCTAGGTTCCAGTACAGATCTGTGCAGAAAAAAATGGGAAGGGGGATGTTCCCTCCCATCGCCTATAAGAACAATCAAGCGGCAGAACTGCCGCTATGATCGTTCTTATGGTGCACAGAATCGCAGGCTGAAAATAAGGATATCTGAATGATGCCTGTAGCTGTGCAGGCATCATTCAGATATCCCCCCCTCAATACCACAACGTCATATGATGGCGTGAGGTATTGAGGTGGTTAAAGGGTTTTCCATGAATTTAAATCAGTAGTAAACCCTGTTTTTTTTTTTTAACCTGCAAGGTAAAGTTATAATGCATACTAGCACATTATGTGAAACTTACCTTAGAACAAAGCCCCCCAGCGGTGTGCTGTCACCATTGCGCTTCCATCTTCACCCTGTCCTTCTTTCGGGTTCGTGGACGCCGGCTGTGTGAGTGGCCGGAGCCCCATTGACGTCACTCCCATGCACGAGCGTGGGAGCCACCGTTTACGACACAGGACTCTGCGCCGGTGACCTCATCGGCTGCATGTACAGTAAGTATCTCCTAAACAGTGCAGGTTTAGGAGATATTTGCAGTACCTATAGGTAAGCCTTAATAATAATTACCTTTTGGTAAGATTAATGCATGGGAGTTTAGTCCCACTTTAATAAACTTGAACCCCACTTTAACAGGTAAAATGCTGTAGGTTTTAGAGGATAATCCCACCTTATTTTTATGACAAATGAAAAAGTGCTATCACAGTTTTGTGGTTAGAGCAGATTTTTAGTATTTATTCTAGGTTGCTGGCTCAAGAAATAGCAATTTCAGTGCAAGAAAGACAAAGCTTACAACCTTAAAACCATATTTAAGAAGAAATCAGTCAGCTAGCATGGTATTTATAGTGACAGTCTGCAATGATTTCTAAATACGGCTGTGCCGCAACAATTACAGCGGGATACTTCTCTCTGCTCCATTGAACACAGAAACACATCATCAACTCTGGCTGCATATGTATCTCAATCTTCTGCTTTCTTGTTTACCTACTTGAGCACTTTGGGAGACAGATTCTGAGAAGTGACTGATTAATCCATGTGAATGATACATGTGGCATATGCCTTATGCTCCAGGGGTTGGTGCTTTGTGTCAGTACAAATGAGCACAGACACATCTTCCTGCAGTGGGACATTGATAGAGAACAACTGTAAGAAAGAAAGAACACCACAAAGAGACAAGAAAAAGATATTAAGAAAGCGAGACTGACAAAGACAATTTTTTAAGTTCCAAAAAAAAGATGAGAAAAAAATACTTCTGCTGGCTCAGATTTAAAAACAATGAGTAGAAATCCCAAGTCTGTTAAAAATGATGTTTCATTAGCAAAAACTTAAAAATCAAACTCTCCTATTCCTCTATTTGTCTGTAAGAAAATCTTTAGTTCGGAAATCTTTTATTTTTTTATTAATGTAAGGTAAGTTTTCCATCAAATTTGTTTTCCTCTGTGATCTGTAAACTTTTTAAAAGCGGAGGTTCTGCGGCAAATCATTTTTTTTTCTGTTGAATTCAATGGCTTTCATTATTACAAATTAATACTCACAACTTTGGTGACTGCAAAAAAAACCTGTCCGTTTTCGTTCAAAGTAGTAAGTTATAAAAAAAAGATAGATATTGGCATTTTCCATTTTTGCTTGTGGGCACTGTGAAGCCCACAAGCACTGACTTACTGGAAGCGGTGAATGTTCATCTCCCGGCATTCACCGCTCTATCTCGCGCATGAACAGTGTTGACGGCGCTTGCTTCGGCGGTTGCCATCACAACAGGCAGCGTCATTGAAAGTACACGCCCCGCTCACAGCTCAGAACGGTGAAGATATTCACCTGCACACGTCGCTTCTTAGTAGAAAATCTCGAGGGATTACGTAGGACGGCGTTCGGGTTGTATCTTGGGAAGCACGACACTGTGCTCCCAGTACACCACTGCCGTGCCGGGGAGACGCCTGCTCCCGAAGGAGGGAAACCCAGGAAGTCTTAATTATTAAGGTATTTACATGTCAAAATAAAAAATCTTTGGCCAATTGTCTATCCTAGTTGTGCAATGATGCGGAGAAGATAGTCTTGTGATTTGGGTGAACCTCCGCTTTAAGCACACTTTTCCTTTCTTTTCTTTTACCATCGCACTTTTCCATGTCTTTCCCCTTTCTTGTAGGACCTTGGAGAAGACTAAATAGGTGTGTTTTAATGGGTGTAGCTTAATAACAATTAGAAGTGAAAACACGGGCATTTGGAGTAATTCCATTTTCTGTTGCTAAATGTTTATTCCGTTTTTCAGTAACTGTGAAGAGCCCAGTATTATCTGTTACTTCTAGGCTCACCAATGAGCCCACAACATAGACAAAATGCTTCAGATTGTGTAGAACAATAAATCAGAAAAATAAGTACACGATGATTGGTTGTAAAGCATTTCCTAGACATAAGTTGCTAAGGGACAGATATCTCACCGCTCCAGGTGAGCCCCGTGAGCAATCAAGGGTTGTTGAACCACCAAGGTGCTGGCAATGCTAATGATAGCAAATAAATGGACGAGAACTGGACAGCCGCACTCCAAAAAAAGGTCCACCTATGGCGGTACAAAATCAATTAAACAATTAAACATAAATCAAAACCAGCTGGAAGGGGTAGAGCCTCCCTCAAAATTAACTCCTCAAAACAATGCATGTAACGCACATATAAGAAAATGCATGAGAAATACCCCTTCCAGCTGGTTTTGATTTATGTTTAATTGTTTAATTGATTTTGTACCGCCATAGGTGGACCTTTTTTCACATGATAGTGTGTTTTAGTATATATGTCATTATAGTGTGAACCTTGACTAAGCACTGACTGAAGTGCGAAACGCGTCGGCCATACTGTATCTTGTTGGTTTGCAGTGACTGTTTGTGCAGTTGAAAAATAAAAAGACAACTTTTTTAAGTGATTTTGGAGTGCGGCTGTCCAGTTCTCGTCCATTTATTTGCTATAAGTTGCTAAGGCCATCCAGAGTTGACATCCAACATTGATATAACTGTCAGAGGCTGCACATAAAAAACATTTTTCAAGAAAGAAGCAGCAGCCACCAGTGAATATTGGCACCTAGCTAATGCCAAATAATGTTTTAGCCCACACAACAGCATTGTTTCTGGATGTCACAAATGCATATCCTTCAGAATAGACTCACCACTGAATCAGCATCTTTGTAAGCCACTCTCATTATTAGACTCGCTGTACTCCACAATTAGAATAGAATGTTTGGAACAATATTAATGTCAGAACCTTTTAAGCTTCTTCCTGAGCAGAGGATGATCTAGAAAACCACTTGCTTCTAGAACCACAATTAAATGATAGGTTCATCTTTATTAAGTATGTTACATGCTACACCCATATTTAGGATGTAACATGCTCCTATGCACACACCTCTCGTCGACAGCACTCCCCTCTTTGTGGGAGGGTAGCTGTGCAGGGCTCCACCCGCACAGCAGTGTACTTCATGTACAGATTCCTGGGAATGTAAAAAAAAACTACAAGTTCCATATTCCACCGTGAAAGACATACTTGAAATTTGAATGGGATGTAAGCAGGATACTCAGCACTCTCGTGGTATTTCAATCTTCCGCTAGCTTTTTAACTGAAGGCCCACACAGAAATATGGGCACAAAGCTAGACTGCGCAGGATTCTGACATTGCACCTGTGATCTGCTGATCGTGGGTGCAATGTTCTGCAGGCTCTAGTAAAAAAAATACATAAGCCAGCGGCCGGACTCCCGGAAGTCCCCCCTCCCCCTCCGAAAAGGTTCCAATTGTGGCACCGGAGGGGGGAGGAATCCAATGAGCAGAAGTTCCACTTTAGGTCGGAGCTCCGCTTAAAGTTTCTTAAATTTTGTTTGTGAAACTGAAAAGCAAAAATTATAAAAGGTATACATTAGCATTGAACATTAAATACAAAATACAGTCAATAATACTACATTAGTGTAAGGCCATAGCTAACATACATGTGGCCTAGCTGAAAGAAACTCCCTGGCATGAACTACTATCAAACACACATAAAAAGCAGTTGAATCAGTAGAGCACATACTACTTACCGTATTTATCGGGGTATTGCGCGCTCCAGTAAATAGCGCGCACCCCTAATTTTGACCCTAAAATCCTGTAAAAAAACATTTTATTACATTTTACTACTTACAGTTTTGGTGTCTTGCCCGGCGTCCATCGGCGGCCTCGTCCAGTCCGGTGTCCGTCTGCGGCCTCGGTGGTGTCCTCCCGCGCTGTCTTCATGTCGAATCCCCGGTTCCCGCGCTCAGTTTGAAGCCTCCGCTGATGTATACCGAGCGCAGTACACTTGGGTATATTCGGCCAGGCTCGGCTTCTCATGCATAAACGTCACAGAGCGTGACTACGAGCGAAGCCGAGCCTGGCCGAATGTACCCGAGCGTACTGCGCTCGGTATATGTCAGTGCAGGCATTCAAACACGGCGCGGGAAGCGGGTATCGGCGTATATCACGCACCCACGATTTTTCCCTGATTTTGAGGGCAAACAAGTGCGCGGTATACGCCGATAAATACGGTAATTGAATGTTCATGACAGCCTACTTACAGACTTATGCTTCCAAGGACAGTTTTAAGAAATGATGTAGCTAATGATATGCTTCCTTCTCTGCAGGAGGTTTAAGCAACATGTCTGCTGGACAGGAAGAGGGAGTAATATACTACAGTTTCCTGCCAGCAATGAATGTCAATTTAACCACTTAAGGACCGCCGCACGACAATATACATTGACAGAATGGCACGGCTGGGCACAAGGGCGTACATTTACGTCCCCTTTAAGAACCCAGCCATGGGTCGCGAGCACGCCGCCGGGGGCGCACTCGCGACATGGTCCGAAGCTCCGTGACCGCGGCTGCGGGACCCACGGACCCGATTGCCGCCGGTGTCCCGCGATCGGGTCACAGGAGCTGAAGAACGGGGAGAGGTGAGTGTAAACAAACCTTCCCCGTTCTTCTGTGGCAGTGGCAGTGATCGTCTGTTCCCTGTCATAGGGAACGACGATCAGTGATGTCACACGTCCAGCCACGCCCCCCCTACAGTAAGAAACACACATTAGATCACACTTAACCCCTACAGCGCCCCCTAGTGGTTAACCCTTTCACTGCAATTGTCATTTTCACAGTAATCAGTGCATTTTTATAGCACTTTTCGGTATGAAAATGACAACGGTCCCAAAAATGTGTCAAAAGTGTAAAATGTGTAAAGATTTAAAAAAAAAAAATCTTTATGTACCGTTCCTTTTATAATAAATGTTCAAATTTTTGGGGAGATAACACACTAATGTATTTTTTTCTCACCCCCCTGTTCCACGTATGGTATTCATCCCCTTGGAGAGAGGGATACCCACTTTTTTCCATTTGGTAACTCTATGAGTGGAGACGAGGAGGACTACAGGAGTCAGATGATCTCGACATTGTGGAGGAGTACTAAGACCCCGCAGAAGTTCATGTGCAATCCTCTATGACCTTGCCCTAGGAAGGTCCACCTTATCTGGTAAGGTTCCATTTTTTACCCGTGTGTACCGTACAAGGAAGAATACATCTTGGTGGTGGTGAACAGCCATTTTATCCCCTTCTTTCTTCAACTTTAATGTATATGGATTTTCCATTGTGGGACTGGAATTTTCATTTTTCTTTTTAGACATATTGTACTATTTTTATTGTTATATTTTTTATTCAATATATTTTACATTTTATTATTCCATTTTTTTACACGCATGAACATTTGCTATCTTTATTCACAGATTTTTGTTTCACGCAGAAGGGATCTGTGTGATGGTTTGCATTTCAATATATTTTGCGTTTATATACATTTGGTGCTCTTCACTGTATGTCACTTATCTGTGTGGTAGTTACATGCACTTGTTTAACATATTTTTCATTAGAACATTCCCATTTCATATTTCAATAAGCACTTGGACTTTTCTATATACACTCTAAATGTTATTTTAGCACGACTATTTCCTTTGCACAATCCTCAGTTATAGTCAGGAAGCAGCAGAGCCTATTGAATGCCTTTTTTTTTGTTTTTTCTTAAGATGGCAATTTTACAATAGGGCCTAATTAGAGCCTTACAACCAAAGCTGTTCAAGTACTGGGATTTAGTGCCTGGCCCTATGGATGCAAGATTTGAATCTGATGGTTTGTCACAGACTTGAGAATTTTGGAGAAATGCGGGTGGCAATGGGGTGATTGGGGGGGATAATATTTTTGTCCACTTCAGAAGCTGTGAAAGATACCCCTGCCTGGTCAAGGATGCTGCTGAATACAGAGGGATGGGGACAGGAAACTTTCAGCAAGGTTCAGGCCTACACTTATCTCTCAAAATATTGGGGTGATGTTACAACCCATAGCAATCACTAAACATATAGCTCAGACTCTCACCTGTCAAAGAACATGCAAACAGAAAGTTGGCATCACTGTGTAAATGCTCTAAAGATCTTCTTGATTGCATTCCCACAGAGGGCTTTAATTATAACAAACATCTTCGAAATACACAACACTTGTCCCTCGAGCCGGTTCACACAGGGGCAACACGACTTCCAGCACGACTTTGGGAGGCAACTTGGACACGACTTGAGTATGAATCATCAAGCAACTTACAAGGCAACTTCAAGTTGCCTCCAGGACAGTACAAGGCAACTTCAAGTCGCCTCCAGGACAGGAGGCTTTCCAGTGGCCAATCAAACAACAATCAGCTCTGTGGGAGGGAGGGGGAGGGAGAGGTTTGCCTGAGAAATGTATGTTATCTTCCTGTATTGTTGCTTCAGTTAAGACAGTGATCAGACTTCTGAGGCAACTTCCATTGAAATCAATGGGTACAAGTTGCCTACAAGTCTGATTGAAGTAGTACAGGAACCTTTTCTGAAGTCGGAGCGAATTCAGTAGTGTGCATTAACTTCCATTGATTTTCTCAACCACACGACTTGGGACGACTTGGGGCAACTTCAAGTCGAATCCCAGGTCGCCCCTGTGTGAACCGGCTCTAACTCAGCTTGGCCCCATGCTAACTCTCCTCCCCACTTAATGTGCCATTAAGTAGCATCTAAAACCACAGGCAACAGATTATCATAGGCTTTCCTTATCGGTTGAATTTGATCTTTTTGCTTTTGATTAAAGTTATTACTCCACTATCAGTGCACTCTCTGCCTGAGGTAAATTTACCATAAATAATACACTGCAGACAGAGGTTGCAAACCACAATGATGTTGTCTGCAGCAAATGTGTGAAATAAGACCAGACTGTTGAGCGATCAGAGTTCCCCTGAGGAAATCCATGGGAAAGTGCCATCCAGTAGAATAGGATGGCTGTTCCCTCCAGTTCTCTGCAAGCCACCCTACCTTTGTACAGATAATATTTAGGAATACAGATATATTACAAAAGTCTCAGCAGTGGCCAAACCAATAAACCTGTGAGGGGCAGTAATGCACCCCTGCCACTCTAATAAGAGGTTTTTGAGAAATAATATAGGAAATAATACATTATTGCTAGACGGTATGCACGTGATTACATCATGTGAAATTATATCATTGTGATTATGGTGTAACATCATCACCCCACTGCTTTCCACTGATCACCGCAATACATGCCAGCTTTTGCTATACCAATAACTGTGGAAAATATGTACATGTCAACTCACAAAAAGATTGCAAAAGTTTGTTCTATGCTTTAGTGTGTTGAGTTTGATGCCCCAGCCTCCTTTGATTTTGTCTGCATTCCTAGTGCAAATTTATTTTTAGAGAGTAATAATGAGGTCAGTAGGAAAGAAAAGGGTGCATGGTACTGGTGGATATGTTAAAACAATTTAGAAAATCTGTCACTACAAACTGCATTGTGGCCAAGGCATCCATTACACTGTTGTTTAGGAGTATGTTTTAAAGGGTTTTATTGTGTTGGTAAATACTAAGACTTAAAAGCAGAACGCCTTTGTATAAAAAAAAAGCACACAAACATTGATGGACTATCCTGTAGTGTAGGACACAGGATTAAACCAGTGAATGTTGTCTCTTGAAAGCTATTATCATTACAGTGATGAAGAGAAACCTCCAAATGGCAGATGCTATGTATAAGAAAACACAGCGGGTCTGCTTGTCTCTCATTATCCATGATTACATTGAACGTCAGCCATACAGTCACCTCCATCAGAGCCCAAGCCGGATGAGCCAAACTCTAGCTAACTGTAGTATGGAGCTCAAAGGTACAATAGATCAGCACACTCAAATTAAAGCCCTTTCCTCCCATCTGTGGCTGATCTATCACTTGCTACTTATAAACAGTGTACAGTTGTGTTATCTAATCAAATACAAGTTTTCCTTAGATTAAGCAACCATAACAACTATGTCCTCAAATGTGTACATGTTCTAATTAACATTAGTTCAATGACAGGTGAAAGTCAGGCTTTACAAAGCTTATTTATGGGATATGCTATTATGTCCTCACATGATCTAAACAAAAACAAGACATGCTATGTTACGAGTGAGAAAGAAAAAAAATTCACATCAGTGAGCTTCTAGCGTATTAAAACTCGAAAACGAAAATATAATATATTGCAGCTTGCCAATCCTTAGATTTAGTAGCTGAATTTTTTTATTTTAATTTCTTCCTTTATTTTCACCTTGTGGTTCAGCCAGCAACACATTTTCTGTCCTTGGGTGGCTACACAAACTCACTCCACTCTATATATGGATGCAGCATTGGAGGAGGATCGGCGGCGAGAGGAGCGGCAGAGGAAGAAGAACACCGGACAAAGAAGACAGAAGAAGAGAGGAAGAAGAAGCAGGGGAGAAGGAGAAGACCAGAGAATAAAGATTTGTGAGAAGATGGAGGAAGACCGGAGGAAGAAGCGGAGAAGAAGAACATTTTTAACCACTTAAGCCCCGGACCAATATGCAGCCTAAAGACCCAAGGTGTTTTTACAGTTCGGGACTGCGTCGCTTTAACAGACAATTGCGCGGTCGTGCGACGTGGCTCCCAAACAAAATTGGCGTCCTTTTTTCCCCACAAATAGAGCTTTCTTTTGGTGGTATTTGATCACATCTGCGGTTTTTAGTTTTTGCGCTATAAACAAAAATAGAGCGACAATTTTGAAAAAAAAGCAATATTTTTTACTTTTTGCTGTAATAAATATCCCCCAAAAACATATATAAAAACATTTTTTTTCCTCAGTTTAGGCCGATACGTATTCTTCTACCTATTTTTAGTAAAAAAAATCGCAATAAGCGTTTATCGATTGGTTTGCGCAAAATTTATAGTGTTTACAAAATAGGGGATAGTTTTATTGCATTTTTATTTTTTATTTTTTTTTTACTACTAATGGCGGCGATCAGCAATTTTTTTCGTGACTGCGACATTATGGCGGACACTTCGGACAATTTTGACACATTTTTGGGACCATTGTCATTTTCACAGCAAAAAATGCATTTAAATTGCATTCTTTATTGTGAAAATGACAGTTGCAGTTTGGGAGTTAACCACAGGTGGCGCTGTAGGAGTTAGGGTGCACCTAGTATGTGTTTACAACTGTTTAGGGGTGTGGCTGTAGGAATGACGTCATCGATCGTGTCTTCCCTATAAAGGGAATGACGCGATCGATGCGCCGCCATAGTGAAGGACGGGGAAGCCGTGTTTACACACGGCTCTCCTCGTTCTTCAGCTCCGGGGAGCGATCGCGACGGAGCGGCTATAAACAAATAGCCGCGCCGTGGTCCCGGATCGCTCCCCGAGCGGACCCGACCTCCGCATGTAGCGGGGGGGGGTCCCGATCGGACCCCCCACCCGCTAATAGGCGAGGACGTACCTATACGCCCATGTGCCTGTACGTGCCATATTGTGGACGTATATGTACATGGGCTGGTCCTTAAGTGGTTAATAAAAGACTTGTCAAAAACTGTCTACTGTATTTTTTAACACTACACTACTTTTTTTTGTGAAGGGGTAGGGGTACAATGTACCCCATACTCATTCACATAGGGGGGGCCGGGATCTGGGGGCCCCCTTGTTAAAGGGGGGCTTCCAGATTCTGATAAGCCCCCCGCTCACAGACCCTGACAACCACCTGGCAAGGATTGTCAGGAAGAGGCCCTTGTCTCCATCAACATGGGGGCAAGGTGCTTTGGGGTAGCCCCCCTACCCCAAAACACCCATCCCCCCATGTTGAGGGCATGTGGCCTGGTATGGTTCGGGGGGGGGCTCGCTTGTCTGGTATTGGATTTTGGGGGGACCCCCAAGCCATTTTTTTTATTTGGTGCAAAGACTCTGATATGTAAAAAAAAAATGATGATGTCGATGGCGGTGAGGAGGATGATATATGTGGACAGCTTTCCCCCGAATGCCTGCATACTTAGACGTGCCCCTTTTAATAATCAACCATGTGACTTGCTAAATGTTGTACCTTCATTAAATGTAACCATATTGCTACACTTAGAGGCACCTCTGTTCTGTTTTATACTGAGTTGTGACATGACGCTACTTGTATATCAAGACATTGCTTGTATATCAAGACAAAATATATTTAAAACTTTTGCTTGTCTTGCAAAACGCTCTTAAATCAAGTTACTCTCAAACCAAGGTTTTACTGTAATGAAGTTTAGCTAAATATAAATTCTCTACAGCTTTACTCACATCACTTATGTGTAATGAAGGATGTCCCATGTTGGCAGCTGGATCCTGGATAAATCGTCACTGCAGAGATGCCTGTCCTCTTCTTGTCCCTGAACAACCAGCACTGCAATGGTTAATAGCTTTGGGTATTCATTCAGAATAGCAGTACAAATGGTGCAACAGGGACACACCCGCTCATTACTCCTACATTAACCATTTTCCAACCATATTCGTATAATCTCAGTATTAATACAGTTGTTCTGTGAAGTATGGCACAACTGTAAACCTACCAAGACATGGCGGTCCACCTAAACTGACAGGCCGGGCAAGGTGAGCATTAATCAGAGAAGCAGCCAAGATGCCCTTGGTAACTTTAAAGGTGCTGCAGAGATCCACAGCTCAGGTGGGACAATCTAACCACATGACAACTATTAGGCTGGATTCACACCTATGCATTTTTAGTGCTTTTTGCATTTTGCAGATTTGCACTACAGAACGTGTTTCATAGGAAACCATGTTAAATGGACTGTAGTGCACATCTGCAAAATGCAAACAGCATTAAAACTGCATTGGTGTGAATCCAGCCTAATGCCGCATACACACCATCACTTTATGTGATGGAAAAAAACGACACTTTCTGTGAAGTAAAAAATGACGTTTTTGAAACTTCAATTTTCAAAGACGAAGTTGCCTACACACCATCGTTTTCTCACAATGTTCTTGCAAAGTGAGGTTACGTTCCACCACGTTTTACCATTGAAGCTTGCTTCATAAGTAGCTTCTGGGCATGCGTGGATGAAAAAACGTCTTAGAAAACGACGTTTTTTGCTACACACGGTCAATTTCTGTGAAGTAAAAAGTGCACTTTTGAAAAACGACACATAAAATTGAAGCATGCTTCATTTTTTTTTGGTCGTTTTTTACAAGACATAAAACGACGTTTTCCCCCACACACAGTCAATTAAAGTGACGTTTTTAAAAACGTCATTTTTTTTCATCACATAAAGTGATGGTGTGTACGCGGCATAATGCTGCGTACACACGATCATTTTTCGGGTTCTAAAAAATGACGTTTTTTTTAATGTCATTAAAAATCGTGTGTGGGCTTCAGAGCATTTTTCAGGTTCTAAACAATGGCCAAAAAAACGAACATGCTCTATTTTTTAACAACGTTTTTAACGTTGTCATTTTCGGGTTGTAAAAATTGGTCGTGTGTGGGCTTTAACGATGTGAAAAACCCGCGCATGCTCAGAAGCAAGTTATGAGACGGGAGCGCTCGTTCTGGTAAAACTACCGTTCGTAATGGAGTAAGCACATTCATCACGCTGTAACAGACAGAAAAGCGTGAATCGTCTTTTACTAACACAAAATCAGCAAAAGCAGCCCCAAGGGTGGCGTCATCCGAATGGAACATCCCCTTTATAGTGCCGTCGTACGTGTTGTACGTCACCGCGCTTTGCTAGAGCATTTTTTTTCACGATCGTGTGTAGGCAAGGCCGTTTTAATGATCAAGTTGAAAAAAACTTTGTTTTTTCTACAGCCTGAAAAACTTAATTTTTTGAACCCGAAAAATGATCGTGTGTATGTGGCATTAGTCGTGTACTCCACAAATCTGGTCTTTATGGAAGAGTGGCAAGAAGAAAGCATTGTTGAAAGAAAACCATAAGAAGCCCTGTTTTCAGCTTTTGAAAAGCCATGTAAGGGACACAGCAAACATGTGGAAGAAGGTGCTCTGGTCAGATGAGACCAAAATTTAACTTTTTGGCATAAAAAGCAATATCCTCTTAAAGCCAGACACTGGCACAAAGAAAGTGTCTGTATATTCATTTCAATTGGCCTTTATCAATACTTTTGTACTATACAAAGCGTCAGGAAGAAGTGGATCCTTCCTAAAATTTCAAGAAAGGAATCACCACGGTCCTTTTGGATACAGAAGTTGCTGTGGCCCAAACTCCCAATCCAGATTCAATGAGCCAGCTGCATGGGAGGCATTTGTTGGATGTCTTCTCTGGTATCCAGAATTTTGGTCATAGAATTTTCTACCCATTCACAAATCATGCTGTAAGGTACCTGTGGTAGGTAATGTCAGAAGTGGAGTTTGTGTGCTGAGGATTCAGGTGAAAACTTAGTCAGGCAGGTCAGATCGGCAGCGGATCAGGCAAAGCGGTACACGATCAAAATCCAGAGAGTGGTCAGGCAGGCAGAGGTCTTACACGAGCTGGCGTTTAAGTACAAAATCAGCAGGCTAGAGAGTAGTCAGGAATTCTGGCAGAAGTTCACACACAGCAATCAGAGTCACAAAGCTTATCACAACACCCAGGGAGCTAGTCCAACAAATGGTACTGACAGACAGGAGGTGCTGCTATTTATGGGCTGCTTTGATTGTAGATTGTCACAGCTGGCAGCAGGTGGGGCTAGTGAGTCCAAGGTAATGCATCAAACTGAGAGGACATTTCCATAACTCCAGAGCTCCTCTGTGGCACAATAAGTAAAACTGCAGCTGTGGGACCAGGAAGATCCTGGTTTGAATACACCCAGGTACATGACACATGTTACAGGAGTTGTAATCAATGAACACGTTTTTCTCAATGGAGGGGGAGGAAGGAGGGAGCCATGTCCTCATCTGTGCTGCTGTTCTGCCTAAAGACCTGAATCTGTTAACCCAATTGCAGCACCAGAGACAAAAAACTTGCATGTTAGTTACCAGCCAGTCATTGATATGCTTTTTTTGGTGGACTGGATCTAGCTTTAACAAACATCCTAAGCAGCCTTCTGGGAGAGTCCCACAAGCTGTACACAATGAACATACAGTAAGCTGTTGCCTGAGTTTTAATGTCCTGGGCTGGAGTCCTAGGTCATAATAGTTACCTGATAATGAGGACCTTACCTTTGCTGATCACTCTGCTAAAGAGATATTTCTGGGGTTACTGGAGCCACACTTGAACCTCCACTGGTTTGGGACTTCACCTATGTTGTTCTGTTAGCTAAAGAAATATCGCTGGGGACATTTGGACCTCCACTGTTCTGATGCTGCAGTCAGTACCTGGTATAAGGGAAAACTGTTGCTGCAAAGGGTGATACTTCTGTCTGCTGTATAAAGAAGAGATCTGCGTCATCCAATGACTATCACCTTTGAGAAGACGTGCTACTGTTTGGATATTTCACCCATCCCTGTTATATCTTTTTGTGCAATAAGCCTTTAAAAGAATGCTTTTATCTCATTTGGGAATTCTACTTTCATTACACAAGGCCCAACTTAGTAGAGGTTCTGATGAATACTATACCTACCTTGAGAAGGCTCAGTCTTCAGTTTACTGTACAGGTGCATTCAGAGGCATATCTAGTGAAAATGGCACCTATGGTAAGCACTGAAACTGCGCCCCTGTCAAAACATTTGAAACTCATCTTTCAGATAACCAGGGACAGGGAAGGACACTGGGGACCACTGGCGACTGGTGCTCACAAGTTTTTTTGGGGGGCGCAAACAAACTGAAAAAAAAAATGCCGCCACTGTGCCCATCAAACGCAGCCACTGTGCCATCAATTGTCGCCACTGTGCCCATCAATTGCCGCCACTGTGTCCATCAAGCGCAGCCACTGTGCCCATCATGCACAGCCACTGTGCCCATCAAACGCAACCACTGTGCCCATCAAACGCAGCCACTGTGCCCATCAAACGCAGCCACTGTGCATATCAAACGCAGCCACTGTGCCCATCAAACGCAGCCAATGTGCCCATCAAACGCAGCTAATGTACCCATCAATAGCCCCTGCTCATTAAACAATCCACATTTAGTGAAAGTTCATGCACTGCAAAGTTTGCAGTACATGAACTTTCACTGAATGTGGACTGTTTAAAGAGCATCTTCTCCCCAGAGCGGGGAATGTGACGTGAGGTGAAGAGGAGAAGAAAGGGTGGGAGAAGGAATGTATGGCGGCCCGATGGGGAACTCCCAGCAGCAGCACCAAGGATAGCAGCCAGGTACTACTTCTTGATCCTCATCATCATTTTCATGTGTGCCAACAAGAAGCAAACGACAAAATATAATGCTCAGTGGATTAAATAAATATGCATAGCCATATCATAAATAAGCTGTAATAAAGTGAACAGCTGTTGCACAAATCACTTTATTACACTTTATTAACGATATCTGGTTGGCACACATGAAAATGATGATGAGGATCAAGAAGTAGTACCTGGCTGCTATCCTTGGTGCTGCTGCTGGGAGTTCCCCATCGGGCCACCCTTTCTTCTCCTCTTCACCTCACATCACATTTCCCGCTCCGGGGAGAAGATGATGGCACTCAGAGGAGGGTAGACGCTGTTACCCTACGTAATCACATCTGGCCAGTCATCTGACGTCATGGGGGTGCCTCGCCTGTCACTTCCCTCCCTAGGCCAAGTATCAATATGAGCAATTGCTGTGCCGGCGCCGCGCTCCAGCAGGCCGGCCGCTACATTAGTGCGGGAGCTCGGCCGTGGGAGGACGGATGGGTTTTTTTGTGCGAGGGTGGCTTTTTGCCGCCCTCTCCCCATGACACTTGCCATGGCTGCCATACCCCAGATACGCCACTGGGTGCATTGTGTTTTAATAGCCAGCAGACAGAAACATCAAGGAGTGTTTAAAAATAGGGCTACAATATCATACTCATCATGTAGACTATGCAATTTCTTTGAATTAAAAAAAAAAATATGTATGTGGGCATGTACAGTAACTTTGGTTGCTGTCATGCAATATACCAACCCATAGGTATCCCATGTTTTACTTTCAGATCCTGCATACAGCAGAATACAGTGCATAAAAGGTGTAATCTAAAAAACATTAATATACAGTTAACACTACTAACCATTACTATGGAAACTATGTTCTACTGCGTATCAATAATGTGGAACATGAAGTGACTATAAGCAAGTGCGAAATACAATGGCATTTTATAAGTAAAATATGACAAATAATCTAACAAAAACCAAGCAGTGAATCAGAATAACCTCAATAGAGTAACACTGCCATCTAGCGATCCTGAGGAGCACCTGAGAAGATCATGGTCCTACGTTTGTATAGCTATCTGTTTTTTTGTTTTTTGTTTTTTGGGGGGAGGGACATGCATTATTCAGCTATAAACACAGTTTAATATGTATTTGAAAAATATGTTTTTAATATGTATTCTTAAAAAAGAAAATGATCTGAAGACTGCTTTAACTACAGTTTAGTCACCCTTCACCACAGTAAGGTCCCATTTTACTGTATCAATGAAGCCAAATGTATCATATACATGTATGCATAGACCCCAAGCCAGACAATGCAATGAATTGCTGTTATCAGTCCTTAGATAGCTGGGGCTGCATTGTTTTTGTTTTTTTTTCAGGCTTTTTTTCTTTATTTTCATCTGATGATCCTTCCAGTAACACGCTTCCTGTACTAGGTGAATGTAGTTTGCTCTACTCATTTGGACCATAAATAATTTATTCTCACCTTGCAATATAGAGAGGTGGTGTTTTGTAGTTCACAGAAGATAGCTGGTAAGACTTATAACATTGTTTGAAATATCAGTTCAGTGCACATTAGGTTATTTTTTTACTTCAGATTTTATTTTTGAAATGTTTTTTTTTTAATAATAATGAACAACACCAAAAACAACAAAAAAACTAACAAAACAAAACTAGCATTTAAACCAAGGTCAAATCACCATTCCAAAAAAATATCAGCATTAGTACATTTGATACATTTTCATCAAATTTTCCCAGAGAATTCACATATATTCAGAGATACAGATATGCTCCAGAGCAAATAGTATACAGTATATCTATATATCAGTGCACGTTAGGTTAAAAGATCAACAGGTATTCTTCTGTACTTTAAGAAAATGCACTTAACCAAAAAAAAAAAATGGAATGAAACCACAACATCTAAGGAAGGGTAAGCTGAAAAAAAATTACATTTATATTCTTGGGTTTAGATAATCTTTAACAAACATAAAGAGAAAGATGACAATATTATTCAATGTTGCAGCTGTTTATCCTTCTTTATCGCTTGCTTACTCATTAAGCTGTGGATATATCTGATCACAGTGGTAGTTCTCCCGAGGCTCTATTCTCTCTGTATTCTGCTTAGATACTCAGCACTCACAGAGCCTGAAAGCTAGATCAGTTGTTTTATCATATAGATAATTAGCTCATAGTGATTTAATATAATAATTCATGTTCTGTTTTAAATGCCACTTTATGCATTGGCATACCTTCGTAGTCCTAGTCTTTCCTGACTGTATGGTCATCTGTTGATTGGCAGGCAGCTTACCATGTAAGTTTACCTTAAAGCAGTGTTCCTACTAAAAAATATATATATATATTAAAGGTCAGCAGCTACAAATACTGCAGCTGCTGACTTTCAATAATCGGAGACTCACCTGCAATGGAGACACTGGGGGGGGGCAGAGGGGGGTCTGACCCCCCCAACATTATGCTGTGCCCCACCATGTGCCCCCCCCCAAAAAAAAATGCATTTGTTTTTTTGCATTTATTGTATTTTGCTCAGGCCGCCGTTGGAGTAACAGTCTCTCCTGAGAGGGAGATCGTCCCCAGTCAGCTTTGCGGGGCATTCCTCCCCCCTCCCAATGCTCGCTGACACTGCATAATGCGAGTGCTCACACAACCACAGCCGCCCGATCTGCTCCTTCCCCTGCATCCTCATTGGCACGGAGAAGAGCGAGTTGCAGAAAGGACTCCATGAGCACTGTGGGGGAGGGGGGGCCCAAGCCTTCATCTCAGTTACTGAAAAAATAGACTGATTTCTCCCGTCCTTAGTACAGGAGGACATGAGAAGCAGCCTGTAAATTCCGAGAGTGGTGACTGCAAGCCGAGCCGAGTGTCAGTCTATGACACTCTTTTACAGCCCAGCGAGTCCAGCCACCTCCCCCCCTCTCTCTCCTCACATACGAGCAGGGAGGAATAGAGCTCCTCCTCCTCCTCCTTTCAGTCCCACCCACACTATCCCGTGTGCTGTATCTGAAGAGAGGGGATGTGTGGGCGGGAAATATGAAAATCAGCAGCATTCCTGGCTGTGTGAATGATGCCTGAGATTCTAGTCTGGACCGTGGGTAAGTGTGTGCACTGCAGACTGCAGTACACTGTAATCACTGAACTGCATTATCTCCATCCCTTCTCTCCCCCATCTGTCTCCCTCCCCCTCTCCTGTTCTTTCAAGACATTCACAATTTACTTTCACTTTCAGTTAGGCAGGTAATATACAGTGCACATTTCTATCCTACATCCACAGATTGCAGGAAAGAAACTTGCATGATTCCCCCATCAACACAGACAGTGCTGACAGGGGAATATCCCTCCTGCCCAACAATTGTATTCTCCACAAAAACAGTGATTATCACTAGTGGCTATACAGCAACCACTAGTGATAATCATAAGAGAATCTGCTCATTAATGGTTCAAATCTCAGCCAGTTCCTGCTGAACCAGCTGAGATTTAAACTGTCTATGACTGGTCTTAGCTCTTGCCCATACATTGATCAATTTTTTTCCAAATGATCCAATTTCCCCATCTACACATTATAGGTGGATGGGGGAATCCTCCCACTGTGGACCAGTGCTGGAATAACCAGAGTTGCTGTCCTGTCCCGGCTATTCACAGCGCTGATCTCTGCCTCCTTGGCAGCGGCGGCAGCACATTGGAACCAAGAGCTGGTTACTTTATGGGGCTGATAGTCCAGGTAGACATTAAGCGCATGGACAGACCAATCTGTAAAGTGTACTACATGTCTGATATGAAGAGTGTAAAGTTTGTATCAGTATTGCAGACATCTAAGGAGGTCGGTGACATAAATGAACGGGCACAAATAAAGGAGTGCATCCAAGTGTATGACACAAATTTATGTAAAGCAGCTGCTTGCAAAAAGGTCACTCAGGTATGAAAAAGAGGTATAATAGGTCATGGCCATACATTTCAGGAAAAAAGGAGAAAAACCATCAAAGTGTATATAAGTGGAGAAAAGGAAGTTCTCCTTTAATCATAAAAGTGGGATACATCCCACTCAAAGTTCATCCCATTGGGGATCCTGGTGTGGAGGGAGAAAATCCAAAATACCTCTCTTTTGCAGAGGATCTTGAACTTGTCCCCTCCCCTAATGGGAGTGATGATTTTCTCGATGCCCTGGATGGTGAGACTGGATACATCTTTAAAATGTATATCGTTCCAGTGATTGGCAACGTTGGTGTTGTGACTTTTCTCGATGTCATACAGGTGATCGGACAGACGATCTTTTAGTCTGCGTATGGTCCGTCCTACATATTGAAGGTGGCATATATCACAACCAATGACATAAATGAGGTACTTGGTGTAACAATTAATGAAGTGCTTGATTTCAAAGCTCTTCTCGCAAGAGTATGAGTGAACATGTTGGCCTGTTTTTATGTGGCCACAATACCTACAATCTTTGGTGCCACATTTGTATGTACCCTGAAACTGTAACAAATTAACACCAGTGCGTTGGCTCTGGAACAGGCTGGGTGACAATCTGCCACCCAACGTAGGTGCCCGCCGAGATACTGTTTTAATACCTTTGTGTAGGATTTGTTGGTATGTCCCGTCATTGTACAGAATGGGCAAATATTTGTCAATTGTATGTTTAATCTTATTAAACTCCAAGCTATAAGGAGTGGAAAAGACAGGAATGTCCCTGAAAGGGGTGTCCAGGGGTTTGTGAGTAGAGGTGCCTATGGCACCTAGTAACTCAGCCCTTGGAACACGACTTGCCTTAGAAAGAGCTTGTTTGATAGTTTTAATAGGGTAGCCTCTATCTAAAAATCTACGGGACATATCGCCAGCCTCCCTAGAAAAATCATCTGGTAAACTGCAGAGGAGTTTAATCCTCAAAAATTGGCCGTATGGCACGCCACGGATGGTATGACCTGGGTGTGCAGAGTCTGCCCTAAGGAGGGCATTACCCGCTGTTTCCTTCCTATAGAGGCTGGTTGTGATGCCACCATTATGGGCTGTTATTTGACATCCAGATATTCAATGGCGACATTTTGTAAATTCCCTGTAAATTTAAGGTTGAGGCCATTGTCATTAAGGTAGCAAAGCCAAGTGTCTAGACAAATGTTACTATCAGAAACAATGAACAGTAAATCATCAATGATAAAAAGAGGTATCCATGCGGCGGGGACTATCACAACCAAAGATGCGGGACCTCTCCCACCAACCCATGTAGAGGTTGGCGAAGGAGGGGGAGAATTTGGCTCCCATCGAGGCCCCGCATCTCTGTAAGTAATAGTCCCCACCGAACATAAAAAAGTTGTGAGTTAACAGGAATTCAAGTGCTTGTAGTATGAACTCCTGAAGCACCAGTGAATATCTGCCTGATTCCCTCAAGAAACTGCTCACTGCCTGGATTCCCAAATGATGGGGGATACTGGAGTAAAGGCTGGAAACGTCACAACTGATCCATCTGTGATTGTCATTCCATTCAAAATCAAGCAATTTGGTGAGTAGGTCCTTGGTGTCTCGAATGTAACCAGGAAGTTCTGTAACTAGGGGTTGAAGCTGGCTATCAACCCCCTCACCTAGGTGTTCATTTAGAGACCCAATGCCAGCCACAATAGGTCTGCCAGTCAACGGGCAAAGACCCTTGTGGATCTTGGGCAAATGATGGAATGTGGGTATTATGGGGTTCACTGAGATGAAAAGGTCACTTTCTTTGACAGAAAAAATCCCCACCTGTACGGCTCGGTCCAGAAGTGTAGCCAGTTCTTTACAAAATGCAGTGGTTGGATGTTATCTTAATGGTAAATATGTATTGGTATCAGATAGTTGCCGTACGGCCTCTTCTCTGTACATGAGGGAGTCCATAATAACCACGGTGCCCCCTTTATCAGAGTTCTTGATAATGATGCTATTATCAGCACTCAATGTTTTAAATGCAAGTGACTCTTCTTTGGACAAGTTATTTATAGGGGGGTTCTTATGAAATTTCTGGGCTAAACGTACAAGGTCCCCTTCAACCATCTTCTGGAAAAGATCTAAGTCTTTACCCCTAGACCCCACAGGGTAGAACTCCGATCGTAATTTAAAAGTCAGTGTGGTATCGGGGTCTGTGGGATCGATGGTGCATGGATTGGACTCAGAGGCTAAATCAATAAGGTCTTGTAGGGCACAAACGTCTTTAAATAAAGTAGGGGAGGGTAAACACTTACCGATCTCCGGACTTTCTGGACAGGTAGGTATGTTTTCAGGTGTGGTCGAATGGAAGTATTTCTTTAAAGTGAGACTGTTAAATTTGTTAACATCCAGAATTGTACTGAAGAGGTTGAAATGTGTTGTGGGACAAAATTTAAGTCCCTTTGATAGTGTGAATCACCCTTCATAGGGTGTGTGAATAACACCGTGGCTAGTGAAAAGATGATATCTTTGTGTGTGGTGTGCTGCAAAAAAAGGGAGGAGATGACAATCAATAAGGTCATCGGGATAGTGTCATAACTAGTGTGTGAAAGGGGAGTCGATCAGACCAACAAAGGGTCATATAAATGCTGGAAAAAGATCAGCAATCAAAGATTGTGTGTGTGATTACTGACATCAGCCAGGACCTATCACAAATTGAATTGAAAATCAGATGGTTTTTGAACTTTTTTCTATAAATGAGATTGTTTTTATCATTATGTTTAGCTATGAGTAAGCATCGGCTATCGATGTGAAACGCGTCAGCTCTGTTACCCCACTGTTTGGAGTTTTTTTTTTGCTGTTGTAGTTTTCGTTTTACTGGAATAAAAGGCACCATTTTTTACACTTTATTGGAGTGCGGCTGTCCATCATCTCCTCCCTCTTATTAAGGCAGAAATGTATCTCCCGTCTGTGACAACACCCACAGATTTACCTGACTTCCTGTCACACTTGCTTTGAAGTGATTTTAAGTGATTTTTTTTAATAGGAATGGGGAAAGATCGAAAGTAATAAAGTATTCTAGGGAGTCATTTTGATTAAGTTGATCCTGCCTAGCCAGGATAATTTGTGTTTGGACCAAGTTTTAAGATAATTTTCCAATTTTTTATATAGTGGTGGATAATTGTATTCGTATAGAGTCTCCGTGCGAGCTGTCAGTGTGATACAAAGAAATCTGATTGAAGAGACGCTCCATTCAAAACTAAACGACTGCTTCAATAAGGAAACACTTGGAAGGGGGAGTGAGACGTCAAGGGCTTGTGATTTTGTATAATTTACTTTGAGGACTTGGCAGATGTTTGGTAGTGTTTAGTAGTGAGATCAGTGGAGATGTTACAAATAAAAGGATATCATCTGCAAACAAGCCACATTTATGGATTTGATCGCCACAGGAAACTCCCTGTATGTCTGGATTATGATGAATAGCTATTGCTAAAGTTTCTATGGCTATAGCAAATTTAAGTGGGGAAATAGGGCACCCTTGTCTAGTGCCTCTTACTATATCTATCGGTTTAGAGTAATGTCCTTGTAGGCGAATTAGATCCTTAGGATGAGAATAGAGGGAATGTAGTAGACCCTTAAAGCGTTCTCGGAAACCCAATTGTTCTATGGCGGTAAATATATAAGGCCAAGAAATTGTATCAAAGGCCTTCTGAAGGTTTAGAGCTAGAAGAAACCCCTGCTGTCTCCCACCCCCTCCCAGTTAAATTGGAGCATTGAGATCACATCTATAGCCCGTCTTATTTGATCAGGTCCCTGTCTCCCTGGGATAAAGCCTGCTTGGTCCTTATGTATATATGTATTGATAAAGGAAGCCAAATGAATCTTCACATTGTTATTTATGAGAGAAATTGGATGGTAGTTGCTGACTTCTTCAGGTTTTTTATCAGGTTTAGGTATGATTGTGATATATGCTGTGTTAAGGTGGGTATCCAAAGGTTTTCCTAACAATTTATCATTAAAAAACGTAGTTAAATGTGGTGCAAATGTTTCCGCAAAGGCTTTATAGTAGGGAATGGATAGGCCATCAGGGCCTGGAGCTGAACCTGATTTGAGGCCTTTAATGACCACTAAAACTTCCTCAACTGTAAAGGCTGTTTCAAGTAAATTTCTGTGTGTGGTGTTTAGATTGGACTCTGGGTCCAAGATATAATCATGGTGGAAAAGTAGGAGAAACTCCTCATTCCATTGGGGCCATTGTCCTTGACTTTCTTCACTTTTCTTGTATTTCGTAAGAGGGATTGTGGACTTGCTGGAATGGGTCTTTTGGTCGAACCGGAGCTGGCAGGAGAAGTATCCATGTCCGCTTCATGAGAAATCAACTTAAGTTGTAGCAGTAGTCGTTCACCTTCCATAAGATTGGAGAAGGAATAAGATTTACCCTTATCAGAAAATTTGACCGCAAATGGGAAAGCCCATCTATATTTGATATCATTCTGTGTCAGGACTAATAATAGCGGTTTCAATGCCCTTCTGCGCTGAAAAGTGGGAGAGATCCGCAAATAATTGGAGTGGATGACCTTGGTACAAAACTTACGGGGAAGATCTTACAGGGTTTTACAATAATGTCTCTGGGTTTTCCATCTTTTCTGGGGGGTCCTAGGGCTCTGTGGGCCGTATCTAGTTCTAGGCGATTGGGGGGGTATTAGGAAGCATGGTTTTGAATAAGTCCTGAATTGCCATGGAGACATCTAGTACATTTTCTGGGAGTCCCCTGAGGCCCCGTACTCACGACCAAACATGTCTGCTGAAACTGGTCTGCGGACCAGTTTCAGCAGACATGTTTGGCCGTGTGTAGGCCCGAGCGGACCATTTTCGGGCGGATCGGACAGGTTTCCAGCGGACAACTGTTTCCTGGACTTGCTTTAAAACAGTCCGCTGGAAACCTGTCCGCCCAGGCATGTACGGTCGTCTGTACAGACCTACCGTACATGTCCTGCCGCCCGCCATCCCTCGCATGCGTCGAATGACTTCGACGCATGCGTGGAAGCATTTTAAAGGCAGGCCGCCCACGTCGCCGCCCACGCCCCGCATATTGTTTACGCGCGGACCTCTGTTCGATGGTGTGTACAGCCATCGAACAGAAGTCCCCGGGCAGACATGTCCGATGAAAACCGGTCCGCGGACCGGTTTCATCGGACATGTCTGCTCATGAGTACTCGGCCTAATACTGATGTTGTACCTGCAGGACCTATTTTTAAGGTCGTCAATTCTGGATATGGCATATTCCAGTTGTTCCTGGACTGTATGAATATGTCTCATATTTTGGTTAGATGCTGTTATTGTTTGAGATTTGAGATTCAATTTTATGTTCAATGGAGTCAATTCTTGACCCCAGGTTTTGAAAGTCAGCTTTTAGGTCATTTGTTATTTTGGCAGCTGTTTGCTAGTCCCTTATCCAGGAGGTCTGAAAACTTTTGAAAAAAGTCTGCCATTTGATATGTCTCATCTCTGTGTAATGCTTCTGAGGTGACAGAAAAGGTCGAGATCGATTAGTGAGGGACTCAGGGGTTTTAGGAGTAGAGGTAAGTACCTAAGTAAGCCCCCCCAAACACTTTTTATGACAATAACTTGCATATTAGCCTTTAAAATTAGCACTTTTGATTTTTCATGTTTGTGTCCCATAGACTTTAACGGTGTTCGCGTGTTCAAACAAATTATTTGCCTGTTCGCATGTTCTGCTGCGAACCGAACCAGGGGGTGTTCGGCTCATCCCTACTGGGGAGATACTGTTTAAATGCAAGGCGGACAGAAAAATTCACGTGAAACCCATCTACGCAGATGTTTTGTTGGGGCATATACACATTTGCAAATTTGTGGTTATGTTGTTTTACAAGTGGCCAAGTTTTGTGGAGCCGATCATATTCAGGGTCACCCTGTGGATGACAGGGTTCATTGTTGTTAAAATACATAAATCGCATTATAGTCTCATATCTATGCCTGGCCATGGCAGCAGAGAACACGGGCATATGATGAATTTGGTCTGTGGACCAATATGCCTTCAACTCATTTTTTTTTGTAATACCCATGTTGAGGTTTAGGCCCCTAAAAGTTTTAAACTCAGAAATCGTGATAGGTTTCCATGTGTATTTACTGGCAAGGTTTGAATTTGGGTCGGCGGCAATACTGTACATTGCTCAGCTTATAAATTGCTTTGGTCCACAATTGATCGATACAAATCCTCTGTTAAAAAACAGCTTAAAAAAAATCAAGGGGAGTAGTTAAATTTGCTGTTTCCACCTGTCCGGGTTGGGCAGTGAATTAGGAAATTAAGGGTGCTGCAGAATCTGTGGGCTGCCAATTAGGACTTGTGAGTACATCCAGAAGGACACTATGGGTCTACGGCCTGTGTTCTATTTCTTGGTGGCTGTGAGATGCTACTTGTGCTAGCCATGTACCAATACTATCCTGCTGGATTACCGAAAGTTAGTTCGGCACTCTGATGCATATTAGAATCATCATGCAATTGTAACACCACAGCAACCTGGGCATTGGGTTGGGTATGCCTGACCTTAGCAGGAACCTCTTCTTCATCATCCAAGCTATCTGTTATGGTGCCACTGCTCTCTACAGGTTCATATTCTGAGCCTGATTCTGTCAGTGAAGCTTCCCCTTCACTCTTATCTGACATATTCAGACTCATGTAGGCCTCTCCACTAGTCTAGATTTCTTTGGATATTTCAGGCACTAAATATATAGGTACCTAATGTGATGGGAAAAATAACACCTGGCTGTCAGGGACTGCTTAAACCGCTACAAATTAATTTGACCTGCTAGTGTTAGCAGAGATCATGCCTGATCTTGCTAACACTGAGGTTTTGTATGCAATGTATTAGAAGTGACAGTGATCTACTGACGCTGCACTTGTCAGGAGAGGGGCTAACCGCAGGTGACAGTGTGAGACACTGCTGATGAGCTTCAGTTTCTATTGCGCTATTTGGGCTGAAGTTCTGTGTGTGCTGCGTGATTTGCTTGCTGTAATTCTCTTGTATCATGGTCACGTGATAGTTTATGTTTTTGGGGTTGTATTCGAAATGTGCAAAGAGAGATTACACAAATACAAGTATAGCATTTATTAAAGGTAATTACAGATACAGATAATATTAATAAATATAACCAGGGCTTTTTTTCAGGGGGAACTTGGGGGAACTCAGTTCCACCACCTCTGGCTCAGACCCTTTGGTACCTGCTCACCACAATCACTTGTAAACACAGAAGTCTGGTTTCTGTGTTTACAAGTGACAGCTTTGTAACCCCCTGAACTCTGCACTCTGTATGTAATGCAATTCTGGTATTTAATGCCCCTTTAAGACCCTTTTACTGTTTGTGAAATCTGAACGGGTCGTGGTTGAGTTCCTGCACCTATTTTTTGAGAAAAAAAGCTCTGAATATAACAAGAAAACTTATCTAAAGATGCTGTTTCCGCCATGGGTCTCTCTCAATATACATGGCACGGCACACAGATGATTACAGACACATGCTCTGACACTAGAAAAAACCTACAAGTTTTGCCGATAATATAGGACTTGAATGTAAGAAATGGCCAATCGTAGAGAAGAAAGTGGGCTAGGCCACATCCTGGTTAGTTAACAATAACATTCCTTTTGAGTCATCTAAGTAAAGCAATACTTTATGTCCTTATATGGCTTGTATGGCCCCTTAACCTGGTTTAGAATTCATTATTAGATATTGTGAGCCATAGGAAATATGAAATATGCAATTTCCCTATCAAATTCATATCATACCTTCTTCTCTTATGCCGCGTACACACAATCAGAATTTCTGATGAAAAAAGTCAGATGGATTTTTTTCATCGGAAATTCCGAGCGTGTGAGGGCCCCATCTGACTTTTTTCGTCGGAGTTTAGAAATAGACCACGTTTTATATTTTTCCGATGGAAAAATGTCCTATCTGAAATTCCGATCGTCTGTGTGGAACTCCAACAGAGAAAAACCAAACGCATTCTCAGAATCAAGTCGATGCATGCACGGAAGCATTGAACTTAATTTTTCTCAGCTCTTCGTTGTGTTTTACGTCACCGCGTTTTGGACGGTCGGAATTTGGTCTGACAGTGTGTATGCAAGACAGCTTGAACAGAATTCCGACGAAAAATTCCATCGGATTTTAGGCCATGGGAAATTCCGATCGTGTGTATAGGGCATTAGTTCCTGCTACTTTGTGTCTCTCCCTCCAGGTGCTCCTATTTAGCCCCACTCCAGGCTCCAGCATCTTCTGTTTACAGTCAAATGTGGCGAGCTGGAGGAGGGTCATGTTACAGTGCTTGCTGATTGGCGGGTGGCAGGAGGAGAAACTGTCACTGATGCCAGTGCAGTGTATTTGTATTGTCGGCAGGCTCTCCCTCATACTCAAATAAGCAGTGCTATTGGTTGCTACACTAAGCACGCACATTTACAGTAATCCTTCTGGCCATTTTTGTCCGTAACAGACCTTCATGGACAGCTGCAAATATCACAGATATTTTCAAGCTGTCCGTGAATTTACTGATGGTTGGCAACAATGGCAACACCCCCAGCACCTTCCGGCGCCTAATGGAGGGATGTCTTGGTGATTTAAATTTCGAGACTTTGCTTGTTTGCTATGACATTATTTTCTTCTCCAAGACATTCGAGGAACACGTGAAACATCTGGACTGGGTATTCTTCCGTTTGGCACAATATGGCCTACAACTCATTCCCAGCAAGTGCCGCCTGATGTTGCAAAAGTTCCAGTACTTGGGGCATGTGGAGGTGTTTCCCCAGACCCGCGTAAAGTAAAGGCGGTACAATATTGGCAAACCCTAAAACCATTACAGAACGACGTTACTTCCTGGGCCTGGTGGGATACTACCAGTGTTTCATCCCAAAGACTGACCTCAGCCCCATTGCTGGCCTATGTAGACTACACCCAGCGAGTCTAGGTATACATGGATGGGAGCCTTTAGGGTCCGGAGGTTGTCTAGGAGCATATTATTTAACCCTACAGCACCCCAAAGCAAATCCTTTTGGATCAAGGTGCAAACTTTGAATCTGTGATCATAACTGTGCTGCCTCAGTGGCACCTGGAAGTCCCACTCCACCCCCTAGCACCCTTAGGGGAATGGGGCATGTGAGTCATTAAACTGCACCCTGCTTGGCATGCTATAGACTTTAAAACTGAATTACTGGGATCATTAGAATCAGCATGTTGGGACTGTGGTGTGGGCCTACAACAACACAGTCCACCGGTCCACTGTGCATACACCCAGCACTTCAATACAGCTGCGATCAGTTTTAAAATACTTATTTTCCTTTAGAAATTTCATTTTGCTGCGGGACTGTTCTAAACAATGGAAAAATGTGCCACTTTACAAGCATACTATAGACACCCCCTGGCACGATATTTAAAGGAATATTTCATTTTTGTTTCACATTAAGCACTATTAAAATCACTTCTCCCGAAAAAAACTCAGTTTTTAAAACTTTTTTTTGCATTGATACATGTCCCCTGGGGGTCCCCAAACACTTTTTATGACAATACCATGCATATAAGCCTTTAAAATGAGCACTTATGGTTTTTCATGTTAGTGTCCCATAGACTTTAACTGTGTTCCATGGCCTTCGAATTTGCTGAAAACACTGCTTAATGTTCGCTGTTCGACTCAAACATTGGGCTCATCTCTAGTCCCCGGGTTTAGCCAGTCGTCCTCCCTATTTGTACTCTACCCCATCGTTGCTGCAGCTCAGGTCTGAAGCCACACCTGGATAGGGCAGACGTGCAAATCTCCACAGACAACCTAGCCATGGCCGACACTGGCAACAAAGGCAGGTCCAAGTCCTTGGCCATCATGTCCTTCCTACGCAGGCTGGTGCAGATATCCCTTCAGTACAAATTCAATGTGTACTGTACCTACATTCCTGGCAATACAACCTCACAGCGGACATTCTGTATCACCTTTACTTCCCATTGTTTCCTGCAGAAAGCCGGAGCCGACCAACCACTTCTCCTATCCCACTTTGGTCACAGCTGACGTTGGGCTGAAGGACTACCTTCGCAACACAACCCAACAATAAACCGATCATGGTCTTGCAACACACTGAAGGTCTACCACACCACCGGGAACACCTACTCCAGGTTTCTAGCCCCGTGCCCTGGGTCGGGGACAGGCAACATCAAGCATGTCCTGGTTTTCATGTCCTATTGTCACACGCAGCTAACTGTCTCAAAACACCATCAGGCTATCCTTGGCTTGCATACAACTGTCCCTCCAGGACCCTAAAGAGCCTTCATTGTTAACGGCCTACGCTGTCAAATCCATTGCGGCATCCAGAAACATCAGCCAATAGCCGGTAGCGAGCGCTAACCCAGATCAAATGCCTCATTCCCAAACATGTTGGTTATACTGTCGCAATCCCCCCTTCGGTTTAACTGTTCAGCCTGGTCTTACAAGCGTCTATATACCTGGCCTTCTATGGTTTCCTGTGGCTAAACAAGTTTATCTACAGTGGCCCCGGTTGCGAGGTTCTACACAGGTGCCACCTAGCCTGCCTCCAATATAATTTCGTTCTACACCTAGCAGTGAACAAAACCCAACTGTCTGGCATCGGGGTCGACATCAAGTTCTTCCAGACCCACAACGATTGGTGCCCAGTAGCGGTCCTTGGCCAGTTGTTGTCACACCTGCCTAACCAGTCTAGCTCCAGCCTTTATCATGCTTGCTCAATTACTGTCACATGTCCAATAAAACATTATTTCCCTATCCTGGTATTTTTGCCCCCTTTTCTGGTCAGTCCGTGATGGAACGCAACACACAGCTTCCGCGTGACGTGCTGATGATCACGCCCCATGTGACGTGTCACGTGATATGTCACATGTTTTGCTAATGACATGCCGGGATTGGGTGTGCCTGGCCCGTGCCGTCAGTGATTGCTGCACGTGAGGATGATGTGAGTGAGGAGGGCTGAGTCCCCTTCATTCGTTCCTATCTTTGGTCATGAAGCTATTGCGATTGAAAAGACACACCCCTGGGTTCCACGAACCAATTGATTTCAGGATGTCACCCAGCCCCAGATAGAGGCTTGGAGTGCAGGCTGGAAGTCTTGTAGGAAACCTGGAAGTAGTCATTCATTGGTTGGACACCCGGGGGAGGTTCCTATTGATGTAAGGTCATATTGTGTATATATTTGGTGAAGGCAGCAGTGGGGGTACACCCCAGACGATGCACTAGGTTGCAAAATGCATTGGAAGACCCCACTGTTGCCGCTTTTTATCTGATCAGTGCTCATTTTCATCATCTAATGTAAGTGTTTCTACCTGCATTAAATTCATTCATTTTACAGTATTATGCTATGTGCCCATTTTGTTTTCCTTTTTTTGAACACTCCACATTTTGGCGTTGTGTAACAACACTGGTGAACGGAGTAAACCACAACAGCAGTTAGCAAGGATTTTAATGTGCTTCTTTATGTGACAACTCAGTATTGGGCCCCAGGCATCACTCCACACAAACAGGAGTTTGGGGGATCTCTACATCATCTCTCTGTCACATAAAGAAAGGCGTTGAGCTACTAAGGATGGACGCATTACAACATGCGACCAGAGCTTAGCGTTTAAAATTATATTATGTATACTTTGGAGATTCCAATACACCTCTATATGCAAGTAATTATCAGAACGGGACCCCAGGCATCACTCCACACAAACAGGAGTTTGGGGGTTCTCTACAATATATCACTTAAACATATAGGGATGTATTAGGCCATTAAGGGAGTTGTATGAAATACCATCAACCCTTAGCATAGAAAAGTTAGCGAGAACATGTTCAACAACTTAAGTCAGGGCCTATAAGCAATTTATACTTATGTCAAGCACGTAGTAAATATGAGTTGTAGTAACAACTAATAGTTGCATATGAGAGACAATATAGCTCAGGTACTTTGGGAGTACACATAGTAAAATAGGAGTTGTAGTGACAACTAATAGTTACGTATGACAGGCAATATATCTCAGGTACTTTGAGAGTACACGTAGTAATTAGGAGTTGTAGCGACAACTAATAGTTACATATAAGAGGCGAATATAGCTCAGAGTATTTGAGTGTAGATGTCTCTTTAAGATATTCCTTAGCAAACAGTCCTTTAGCACAACAGTATATCCCAAAGAGTATGTTAATAGTCAGAAGGCATGATAAATAACGGCAATTGTATGGATGGAACAAAAGTAGCAGATCTTCCTATAGCACTACAAGTGACACAATAGTTACTTATCCATTTGCAGGCTTCAGTGTAGGCAATAGGGATTCCGTGGTAAAGGGTGTTCTGCAAGAAGGCCTCAAAGGTTGTCCCCAGCAATGGCTCTCTGTTGCAGTAGAAGCAATAGCACTAAAGTAGTAGTTGCGGCTGGAGCAGTGTTGCAGGATGGGGAGTGATGGCACCAATATCAGTAGCGTGGCCAAGCTACGGCTGACAATAATAGAACGATGTGCAGGAGGCACACCGCTCTGTTTAAAGATAGGGCTCAGGTGCAGTGCATTAGCACTGATTTGAAAAGAAGCGACGAATGCTGCGGCGCACTTCCACGTTCCACTCTGGAACGCATGCGGCCCCGGGCGATGATGTCGCACGGTCGCCGCAAGGCACTCCAGCGTGGAGCGCATAACATTAAGAAGAGGACACGTGGAGCGCCCGTTACACATTGTTGTTTGACCTTTGGTGGGTCATTCCTCACAAGCATCCAATATCTACTCACCTTGGGCATCACGCCTTGAAGTGCCAGATGTCGTATAAGAGCTGCAGCTGATGATTGGTCCTACAGGATTTTTATCACGCTTGATTGACCCTTTTGAACGTATGTTCCTCAGGGTTCAATACTTTCGGTAAGCCTCTCTCCAGATGGTGGCGGCTTCTTCTTTTCTGCACATTCATTGTTATGTTTGGATTAGGGATCACCATCACATTTTACCTTCATTGGACTACTATCATTTTTGGTTATATATAGATTAATTTCTTGATATTTATTTGTCATATGTACTCACAGACACATGTTTATTGAATTTACACATGGTGTTCATATCACCTGGTATCATTTTTTAGCGCTACATTTATATGTTCTTTTCTGGCATACCAACCAGATGACCAGGTCACATCTCAGGTCTGTATTATGTTATGCGTCTTGAGATGTCTTTATGTGGTTCCATGTCTGTCTCAGTTGGAGGGCCCCAACCATAAATAAGAAGGCCAGTATGGTGGCCTGAACTTATGGAAGGAGCCCAGGGGGTATTTAAACAGCCCACTCACCTATATTCCTTGTCAGTTCCGGTGCACAATACTCTCCCACCCATTCCACTTTTCAGGGTACTTCCTTGCACATCCCTCTTCTACAATCATCAATTACTTATCTTGGGTATGCCCCCTTTTTTGGCATACTGACCAGCTGACCAGGGCACAACCTCAGGTCTGTGTTATGTTGTGAGCCTTGTGGCGTCTTCATGTGGTTCCATGTCTGTCTCGGTTGGAGGGCTCCGACCATAAATATATACAGGTGCATCTCATAAAATTTGAATATCCTCAAAAATGCATTAATTAATTAATAATTTATTTCAGTAATTCAATTCAATTATATTGGTTTTATATACAGTAGATGCATTATACACAGAGTGATATATTTCCAGCATTTCTTTCTTTTAAGTTTGATAATTATGGCTTACAGATAAAGGAATTTTTAATACAGAAATACATAGGCTTACTGATACCGTATTTTCCGGCGTATAAGACAACCTTTTACACTGGAATTACACAGCCAAAAACCGGGGGTCGTGTTATACGCCAGGTGTTGCTCTATCGATATCAGCCCGCCGGGTGCTCTGTAAGGCTGTATGTATTCTGTATTCTGCGCCGCTCAGCCAATCCCAATGCACTCTGTTGATGACAGAGCATGCTAAGCCTGCTCGGATTGGAGTAATAACATTATGTAGCCTGCTCGGATTGGCAGAGGTTGTTACTCCAATCCGAGCAGGCTTAGCATGCTCTGTCATCAACACAGTGCATCGGGATTGGCTGAGCGGCGCATATACAGACTACATTAAGCCTTACAAAGCACCCGGCGGCGGCCTCTTCGTTTAATTTAAAAGGCATTACTACCGCACAAGGGGGTCGTCTAATACGGTGAGTAGACCACAAACCCACCGTTTTCAGCAGACTATTAGGGGGTCGTCTTATATGCCGAGTCGTCTTATACGCTGGCAAATACGGTAAGTATGTCCATGTACAGTATAGTATGTACTCAATACTTGGTCGGGGCTCCTTTTGCATGAATTATCCTTTAGCTCATCTGCATTGTTGGGTCTGATGTCTCATCTTCCTCTATGTCTCTATGGGGTTTAGGTCAGGCGAGTTTGCTGGCAAATCAAGCACAGTGATACCATGATCATTAAACCAGGTATTGGCACCTGCCCACAATGCCAAAAGTACCAAGTCCTGCTGGAAAATAAAATCAGCATCTCCATAAAGCTGGTCAGCAGAGGGAAGTATGAGGTGCTCTAGAATTTCCTGGTAGAGGGCGCACTGATTTTGGACTTGATGAAACACAGTGGACCAACACCAGCAGATGACATGTCTCCCCACATCATCACAGACTGTGGAACAGCGAGAGGCCATGCCCAAACTGTTCCCATAAAGTTTGGAGCATGAAATTGTCCAAAATGTCTTGGTATGCTGACGTCTTAATAATTCCCTTTATTGGAATTAAGGGGCCAATCCCAACCCCTGGAAAACAACGTACTTGAGAGCAATGCACACTGGGATATGTACACGGACGGCGCATGCGCCGTTCGTAAAACACGTCAATCACGTCAGGTCATCACACATTAGCATAAAACACGCCCCCCTTTCACATTTGAATTACGGGGGCTTACGCCGGCCCCATTTACTCTACGCCGCCGCAACTTACGGAGAAAGTGCTTTGTGAATGCTGCACTTGCTCCTGTAAGTTGCGTCGGCGTAGCGTAAATACAATACGCTGTGCCGCCGTAACTAGGCGCGCAGGTACCTGAATCTGCCCCAGTATGTTTAATTGACCAAAAGAGAGCTAAAACAAGAAATTCATTGTTAGGGTATACATACTGTACATTGCAGCATTGGTTTTCATAAAAAAAAAAAAAAACATTTTCCTTAAAGATATAAGTCTCTGTTTCTTGAACCTACCAAGACACCAGATGGTTTATTGCAAACACACAGGAGAAAGCCTTTATGCTAAACCTGGCAGACAGCCACACACAGTTTGATATTGTCGTGCGAGACGGTTTTGAGAGAGACGTGTGACACTCTTAAAACAGATCTCTATACATTTCTGGTAAACAAAAAGCAACGTGGACAAATAGAAATAACCCAGCCACCCCCTCAGTTATATATACTCTCTCAGCATCCACTAAATACAGCATATGGTGTAGTGATGTTTAGACATAACCTGACACTCCATACCCTAGAGGAAAAAAATAACCTTCAAAAACGTAAAACACTTGAAGTTTATAGGTGAGGTAATTTGGGGGTTATTAAAACAAATTGAAGGATTCCAAATATAAACCATAAAGAAACCCTTTTACCAAATGTAATTTTTTATTTTAAAGATTGATAATAGCATAACAAAAAATATTCTTACAAATTCAATGTCTGTTCCTCAGCACTGACACCAGGAGAAGTTAGCACTTCGTGTATGTTGGTATTACTATACTGTAACTAATACCACACACATACACCACTGTCTGTTTAAGCAGTATAGTCTACATTTAGTATACTGGCACTGACACCACACATCACTGTACGGTAAATAATAATATTTAAGATAACTATTGTAAACCATAAAATGAAGCCTGATTGGTTTCTTGCACATAGGCATTCATAAAGTACCATAGTTTCTAACTGTCCCAGATTTGCCAGGACAGACACCGTCATGTATCTGACAGCTGAGCCAGGCTGCTGGCAGCAGGCAGCAGGGACCAGGTCGTTGCATGAGGAGCAGAAGAGACACTGGATGAATGGTCAGACAACCCAGGTTGGTAACAGACGATCAGATGCAGGCATAGACAGCAGGCAAATAATAGTCAGGGTACAGGCAGAGATCAGCATTGGGGGTTCAGGCAGATGAGCAAGAGACAAGAAACAAAGTCCAGATACAGGCCATGGTCAAGGTAGGACAGGTTCAAACAGGATCATGTTTCAGGAAAACAGGTACGGCTGCAGATCAGACAGCAAATCACCACTGCACTTATATATGGCACTTGGTGCCAATGTTCATTGGCATGCGCATACGCAAATATTTGTGTGCATGCGCACAATCGTGTGCCTGGCACAATTGGCACCTGCAGGATCACGCCTGCACATTTAAAGAATAAAGGGGTAGTGCTGCGCCTTTATTCTTTGTTTGTTCCTGGTTTGATACACCATCCAGTGCAGCAGCTGTACCCCTTCTCTCTCCCCCTTCCCCCACTCTCGTGGTAAGCGCGGTAATACTCACCCCATCACGCCTGCACATTTGCGTGCGCCCATGAGCATTAGTAGCGATATGGCCAGCAAGTCCCTGACAGTCACAATTTTCAGGAATCTGTCTCACCATGGCCGTTTCTTGGGCTTTATCCCAAGAATCAGAGCCACAAGGACCGCAGCAGCCCTGTCTGCACTCTCTCACTGCTGTTGAACCATTCCTCACCGCTATACCTCTCATTGCATCCTCTTTAACACCCCCGCCTCTCTTCTCTTCCCCCATCTCTGAAAACCCCCCAGCACCGACCATCCTGTGGCTCCCCTGCTAACAGCTTCTCCTCCTCTCCCTTGCAGCTGTCTTCAGATGATGCAGGGGAAACGCAGGAGGATTGAACCTATTAAACAAAATCCCCAACTGCTGTTCCAACATGCCATCCCAACTCCCCACCCACCGGCTGCAGCTGCTGCTAAGTGTGAGATTGGAGCTAGGATGAAGGGTGGGGGGGGGGGGCTGGTAAACATCTTATGTTCACCAGTCACTTCCTGAGTGAGTGAGTCAGTGAGTGAGTGAAAAACTATAGCGCTACACCTGCAAACTAAATCGCCTCAAGGCGCTTTTTCCATTCGTTGTCTTCCTTATCCTTCAGAAGAGGTGGGTCTTAAGTTTCTTCCTGAATGAATTCAGTGAGCAATCAGTGTTCATTCATCACTGAAGCATAGTAAACTGTGTTTATCATGCTTCAGTTTATGAATGAATTCAGTTTATGAATGAATAGGAGCCTTATATTCATTCATCTGCAGTGCAGCTGGTGCTGCAGAGAAAGGAAATGAGGACTCTATGTCTGTCCTCTGCCTCTTGCTCTGTCTAAAAAAAAAAAAGACCCCTGATGTCTCATCAAAGCCCCCAAACAAGGCTTTATTTTTATTTATTTTTTAAATATTAAAATATTAAGACATTACTATAAATAAAATTGTAAAAAAACATACTAAGGCCTTGTTGACACAGGGTGTACTACAGTGTATGCCTGTGTAAGGCCATGTTTACCCACAGAGGGATGCACAGGTATTTCATGAATCCTCATGCAGGCAACCCCAGTGATGTCAACTGGGATGCAGCAGCTGTATGGACACAGCTGCGTCTCCCAATCTGGCATCCATGTGAGTGCACGTGCATGTCCCCAAACTCATACTGTCTGCCTTCAGGGCCTTGCCCCTGCACTCGCATTAATTGGGAGCAGCAGCTGTGTCTGTGCAGCCACTGCGTCCCAACACGTTTCACTCCACCCACCGGAGCTTCCTCATGGGGATCACCATGAGTAGGCTCCAGTGGGTGGTGTTAAATGTGTTGGAAGTGTGGCCTGGAGGGGGTCCAGACGAGACTGCCACTTGTTGACAAACAGCGGGTCTTGTTCTGATGTGCGGCTCCAGGAACCTTTAGCTCTTATCTACCATTGTCTGGAGCATGGGTGGGCTCCTTCCCAGCCAGCACTCACAGCAGCAGGCACAGGACCACACTTACTTGCAGCCTGAGCAGCTCAAATACACACAATGGAATCTTCATAGCAGCTAGAAAATAGGGATGGATCTGTTTGCAGGCCTCACATCCATGGCTGTATACACATTATTCATCTTTCCATAAGAGCAAAGACAATGAAGCCAACCTCCAGTTTAGGAATGTAAAGGGAATATACCCAAATAGGAGGGAGCTCTGAAAATGAAACAAAGGCTAAGACAGGTGAAACAAAGCTGCTACCTCCTTAACCCGAATGATGGCTACAGTGCGGACCTTAATTGCCGGGAGGATATCAATAAATGTCCTCCCATGCATGAGCTGCCTGTGCATCCCCTGCGAGACTTGGTTGATCACAGATCGGATCCTGGCCCCTTACCACATGATCAGCTGTCAGCCAATGACAGCTCATCACGTGATGTCAACAAAAGATCGGTAATCGGCTTTTTTTCTGCTTGCGCTGACAGAAGTCAGTGCCCATCAGTGCCACCCCTCAGTGCCACCTCATCAGTGCCCACCAGTGCTACCTATCAGTGTCCATCAGTGCCGCCTTATCAGTGCCCATCAGTGCAGCCTATCAGTACCCATCAGTACAGCACATTAGTGCCCATCAGTGCAGCCTTTATCAGCGCACATCAATGAAGGAGAAAAATTTACTGTTTGCAAACAAATTTAACAAACTATAAAACTGTTTTGTTTGTGTTTTCCCAAATTTTCTGTCCTCAGCAGTGATTAAATACCACCAAGAGAAAGCTCTATTTGTGGGGAAAAAATGTCATGGGTACAGGGTTGCATGACCGTGCAATCATTCAAAGAGTGACAGCGCTGAAAGCTGGGCAGGAAGGGGGTTTAAGTGCCCAGTAAGCAAGTGTTTAATCATTCACAGCTTGCAAGCATGGGCTTCCAGCTAGAAAGGTTTCTAGTAACCTCCAATCTTCAAATAGTATTTAGAGAAAGCTGGTTCTCCAGTGCAATGGCTATAGTCAAATGCTCTTTCTTAAAGTCCTGATGGCTGACACGCATTGACTTTTTATGACTGTACTATACAGACGTTAATAAAGAGAATTTGATTATAGTCGTTGTATTGGAGCACAAGATTTTTTTTATACAGTTTGCCATGGTGTCAGGGTTCAGGGAGGCTGAGTACCAGACATTCCCTGGTCTGTGGTAACACAATTGTTGAGCCTGGTGTGCTAGGGTTGCCACCTCATCCCTTTAAAACAGAACACATATGAATTACACAGGTTCTGTGGCTGATTAATTGAACTCAAGTGGAGCCTTATCTAAATTAAATTAGCCTCAGAACCTGTGTAATTCATATGTGTTCTGTTTTAAAGGGATGAGGTGGCAACCCTGCTGGTGTCACAGCCTGATCATGGGAAGGATGTTCCTGAAGCTGACACTGCTGAACCCTGGATGGAGAGCTGAAGGAGCCAAGCCAACACGTTAGGAGTTTCTGAGAGGTCCTTGTTCATAACCTAGCACACCCTATTTAAAGGAACAGTATTTCCTACTGGGAACATCGTTCTGGCACCTATGGTCAGAGAAACTTAATTATGAGCGCTCCAATGCCAGGTTTGAGCCCAATGTACTGGTCACTAGGGAAGGGTTTGGCAAACACTGTTGGACCATTGTCATAGCATTGCCCCCTATAGCCAGGACCTTTCCCGGTATAAGGATTAAGGGTTATTCTCTGGTCTGTCTGTTTGCTAATTGCATACTTTATTTATCACCTGTTTCCCATCTTTGTGATTATTGACATTTCTATTTCATGATGATGTGTCGAAGAGTGTAGTGCTGCTTGGAGAGTTGTGGGCAGTGGGAACAAGGGACCCAAGAAAACAACGGCTCCTTTTGGGGTTAAGCGCTACATACTGTGTGGGCTGAGAATACAGGGTTAACAAATGACATCATAAAACTACATGATTAATGCACATCCTATGCAGGTGAAAGACAAAAGGTGCAGGTAGGAAGATTTAAAATGCCTTCAAGTTAAATAAACACATTTTAATATTTTATAAGGCTGAGCTAATGTGTCCAATTTACTTAAAGTGGAGGTTCACCCGGAAATGTAAATTTTTAACCTTAGATTGATGCTCATTTTGTCTAGGGGAATCGGCTAGTTTTTTTAAAAATGAAGCAGTACTTACCGTTTTAGAGAGCGATCTTCTCCGTCGCTTCCGGGTATGGGCTGCGGGACTGGGCGTTCCTAATTTATTGACAGTCTTCCAACGGTCGCATCTATCGCGTCATGATTTTCCGAAAGTAGCCGAACATCGGTGCGCAGGCGCCGTATAGAGCCGCACCGATGTTCGGCTTCTTTCGGCTACTCGTGACGCGATAGATGCGACCGCCGGAAGCCTGTCAATCAAATAGGAAAAACGCCCAGTCCCGAAGACCATACCCGGAAGCGGCGGAGAAGATCGCTCTCTTAAACGGTAAGTACTGCTTCGTTTTAAAAAAAACTAGCCGATTCCCCTAGACAAAATGAGCATGAATCTAATGTTAAAAAAAAAAATTACAGTTTGATGCAGGACAACAAAATAAAATAATCCAGTGACTGACACCACTGTTTTACAGAAGCATTCAGCTAGTACAAAATGGGAAAATGAAATAATAAAATGTTCTGTTACCAGCTTTCAAGATATCCATTCAAGACTTGTAGCCCCATGTTATTACAGAGCATTTTTCTATAGATTGTTAATGGATAAATCTTGACAGATGAGGTGCTATTAAGATACTGTTATGAGAAGGTTGAGCGGGAGCAATATTGTTTAGCTAATCATGTAGGTGAGATTTGAACAGATATTGTATTTTACTAGCTACCACTTGGAGGACATCTTCTGTGATATGGAAAATAAAATCATGGCTCCCAGGCTCATAAAGATTTCCAATTATCTATGGTTTTCTGACATTTGGGCACTTTAACTCACACGGTAAATTTTTGCAACGGTATACTGTATGTATACATGATGACTCTCTTGTGATATTATTTTGTTGTAGTAAACCTCTAGTTCCCCTGTGTGGCAAATATAAGTCACTTGTTTTATGTCACTCTACATTATATCCTCAGGGGATTAAAAGTGATCCTTTTTTTTCTTCTTGCCATGTCAGGAGGTCAGAATTTATTTGGAAGTATGCATTCATTCTAGGAGAGAACGCAATGCATCACTTGATGTTTCTACTGCAGTGTCTTTCTCAGTGAACATAGGGCCAGATTCACAAAAGAGATCCGACGGCGTATCTCCTGATACGCCGTCGTATCTCTGTTTCTAACTATGCGACTGATTCATAGAATCAGTTACGCATAGATAGGCAGAAGATTCGACAGGTGTAATGGACTTACACTGTCGGATCTAAGGATGCAGTACCGCGGCCGTCGCTGGGGGGAGTTTGCGTCGTAAACCAGCGTCGGGTATGCAAATTAGGAGTTACGGCGATCCACAAAGCTTTTTCCCGTCGTCGCGAGTGTTAGATTTCCGTCGCAAAGATAGTGCACCTTTAACATGGTGTAAAAGTACTCCACCATGTTAAAGTATGCCTGTCTTTCCCACGTCGCTTTTGAATTATTTTAAAAAAATTTAATTTTCCCGGCGTAACTCTTTTTTCACGTCGCAATTCACAAAACGTCGCCGCGTCGTAATTTCGCGCAAAGCACGTTGGGAAATTTGCGACTGGAGCATGCGCAGTACGTCCGCGCGGGAGCGCGCCTAATTTAAATGGTACCCGCCCCATTTGAATTGGGCCGCCTTGCGCCGGACCTGTTTACGATACACTGCCGCAAATTTCCAGGTAAGCGCTTTGTGGATTGGGCACTAAATCGGAAAATTGCGGCGGTGTAACGTAAACCGGTTACGTAAAATTGCGCCCGCTCTACGTGAATCTGGCCCATAGACATTGTTTTGTGTCAATGGCTACATAAGCCAATTTAATTACTGTTAGGCAGTGGGATGGTGATGTGTCATCCCAGCTCTTCTTGGTCTTGTCCTTTTAAAAGTTTTGGTCAGTTCTGTTCCTCATACAAAAAATCCTGTTTTGAAGAATACTCTCTTTTTCTTTTCTTTTTTTAAATTTCTTTTTTGCATCAGTGACTATTCTTGTGACAGGAACAGGAGAACTCTCATCCCATAAGCCCCAGAAACTTAAAATAGGGTCCTCACCCAAAGAATATGCAGGATTCCTGTTGCTCGTTGCCATTCTATGACGCCAGAAATGAACTGGTAAGAGGTCTTTCTATTACTTCTCTACTAGTGAAATGTTCATGAAAATGCCCAAAACGAGCACATTATACCCTCTATCTGATTCCCAGGATACCAGATTTATACGGCCTCATAAAAAAAACCTTGTAATTGCACAAGTGCGAATTGGTACTATACATTCATATTGCTATACGTTATGTAGCGCAATCACAGGTGTAAACAGAGGGGTGTAAAAACAGGCTGCTGATCTGTGGTTTTACCACCCACCCAAACAACGGCATGCAACCTTTTAGGGCTGTACACATTCTGCAGTTGCAATGCTTTGCGGTACCGCCGCCAAACACAACCCATTTAATTGCTTGAGGCCCACATGTAGTGCGGTGGGTCAGTAGGATTGAAACAGGCAGTGAGGATGCAACATATCCCCACCTTACTGCGTGTCAAATGCCCTCTGAAATGCTATCCACCGCATAACACTTTTCAGAGGGGCAGCAATGAGCTCTAATGCCGCGTATACACGACCGTTTTTTAAAAGCCGCTGATGAAAAGCCATGCAGGGAGATCGGTGCTTACTGCTGTCCCCAGCTGCACCGAGCATCCCCGATTGGCCCCCATGTCTTCCTCCTCCTCCAGCACCCGTGTTCTCCTCCAACACCCCCCCTTCATCTCTGGCCCCTCCGTGTCCTCATTCAACTGCTGTGTCTCTGTGTCTTCCTCCTCCACCCTCCGTGTCCCCCACAGCCGGCTTCCCTCCTCTCCTCTCCCACGGGCTGCGGGGGGGGGATCTGTCAGGATAGAGGGCAGAGGAAGGTCCCTTCCTTTTCTGAATGGGACATAGAGAGCTTTCATTACTGATCGCTCTCTTAGACCTGTGATGACTGAGCAGAGTAAACTGTATGTTATTCTGCTTCAGTTTATGAATGGAGAGGAGCCGCTCCTGCATGAGATATGTAAATCATCTGTCACTCACAGCATGGGGGAAGAACTGACAAAAGAAATACCAGTTTGTCCGTTTTATCTCACTGAAAAAAGATAAGAGGATTGCTCAGAGCTGGATTAACTCTTCATAATGAGACTGGGCACAGATGACATTAAATCTTATACTGTATACGATTCAAGCTTTAATTAAAAAAATAATAATCCACTTTAAGCTTTAATATTCACCTCATGTTACCATTGCTTAATGCTTCAAATTGTATACATTGCTGTACAGTTTGTAATCCCCTAAGTGTTAACTTGAGCCATCCTTGAGATGTTCAATACAACTGTGTTATTGAAATACTGTGTTCATTGTTTTTTTTACTCTGTGCAGAGTATTAGGCCCGTTTCACACTGAGGAGTTTTTCAGGCGGTACAACGCTAAAAATAGCGCTGCTATACCGCCTGAAAAACTCCTGCCAGGAACCTCAATGTGAAAGCCAGAGGGCTTTCACACTGAGGCGATGCGCTGGCAGTAGAGAAAAAAATCTCCTGCCAGCAGCATCTTTGGAGCGGTGAGAGGAGCGGTATGTATACCGCTTAGGGTTGCCACCTCATCCCTTTAAAACAGAACACATATTAATTACACAGGTTCTGGGGCTAATTGAATGCAGATAAGGCAACAAGTGAGTTTAATTACCACATTAATCAGCCACAGAACATGTGTAAATAATATGTGTTCTGTTTTAAAGGGATGAGGTGGCAACCCTAATACCGCTCCTTCCCATTTAAAACAATGGGAAACCGGGGTAATACCGCCCGCAATGCGCCTCTGCAGAGGAGCATTGCGGGCGGTATTAACCCTTTATCGGGCGCTAGCGGGGGTAATACCCCACTGCTAGCGGTCGAATCCCGTGACAATTACGACGGTATAGGGCCGCTATTTTTTGCCGCGCTATACCGCCACCGCGGCTCCCGCCTCAGTGTGAAAGGGGCATTACTGGTAACTAGTTTGATGAACACTGTTGATCTAACCATGTCTGAACCTAAAGTGTCAAAGGGGTTGAGGAGTTTGCAAGGTCAAAGCAGCACCGGAGGACAAGCATCATCCAGCGGCTCCTACGGGGTAGCAATACAGAGCTTTGCGTCATCAGGCTTTGGGCTGGGGATGAACAAATGCAATGTATTTTTTACATCAGTTTTAAGAGGACATCTATGGTTTTTACTTGGTGTATTATTTTAATAAATATCCAGCTTTTTTCAATTATAAAATGATAAATAGACCAAAATATTAAGTTTTACTTTAATAGCTGGGGCCTATTGGCTGCTTCTATAAGAGTGGTGTTGTATTAGGCACAATGACAGCACAGCCAGAATATTGTAATCATGTGATCAGGAACCATGCAGATTGGTCGTTGTATCGCTGTCAGAAACATCACAGCATTTGTTTATTCCTTTATTATATCAGACAGCAGGACATGGAGTATAAATGTTTAGAAACCTCTAGATTACTTGTTTAATAGGTGGTGCAGTGCAAGCTTTGTTTTCACTTTGTTTTTATATACAAGCAAAGTCATGGGTCCCATTTATGCCCACTATTTCTGCTATAGGATGCTTTCTAATGTATCCCCAGCAAGAGGAATATAGAGATTGTGGATGCAAAGGGGTTAAGGAAGCTTACGTTTTTCAACTTATGTGTTTGGTATACCTTAAAAAAGGGTGCTATAGAATGGACATTTGCTTTTTTATTAAATATAGGTAATAATTAATTCAGTGTATACTATGCTGTAATGGCAGATGTGTCTTCAGCTGTAGTAGAAACATATTTCTCACACTGGTATCCATCAAAATGACAGAATGAGAGTTTCTGTGAACTTCATAAATATTCTCTGCAACACACAGAGCATTCTAAACAGATTTGAGAACATTCATCTCCAATCTGTCTTTATAAGTTTTTTTTATTATTTGAGAACATGATAGATAGCATATATTCTATTCTAAATGTGTTCCCTCCCTCCTCTAATTAACCCCCTTTTCCAACTTTATTTTATGCTATTTTTTTATTTTTAGTGGCCTGTTCCGAAGTCGGTTTAGGTTGGTCACATCTTCACCTCTTCTTTAGGCTGGGTGGTCCTTACGGTTTATGATAATGTTAAAGAGAATGCTAAAGTGTCTAGCTATATATCACTATATTAAATAAAAAAAAACATGATTTGCAAATGTGAAAAGACTACCATACTAATAAACACTCATATAATCCTGCAAAACCAGTGACGTATTTGGTCAAGAAGGGTTGCATGATAGTAGCCTTTAATATCCACCATCCCTATCCCACCTATCCATTTATGTTTTTAATAAGCTGATCGTGCGTGCATCTGACTCGCTTTTGGTTCCATGTAAAAAATCATTTGAGAAGGGATGTTAGTTGATTTATGATGAATGCCATGAGCAGAATGGGAAGTTTGCGGAAGAGATAAAGTATCTGGGGAAGGATAAGCATCTTAAAGAAGGCCAGTCTACCTTCCCAAGATAATTTGTGATGGGAAAGATGTTTTATATTGACTTATGCCGCGTACACACGACTGTTTTTCGGGTTCTAAAAAATGAAGTTTTTTTTTAATGTCATTAAAAACGATTGTGTGTGGGCTCCAGAGCATTTTTCACGATATAAAAAACGGGCATTAAAAATTTTGAACATTTTTTCACAATGTTTTTAACGTTGTCGTTTTTAAGGTTGTAAAAAATGGTCGTGTGTGGGCTTTAATGACGTGAAAAAAACGTGCATGCGTTTGTAATGGAGTAAGCACATTTACTATCCAGTCACAGGCTGGGGGCAGGTCCAAAAATACTTGGGTCTAGAGAAAGATGGTTGAATAATGCTGACCATCAGACTGAGGACATCTAGTGGCAGAAAAAGTACTACAAGGCAAACCTTTAGCTTAAAGAGAAGTATGAGAATGGAGTTCTTGATGGAATCATACTTACCTAGGTGGATGCAGCATCAGTGCTCTTCTGCATCTGTTCCCTGCTGGCTCTAAAACTGAGAACCGAACGATCAAACACTGCCAATCGCTTGGTTCTCAGAGCTTCCTGAGCAGAGAACTAGTGTCAGTCACCACTCTCTGCTCTACCTCCACCCCCCCCCCCTCCACTCACTGGAGTGCTGGGCTGTGCAGAGGTCAGGGGCAGCCAGATCAGGCTCTCAGAGGCTGAGCCGGGTGCCGGTCCAGACATGTGGGCGGATACATTTGGACGCGATCTTTCCCGATCCTGGACCGGCTTTGTGACATCAGCCGTCGGTGGGCTTCAGATAAAACATATATATCAAGGGCGCCCGGAATGTCAGGACCAGGCAGATAATGTCTACATTGGAAAATGGTATTCAGGTAATGTGATCTTCAAACACTTCAGGTCACACTCAGAGAGGAAAGCAATCTCTAATGCAAAACAGATACAAGTTTTAATTCTGCACTTAGAGGCGCCTTTATCTTTTAATATCCCCAAAAAGGATTAAAAACACTTATGGAATCATAGGTAAAGAGGGGCATGTCATGAATGTATATGATAGGTGATCCGGCATCAGGAAGGTCCCAGTATGTTGCAGCTTGCAGCAGAAAACCCAGGATAACAGACAGATTGGAACACAGGTGAAGCAGTCGCACCGTCTGAATCAGCATGGAGCAGGAATCCCATAAATGACGTCAGCAGAAGGGGACAACAACCAGCATGGACCACAAACAGGAAATAGGTTATCAAAATGGGATGCGTTTCGGAACTACTGTTCGTTCCTCAAGCCAATGACAACAGGTTAATAGAAGCTTAGCTTCTTATAGTCTGTGGGCGGGGCTGTGGGCGTGAATGTGGGCGGTAATGGGGGAGGAAAGGCAATGCTGCAGTAACCAGGGACCAACAAATAGTATTGTGATCTATGGGCACAGAGCTCCACAGTGTAACATAAAGACGACCCAGGATGCATCCTGCACACAAAAACGGCAAGACAAATGCAACAAGACATTGCAATAGGGGAAAAGGGCATAAAAGCAAGAAACAAATGTGAGGTGGAACACAGCAGTCAAGCCGTAAATAGCTCCTAGATGTCCCTAAGGACTAAAAGTTAATATTATAAGGGGAATACTTGAATACATGGTTGATGTAAGCATCATATAAAATAAATGTGTGTGTGTATATATATATATATATATATATATATATATATATATATATATATATATGATAAAATTGCACATGGAAAATTTATAAAAAGGTATATAAAGGAAAATATATACAACAATATATAAAATATGTATATATAAAATATATATATATATATATATCCTGGGAGGAACAAAATGCAATTGCCCAAAAGAGAACATACCCAAAAGGAATATAGGCAATGTATAATGACTATGCATCTGAAAATGAGGATATAACAATACATAAAGTTCTAAAGTATGGCACTAATTTCAAAGTCCTCATTTAACCCTACAGGGGTCAAAACATTCAAAGAGAAGATCCAATACATTTCTCTGTGGCAGAGCTTGTGGAAACGCTCAGCAGGGGGAAAAACGGGTCACAGACGTGCAGAATGAACTGCACTCCTGTGATCCACATGAGAAGTACAGCCAAATGAGCTTTGGCTTTAAATTCTCCTTTAAAGGTGACTATCGCAGCAAAAGCTGTTTATTGTTGTAGAATTGTATTTGGCACTGTTTTAAAGAATCCTATTAGTCTTATATTAGGTGAGCTTCCTAATGCCCGGTACACACGATCTGATTATCTGACGAATGATCGTCCGTTTTTTTTTGTATGCTAATCTCACGTAGAATCTGATGAGTTTACTAAAGTCACAAAAATTCTCGTACGGCAGAATAAAAAACGGAAATGATGTCATGTGTTGTAATGCATTTGTATTGCATTTTGGAACGACAGCTGCACTGGTTAAACTAAAATCGTACGATCTGGCATCGTACGAAAAATATTTCCGTGCATGTCCGATAGAATAAAATTGGATGAACTGTCCTGATCGGCTCTTGGAAGCTCTGTACTAACGATCTGATTATCGTACGATCGTTTCGAAAGCGGCAATTTTCGTATGATTTTCGGATCGTGTGTACGGGGTGTACAGGATGCCAGGGTTGGGTCCTGGATGGACGCTACATAGCGCCAATTTTCGGAGTCTAGTCCCTTCTGACCCCAGGCTTTCAGGCACACAGGGGGTTAACAACTCCCAGGAAGTCAGCTAAAAGGAGAGGAAGTGCTGACAGAGGGTGGAGGAGTGTGGAAGTGAAGGTGTCTGCAGAGGTTGTATGCTGCTGAAAAGGACTGGAATACTTACCAAACCGTATGTGCCTGTGTTTTGTTTTGTTTGCTGTGCTGAAGGTGAAACAGACTTTTTCATTTGTGCTGAAGATAAGCAGGACTTTTGTTTTGATGATTTTCCCTATGCTGAAGAAAGCGTTGTTTTGTTTTGTTTGGTTTTCAAATAAAAAACCCTTTTTATTCACTATTACGGTTTAAGCACTTGTCTCGCTGAGCTAAAGAACCCCCAAAGTTCACAGGGGCTTAACAAGTGCACCTTCTATAACGCTAAATGGTGCCACATAAAAAAAAAAAAAAGGTGTGTGTGTGTATATTACACACACACACAGTTGCAATAAAAAGTATGTGAACCCTTTTGGAATGATATGGATTTCTGCACAACTTGGTCATAAAATGTGATCTGGTCTTCATCTAAGTCACAACAATAGACAATCACAGTCTGCTTAAACTAGAACACACAAATAATTAAATAGTACCATGTTTTTATTGAACACACCATGTAAACATTCACAGTGCAGGTGGAAAAAGTATGTGAACCCTTGGATTTAATAACTGACTGAACCTCCTTTGGCAGTAATAACTTCAACCAAACGTTTCCTGTAGGTCATGAGTAATTCTTGACCATTCCTCTTTACAGAACTGTTTCAGTTCAGCAATATTCTTGGGATGTCTGGTGTGAATCGCTTTCTTGAGATCATGCCACAGCATCTCAATCGGGTTGAGGTCAGCACTCTGACTGGGCCACTCCGGAAGTGTATTTTCTTCTGTTTAAGCCATTCTGTTGTTGATTTACTTCTATGCTTTGGGTCGTTGTCCTGTTGCAACACCCATCTTCTGTTGAGTTTCAGCTGGTGAACAGATGGCCTTAAGTTCTCCTGCAAAATGTCTTGATAAACTTGGGACTTCATTTTTCCTTTGATGATAGCAATCCGTCTAGGCCCTGACACAGCAAAGCAGCCCCAAACCATGATGCCCCCACCACCATACTTCACAGTTGGGATGGGGTTTTGATGCTGGTGTGCTGTGTCTCTTTTTCTCCACACAATGTTGTGTGTTTCTTCCAAACAACTCAACTTTGGTTTCATCTGTCCACAGTACTTACCAGTACTGCTGTGGAACATCCAGGTGCTCTTGTGCAAACGTGCAGCAATGTTTTTTTTTGGACAGCAGTGGCTTCCTCTGTGGTATCCTCCCATGAAATCCATTATTGTTTAGTGTTTTACAGGGATGTTAGCATATGCCAGAGACTTTGTAAGTCTTTAGCTGACACTCTAGGATTCTTCTTCACCTCATTGAGCAGTCTGCGCTGTGCTCTTGCAGTCATCTTTATAGGACGGCCACTCCTAGGGAGAGTAGCAGCAATGCTGAACTTTCTCCATTTATAGACAATTTGTCTTACCGTGGACTGATGAACGGCAAGGCTTTTGGAGATACTTTTTTAACCCTTACCAGCTTTATGTAAGTCAACAATTTTTATTCGTAGGTCTTCTGAGAGCTCTTTTGTGTGAGGCATCATTCACATCAGGCAATGCTTCTTGTGAAAAGCAAACCTAGAACTGGTGTGTGTTTTTTATAGGGCAGGGCAGCTGTAACCAACACCTCCAATCTCATCTCATTGATTGGACTCCAGTTGGCTGACACCTCACTCCAATTAGCTCTTGGAGATGTCATTAGTCTAGGGCATGGGTCTTCAAACTACGGCCCTCCAGTTGTTCAGGAACTACAATTCCCATCATGCCTAGTCATGTCTGTGAATGTCAGTGTGTTACAATGCCTCATGGGATGTGTAGTTCTACAACAGCTGGAGGGCCGTAGTTTGAGGATCCCTGGTCTAGGGGTTCACATACTTTTTCCACCTGCACTGTGAATGTTTACATGGTGTGTTCAATAAAAACATGGTGACATTTAATTCTTTGTATGTTATTAGTTTAAGCAGACTGTGATTGTCTATTGTTGTGACTTAGATGAAGATCAGATCACATTTTATGACCAAGTTGTGCAGAAATCCATATCATTCCAAAAGTGTTCACATACTTTTTATTGTAACACTATATATATATATATATATATAATTACACACACACACACACACACACACACACACACACACATATACATACATACATACATTATATATATATATATATATACACATACACATTATATATATATATATATATATACACACACACATATTTTTTTCCTGCTTTTTAAATACATGATGCTTTGCTAGAAAAGGAACATGAAATGCAAAAAAAAAAAAAAAAATACATTGCAGCCCATGAAACGTATACATATGTAAAATGTGTATTACAAGATTTTCTCTTTAAGGTACTAAAATAATTCTATAGATTACAGTATGTAACAGGCCCTTGTAATTTGTTATTAAACAAAACCTTGTAAGAATACATTGTGTTGTTTTCCAAGATTTAAAACTTTTTTGCTATTTAATGCTTTTTTTTAAATGATATAATTGTGCCTGGGTTTAACTGATAAAAATACAATATCTAAGTGGAGACATCTCTAATATTTATTCAGTAAAGGTCCTACAGAGTACTGTATTGCAAATTATATTCAGTTAAACATCTCAATGGGGACAGTAGAAATGGTGCTCTACTGCCATCAAGTGGATACACTACTGGCTACAACTCCAGATGAGAATTAAAGCTCATCTTTACTAAAGCTTCAGAAAAATCAATAAAAAAACAATCTGTGTTTTTAAAATGTTTCTGGTTTCCTAAAGGCATCCTTTTAGGGATAGTTTTCAGTGTGCTACAAGCAAAAATGCACTCAAACTGCAGTTTGCTACGTTATTGCTAATTTAAGAGAATGGTAAAATCTACCTTACTTGACATTCTTACGGATTTATAAAGGGGTCATCATTAATTAGGAACCCTTTACACCATCCACAATCGTGGGCACATAATGAACTATTGGCTAGATTCACAAAGAGTTACGCCGGCGTATCAGTAGATACGCCGGCGTAACTCGGAATCTAAGCCGTCGTATGTTTAAGTGTATTCTCAAACTGAGATACACTTAAACCTAGCTAAGATACAACGGCCTGCGCCGTCGTATCTTAGCTGTCTAGTTCCACTGGCCGCTAGGGGCGTGAACGCTGATTTACGCCTAGAATGCGTAAATCAGCGAGATACGCCGATTCAGGAACGTACGCTTGCCCGTTGCAGTAAAGATACGCCGTTTACGTAAGGCGATTCCCAGCGTAAAGTTAGTCGAACAAATAGCTGGCCTAGTCAATGTTAAGTATGGCCGTCGTTCCCGCGTCTAAATTTGAAAGATTTACATTGTTTGCGTAAGTCGTCCGTGAATGGGGTTGGAGGTAATTTACATTCACGTCAAAACCAATATGTCCTTGCGGCGTACTTTGGAGCAATGCACACTGGGATATGTCCACGGATAGCGCATGCGCCGTTCGTAAAAAAACGTCAATCACGTCCGGTCACGAGTAATTTACATAAAACATGCCCCCCTCATCCTCATTTGAATTAGGCGCGCTTACGCCGGCCCATTCACGCTACGCCGCCGTAACTTAGGAGGCAAGTGCTTTGTGAATACAGCACTTGCCTCTCTGACTTACGGCGGCGTAGTGTAAATACGATACGCTACGCCGCCTCACAGATGCGCCCATCTACCTGAATCTAGCTATTTGAGTCTGAAATTGTCAAATAGGCCATAAGAAAGTCTGGGCCCACATGTCTGGGGAGGCCGTGGTGAGGTTTCCAAAAGGGTCCTGTGCATTTTTGGGTCCAGTTCATGTGCAAATTCAAGCAAAAATTTGGACCCGAATCGCACCTGAACCAGTAAACAGAAAAGCACCTGGCCCCAGGCTGGAAAACACGGCCGCACATATGTGAACCCGGTCTAAAGAGCACACTTTGTTTTAAAGTGAAAAAGGTGAACTAACGCACAACACCCTTCCCACACCCCTAGTCTCCCTAGTGCACTTACCTGTCCAAGCTAGCTGATTTAGCAGTTTAAGTATTTGAAAGCTGCACTCTTCTCCACCCTTCTTTCTTCCGAAATGGCTCAGAGAGATTCTCATCGATCAGCATGTTCATGTGCTCGCGCTGACCAATGCTCCCTCGCCACCATGATGTTACATGGTCTCCAGACAGTATACTGCATTTTTCAGATGTCCATACTGCTACACCAGCTGCATGGGTGGCACAACATAAACAAGAAAGGAGATAATGCAGTAGGGACCCCAGGTGTAGGGAGTTAGTTCACTTTTTCTATTTTTGTGAAAAAGGTGAACTAACTTTTTAAAGCCTATGTTTGCTAAACATTTTTTTTTTCAAATCAACCCAAGAGACAATGCAAAGTGTCCCTTGGGTTGCGGACTTACTTCTTAGTTGAAAACCGTATATATAAAAATTACACTTGTGCATTTGTTGGAGGGATCCAAGTTCTTGTTTAGCCAAGACATTCTTGACGCTTACCTAGACTTCAATGGAAACAGGAATAAGGCCTCGTACAGACCAGAGGATATCCGCTGGAAACGGTCCGCCGGACCGTTTCCAGCGGACATTCCTCCTCCGGATTTTGATCTGATGGCTTGTACACACCATCAGATCAAAATCCCCGCGGAAAACATCCGCGGTGACGTGGCCGCGACAATGTGCTCGACCCTGGAAGGTAAATACTTCCACGCATGCGTCGAATCACTTTGACGCATGCGAGGGATGGGGATCGGACGGACTTATCCGGTGAGTCTGTACAGACGACCGGATAAGTCCGAAGGACAGGATTCCAGCGGATAGATTTCTTAGCATGCTAAGAAATTTTTATCCGCTGGAAATCCGTCGGCTAGATTGAAAAATATCAATAACAAACTATTGAAATACAGCTGTAAAATGCTTTGGCTGTTTTACAGCTGTATTCATGGGATTTAATAAAGAAAGAACACATGTTCTTTGAACATGATTGGGTAATCTTCACAAAATAAATTTTCACCACATTCACTAAGCTAGGGAAAAAAATCTCTTACAAAGTGAACAGCCTATTTGCCTTTAGCAAATCAACACCATTGCCTGTGCTGAAGGAATATATTAAAGTTCAGGCAATAAACACATGACCATCATCTTTGCATTGGTCATAAGAACAACTGTTGAAAACAGTACAACAATTCTGATCTGTATGTACTTTTTAGAGTTTTCAATTGGTGCGACAATAGATTTTTCTAGAGTAAGGGTTGTTATAGAACATACATCAACTTTAAGTGTTCCATAATAAATTCTTAGTCCCAGACAAGATGAATCACTGCAATGGATCTGAATACCAAAGTTAAAGCACCATCCATAATCTCCTCAAGCACATTTGTATCTGCTTCCGGGATTTGTCCAGCCCTGCAAGTAATTATTGCCATGAAGCTGGTCAATTGCATATTCATCCTAGAGGACCAGTAAAGCACATAAAAAAATGGGTTAATGTTTGAAAGATATTGATGGTTTTTCCGACAGAATTCCGCTCAAGCCTGTCTTGCATACACACGGTCACACAAAAGTTCGGTGAACTTTTGACTGCCAAGAACACAGTGACGTAAAAGACGACGAGCCGAGAAAATTAAGTTCTATGCTTCCGAGCATGCGTCGGAATTTAGCGCGTCAGGATTTGTACACACGATTGGAAATTCCGATAGTTACTTAAAACAAACTGCACTCCTGTGGCCCACTGTTGGCTGACATCACAGAACCGTTCCAGGCTCTGAAAAGATCCCTATCATATGGTCAGGATCCACCCAGATGCCTTGACCAGCAGCTCGCTCAGCCTCTCAGCAGGCTGAAAACAGAGTAATGCCGCGTACACATGATCGGAATTTCCGTCAACAAATTTTTCAATGTGAGCTTTTGGACGGATATTCCGACCTTATGTATGCTCCATTGGAATTTCCGACAACAAATGTTTGAGAGCTGGTTCTCATTTTTTTCCGACAACAAAAGTTCTTGACGGAAATTCCTATCGTCTGTATGCAATTCCGACGCATGCTAGGAATCAATTCGACACATGCTCGGAATCATTGAACTTCATTTTTCTCGGCCCGTCATAGTGTTGTACGTCACCGCGTTCTTGAAAGTCAGAATGTCAGAGCTCATTATGCCTGTCTTCAGGTTTTTTTTTCCCCCTTTTGTCCTAGAGTTTACAACCACTTTAAGCAAGCAGTGTTTGATCACTTAGTTCTCAGGCCCCGTACACACGACCGAGGAACTCGACGTGCCAAACACATAGAGTTCCTCGTCGAGTTCAGTGTGGAAGCCGCCGAGGAACTCGGCGGGCCGACTTTTGCCATTGAACAACGAGAAAATAGAGAACATGTTCTCTATTTCCTCGCCGAGGTCCTCGTCGGCTTCCTCGGCCGAAAGTGTACACACGGCCGGGTTTCTCGGCAGAATTAAGCTCTGAACCGAGTTTCTGGCTGAATTCTGCCGAGAAACTCGGTCGTGTGTACAGGGCCTAAGTCTTAGAGCCAGCAGAGGAGTTGAGTATAATAAAAAAAAATTTAAAGCTTTCTTTAAAATTGTGTGTCCTTGTACTGATGACAGTCAAATGAATCACCTTCCTCAACCTATTTGAAAATAAAAGCACTCTTTCATAAATGTATTGAATTATGGTACTGCAAAGCTCCACACCTTCATCGCTAGTCCCATGCCTTTCTTTCCACAGTACTGTTCTGGGTGTAAAAGCGCACACTATCATAGCTCACACGCCATGATATACATATTGGGCAAGTGTAAGAACTCTTACTTCATCCCAACGGTAGGAGTAACATTTCATACACCTGACCCTCCTAAGTAAGGAGTTGTGATCCTTTCTTAGTGATGGACAACAAGTGGATGTGTTGCTTTAGGGTCACTAAAGGAAATTTTTATTTTAGCTAAAAGTCATGGGAGCTTTCTCTCTGTGGTCACTAATCAAGGAGGTGTGATTACTGTGGGGTAGATCCACAAAGAAATTACGCCGGCATATCTATTGATACGCCGGCGTAATTTCAAAATTCCTGCGTCGCATCTTTGTTTTGAATCCTCAAAACAAGATACGACGGCATCTCGGCTAGATCTGACAGGCGTACGTCTTCGTACGCCGTCGGATCTAAGATGCATTTTTTCGGCGGCCGCTAGGTGGCGTTCCCGTCGTAATCCGCGTTGAGTATGCAAATGAGCTATTTACGGCGATCCACGAACGTACGTCGGCCCGTAGCTTTTTTTTCCGTCGTTTGCGTTCGGCTTTTTCCGGCGTATAGTTAAAGCTGCTATACTGAGGCGTACTCAATGTTAAAGGGTCACTAAAGGAAAACATTTTTTTTGCTGAAATGACTGTTTACAGCGTATAGAGACATAAAAGTTAACCAATTCCTTTTAAAAATGAATAAAAATACATAAAAAATCAATCATATAATGTGCCTACAGTTTCACTTTCACTTTTAAACTGGTTTCATGTTTCTGTGAAGTAGAGAGAGACAGAACAAAAAACAAACAAATCCAGGGCAGTGTTTTGTTTTTAAAATTAATCTGATTGGTTCCGAGGAGTTTTAGACACACAGCTTGGACCACAGTGAAAAGCTGCCATGAGATTTTTCATAAGGAGCCAGACAAGCATAGTTACATAGTTACATAGTTAGTCAGGTTGAAAAAAGACACAAGTCCATCCAGTTCAACCACAAAAAATAAAAAAAATAAAATAAAAAACACAGTAAAATCCTATACACCCAACTCCATACCCACAGTTGATCCAGAGGAAGGCAAAAAACCCCAGCAGAGCATGATCCAAAATTCCTTCCTGATCCCCCGAGAGGCAATCGGATTTACCCTGGATCAACTTTACCTACAAATCTTAGTACTCAGTTATATTCTGTACATTTAGGAAAGAATCCAGGCCTTTCTTAAAGCAATCTACTGAGCTGGCCAGAACCACCTCTGGAGGGAGTCTGTTCCACATTTTCACAGCTCTTACTGTGAAAAAAACCTTTCCGTATTTGGAGGTGAAATCTCTTTTCCTCTAGACGTAAAGAGTGCCCCCTTGTCCTCAGTGTTGACCGTAAAGTGAATAACTCAACACCAAGTTCACTGTATGGACCTCTTATATATTTGTACATGTTGATCATATCCCCCCTTATTCTCCTCTTCTCAAGAGTGAATAAATTCAGTTCCTCTAATCTTTCCTCATAGCTGAGCTCCTCCATGCCTCTTATCAGTTTGGTTGCCCTTCTCTGCACTTTCTCCAGCAGGAAAAGTGGAGATCACAGCAGAATTACAGCAACTTCAAAGCAAAAACGAACAATGAGGACATGAAACCAGGACTGCAGTAAGGTAAAGGAAGTTATTTAGCTAAAAAAATATTTTCCTTTAGTGATCCTTTAAGTATGGCCGTCCTTCCCGCGTACAATTTTGAATTTTTTACGTTGTTTGCGTAAGTCGTTCGTGAATAGGAATTTGCGTAGAATGACGTCACCGTCGTAAGCATTGGCGGGTTCCGGTTTCATTTCGAGCATGCGCACTGGGATACCCCCAGGGACGGCGCATGCGTAGTTCCACAAAAACGTTGTTTACGTCGGGTCACGACGTATTAACATAAAACACGCCCCCATTAGATCCATTTGAATTCCGCGCCCTTATGCAGCGAGAGATACACTACGCCGCCGTAACTTACGGCGCAAATTCGTTGAGGATTCAAACCAAAGCAAAGTAAGTTACAGCGGCGTAGCGTATCTTACATACGCTGCGCCCGGCGCAGATGTATGTGGATCTGCCCCTGTGTGTCTAAAACCCCTCAACACCAATCAGTTTTGTTTTCCAAACCATCACTGCCCTGTATTGGCTCTTTGTCTCTGTTCATCACAGAAGCATGAAACGGCATGCAAAAACTAAACTGAAACTGTAGGTACATTATATGATTTTTATCTATTTTTAATCATTTTTAAAAGCAATCAGTTAACTATTATGTCTCTATACCCTGTAAACTGTCATTTCAGCAAAAAAAAAAAAAATTCCTTTACAACTCCTTTAGTTTTATAGGCAGGGGTGGTGGAGGAGCGGTCAATACACCACTCCTCCACGGCCTCAAAGATGCTGCTTGCAGGACTTTTATTTCCTGTCCTGCAAGCGCACCAGTGCGAAAGGGGTCTAAATTCTAGCAACTACCAAAACATAAATATTGATTCTGGGTAAACTGGCCCTTTGAAGAAAGAAAAAATAAAGAAACACAACTTTATATTTTTTATTTTTTTTATTGCAATAATGTCCCAATCAACAGCATATGCAAAATGTTTCAATAACCACTTATTTTTTTACTTGCTTTTCTATTTTCATTTAATGCAGCTGTCAAGTTGGTGAAAAGGATGAGACAAGCAATTCTTGAAAATACATATATAAACCAAACATTTAAAAATAGTCATGAAAACATATCTATTAACCGCTTGCAAAGAGTACAATCAAATGAAAGTGCAGTCAGTCTTTCTACAAAAGCATGTTACAAGTACAATGTACTAACTACCTCGGCTGTCCAACAGGCCCAGAGAACCACACATTAGAAACACCACTACAGGTTTTGAAAATTCTTCATTAAAAGAAAAACATCTGAGTTGGTATTTAACCTGTTACTGTGAGGAAGTCATTTTATGCTGCTAACTTAAGCAATAGAACAGTAATAGGTTGAGGGTAAATATAGCAGCTATGTATCAGTTTAAAGAAAACAACACACAGTATAGAAAGCATGACTAACTGAAGCTACATTTATAAGATTTTTTTACATCTTTTTAAAATATTTATAGGATTTACGTTTATTTGTATTCAAAATGAGCACTATAGGTGTTTGAAATGGGTATTTACATTTAAAATGCTTCGATATATTCCCACAATATTTATTGTAATTTTGAGTATTAGTAAGAAAGCTATCTTTTATATTGTCAAAATAGATTATGTGTTGGGCTAGCAACTTTCTTTCTTCTTTTTTTTTTTTATAGCTGGTGATGCTATTCTAAAAGGAATGTTTGATATTTGTGCCCAAGCAAAAGAAAAAGTCAACATAGTTGGTATCCAACAATTCCAGAGATTCTCTGGCTACAGGAAATATAAAATGTTTCTACTGGAAAGGTTGTGCTGTGATATACAGCTTGTCATCAACTTGCTGGGACAGCAGAGAATTGTGTTAAAGCTCAACTGAAGTCTCACACCGTTTGTCCTTATAGTTCTGTAGTACTATGTGTTACAATTTGTAATTCATTTCCACATGGAAATGCCTTCAAATACCCTTTTGTTTAGTGGAAATGTATTTCCCAACCTCCCACTTCACTACTGCTCTATGCTGCTATACAATTAAGTACTGTTCATACTCCTCATTTACTTTATGCATTTGTGTACCGTTAGGGTCAATGCAGACCTTTGCAGTTCATTAACCACTTACCGACCAGCCGCCACAGTTTTACTGCGGCAAGTTGGCTCAGCTGGGCAAATCGGTGTTACCTTAGATTGCTTTTTCTTTTGAAAACTAGGGGCCTGGAGCTAATGCGAGTGCCCGATGGGTGCGATGTACGCCAGGCACCCACGATCGCTCACGACACACACACACACACACACACACACACTATATATATATATATATATATATTATATATATTAGGGTTGTCCCGATACCACTTTTTTAAGACCGAGTACAAGCACCGATACTTTTTTTTCTCATGTGACAGCAGCACATGTGTCAGTAGTTTTTTTTTTTTTTATCTTTAACAATTTGTTTTTAATTTTTTACAATATATTTTTAAATTTTTTTTTATTTATTTATAATGCTTTATTTTTTTTTAGGGGGGGGTGGACCGTGTCAGTGTGTTTTTTCTTTTATTTTTTTATTATTTTCTACAATAATTTTCTTTCTTTCTTTCTTTCTTCAGCCCTGTTGGGGGGCTTTGGTGAGATATCAGGGGTCTTAACAGACCTCTGACATCTCCCCTTTGAGACAGAGAAAGGGACACATGTTCCCCAGTCCCTTTCTCAGCAGCATCAGCTGCGCTGAAAATGAATGGAGTGAAGAGAGCGTCTTCTCTTCATTCATAAACTGAAACTTTGTAATCACAGTTTACGATGTGTCAGTTATGTGAATGGACCGAGTCAGTGATCACTGACTCTGTCCATTCGGAGCAGTAAGGAGCCGGATTTACCGTCTCCTACCCCGCTCTCCATCCTGACAGTTCCAGGGGGTGGAGGAGGAGCACAGAAGGGAAGAGAAACACGGCGGAATACACGTCGGGAATACACAGAGGAATATACGGCGGGAATACACAGAGAAATATACGGCGGGAATATACGGAGGAATACACAGAGGAATACACGGCGGAATACACGGCGGGAATACATGCCAGAATACACTATATAGCGGTGATTGGTGCCTGTAACTTCACCATGCACCGATAACCCCTGACACCACAAGTATCGGGTGAAGCATCGGGTGAAGCATCGGGAGCATTTTCTTGGTATCGGTCCCGATACTAGTATCGTATCGGGACAACCCTAATATATATATATATATGGGATCCTGTGCACAGCTGCTGCCATGTAGCAGTAAAACTGCTATAGGGTGGTTAGCAAGTGGTTAAAATAATTGGCACTGCAAGGTGTTTGTGCACATAGCTTGCATTACAGCAATGCACCACAATGGTGTGAATGGGACCCTCAGGGAAAAAGGAGCATATCTATTCAAGTCACTTAACCTCATACACATGATGAGAATATCAGATGAATGATCGCTCGTTTATTTTTTTCTGCATGCCAGTCTCATGTCAGAAGTAAGGTTACTTAAGTTACGAAGATTCTCGTACAATAGAATACAACTTTATAAGTGATGTAATGTGTTGTATTGTAATGTAATGTATTGTTTTGTTTCTGGTAATCGTTTTTTTTCGGCCGAATACTGTACTGTTTAAACCATTATCGTATGTTCTGGCATTGTATGATACATTTTTTTGTGTTTGTCTTTTCAGATAATATTTCGCATGAACTGTTGTGATCGGCTCTCAAAATCTGTGTACCAATGATCATATTATCATAAGATTGCTTCAAAAACTGTATTTTTTGTCTGATTTTCTGATCATGTGTACTAGGCTTTAGTGTGCACTGGACAGGCTGGTCAAACTCTGGTGCTGCACAGTCACATTTAGAGACGCTGCACAACAGCTATAATACAAGTAGAGGTAATACTATGAAAATGGAGATGGTCCATACAATTTCTGTCCACCAAAACATCTATTTCTGGACTTCAATTAGGCTTTAAGTCTATACGCAATACATTGACTAAGCACTTGTTACCAATGATCCAGTTGCATGAATACATTCAGATTTATCCCTTCTATTCTATCTGAATTCACAAAGCATTGTACTTTTAAAGTGTCTTCTCTTTGTGAATGCTGATTACACCTGGTAGATATGTTTTCCTATGCATTGCCAAAATGTGCCCAACTAATAAAACATTTCTAGTGTGCTGGAGAATAGTGAATATCCTGTATTCATTAGATGCAAGATCGAACAGTCTATTAGTAAACTTAAATTTTTTTTTGCCGCTAATGATATATCAAGGTGATAATGTGTATGTAATACACCAAGTATGAGTAAGCATGTATTTCTTATATACAAACACAAAAGAAAGTACATTTCTCCTGAGAGTTAGTAAAGCTTGCTTTTTTTTTTTGCAGCCAACTAATAAAAACATTTTTAGTATGCTTGTGTCTAGCAATTATGCCAGTTCACACTCAGCATTATCCTTAATGTGCGCATTAAATGTATCCACATTCAATACCAATTCTACTGAATTGTATTCTTTTTAATTGCATATTTCTCAGGAACTGTAGAATAGAATGGCATATCAGTACTTAATTCCTAGTCATGATTATTTATGTCACAATTTATTCTGTAACAGTCTGCTGCTAAACGAAACAAGCCTACTTAGGGAGTTCAGACTCTCTTGATCCCTGATGAGCTGAGTAGAGTATATCATGGAACACTGCTGTACCAGCACCTCAAATAGAAACAAGTAGAAAACATTTTATAATTAGCTGCAGAACTTTTATAAGCCTTCTGAAGCCCATTCCCACTTCTGTACCTTACAGACATTAAAAACTGCACTAAAATAGTGGGATCGAAGTCTTTGTTTTTAATGGTGCAGTTTAGTTTAGTGCAATCTAGTTTTCTAAATCATGCATGCTTAAGTGCATTCAACTGCAAATGTGCTTTAATAGGGGAAAAGAAGCCCATGTACAACATGTTTTATAAGTATTTTAACGTTTACATGGCCATGTGCTTCTTTTCCATAAAACAAAGCACAAAGTAAACAGTTCTTCACAAATTACAAAAACAATACAAATGCATGAATTTTAAGTACAGAAGTGTGAACTGACCTTTGTGTAGTAAGATATGAGCATTTTTCCTTTGCCTGGTGAATAGGGAGGCAGAAGAGCTTTTTGTATTCATTTTTTTATACCCTACCCTCTTTTTTTTTCAGAAACAAAACAGAAGTACGATTGATCTATGCTTTCACAGAAACTACGTATTTCAGCACGTTTCTTTTACTAAAGGATTAACAATATATACTTGGAAGAGATTTATTAAAAACGCTGCCCAGTAATGTCATGCAGAAGAGGTGTGCTGTGTTAGCTCAGAGGCCAAGTTAATATTACTTTGTAACTTTTGGTTAAAAACTCTCTCTCAGAAAACTATACAGTTAGGTTTAAAAAGTCATGTTGTAGAAATTGAAAATATGGTCAACTGGCTTTCTTCAGAAGAGTGAAAAGCTGTATTTTTTACAAGCAATTGTGTTTGCACTCAGACATACTTTCCCACTTTCCACATCTCTGAACGATGCGGTCTCTCCCACTGTTAAAGTGTAAAGCAAAGAAAAGTGCATCTCCGTGTACTTCAAGCTCCCACTCACGTGTAGGGGGAATTTTAAAAAATACATATTTTTCATATGAGTGGATGCTTGAGGTGAAAGTAAATCAGGCACTTTGGGAGAATGGCAGCTCAGTTGATTAGAGGGAACAAATGTCTAGGTGCATCTGAAAGTTAAAGATCGTCACTTATTTGAATGATACAATGAAAATAAGCAGAGGATTTACAATAAATTTAGAGCCTATTTATTGAAAAATGTCACAGACACATTTTCAAACCTTAAGACCACGTGACAGCACAAGTTAATGAAAATTGCTGCTAAAATCTTTCATTTACACTGGTACAAGGAGCCAACAAAAACAGGTATTCAATATGGTCTGCTCACTTAAATAGCCTTTACTAAAATAACAACAATTACTCAAGTTTTCGGCCTTTCAACTCTATAGATGAACTTGCTGCAACTCCTGCCGTTGGTGTGACATTGTGCTTGGCTTTTCAGCACATCTCATATCATCTGCTGAAGAGAGTTCTTTATATGTTCATGCGAGAAGTCCATTGAAAGATAAGCGATAAAAGTCTCCTGTGCCCTCTATTGGACTTTTAAATGGAATCTATGTACAGATTACTTAAGCAGAGGACATCAGAGGCTCAGCTGAAAAGCCAAGCTTAACCTGTCACAAACGTTCCTACATTATGAGACCCAGCGTATAAAGGTCAGAGGACTAGAAGCATCCCAAGAGGAACTGAAAGTTACTCATCCTTTAAAAAGTCCACTAATGGTATACAACGAAAATCAGTAGTGCAAAAAAAAAAAAAAAAAAAACTGTAAATATACTATATGGCCAAAAGTTTATAGATGCCTGACCATCACGCTTGGAAAAACATCACATTCCAAAACCATGGCTAGAACACAGCCTCCACTCTTCTCGGAAGCTATCTGTGAGGTTAAGCAAGGATGACGAATGAAAAGACCCTGTTCGAATTGGCATTCTAATTCACCTGAAAGATGTTCAGTAGGATTGTGCGGAGGCCACTTGAGTTTCTCCACACTAAACTCATATCTTTATGGAACTGGCTTTGTGCAAAGTCATGCTAGAACAGAAAAAGGTCTTCCCCCAAACTGGTGCTACAAGGCAGGATGTACACAAGTGGTTAAATATTTTGGCATGCTGTAGCATTAAAAGTACCCCGCACAGGAAACAGCTTTTCTTAATAATTTGGAGGGATATCCACATGCCTTTTGCCATATAGTATGTGTCAATAGAGAGGTCTGCTTACAATCCTCTGATAATTAAACTTAGATAAGTCAAGACATTTTTGTAAAAGATTACACCAAACGAATGAGGCTTTTGCTATTCACAACTTGCTTCATGGTGCATTACCACTCGTTGAATTACAAACTACCAGAAACAGTAACTGCAGAAAATGCAGTTGTGTTTCAAACATTATAGAGTTTAATGATCACCAAACCTGAACAGATATTTATTATGGATATTAAAACACATGCTGTGTCCAGTTCCATTAACTACAAAACCAGCCTCATAGTATTTTGTTACAATGGGAATCCAACTGGCTCCATCCATTGTCTAGAATTACTTTCATGCCCTCTTGTTTCATGGAACATTAGGCCTATATATATATATATATATTTTTTTAACTTAACATAAATTTTCTCTTGATAGAAAAATGTAAAAAAAAAAAAAATAGCCAGATGGAATATCAGGAAAATGTAACTGTAATCGAGCACAGTGAAAATGTCTACTGAAAACTCCCTTAATTACAGCAAACTACTAATATTTTACCACTATAAAACAGGGTATTCATAGATATCCAGTGAAGAGTTCAACAAATTGGTTATACAGAACATACACAGAACTGATTACGTTAGAGAAGATTGTAACTAGCAACAATTTCTTCAAAAAGCAGCATGATTTCCTAATCCGACACCTTCAACGTTTTTAACAAATCGCACAATTTGTGGCATCCACAAAATGTTATTGTGCTAATCTATTACACTTGCTTTTAACTGCAATATATAAAGAAATGTTTAAAAGGTGAAACAGAATGGAATGTTTCAATGTGACTGAAGCATCTTCGATGGCTGTATAAGCCAACTGCTATTCACTTGGACCTGTCTTAAGTGCGTTTTGTCCTGTATCTCGACTCAGGGCTACAGAAGTTCTTTCCAAATTGAAAGCTATGCTACAAAGGGATAACTTGCTACACTAAAAATGTGTGCATACTGTATCTGAAAATGTAGAGAAAATATAGAAATCCTAAAAAAAAAAAAAAAAAAAAAAAAAAGAAGAGCTGCATGGAATCTAGACAGTTTTAGGTGTCCACTGAAACTGTCACTAAAAGGTTTAACTGCCAAATAGTTTATCAACAAATGCTACATTTTCAAGAAAGAAATGAAATCAGCAGGCATTACAGTTTTAGTTTCACATACATCATTTCTCTCTGTAGTAGGTCAAGTATGCCTTTAAAGATTCAGGGAGAGGTAAGCTTAGAATTTTCTCTCGAAGAAGATTTGGTGGCGGTTCCTCAGCTTTCATCACCTCATTATGATCCTTCTCTTCTTCTTTACTGTCCTCGTCAATTTTTTCATCATCGTCGCTATCTAAGGCTTGGGGAATAAGTTGGTTTCCTACAAATACATAGGTGTTTATGCGGCGCCTGCGGCACCGCCTCCTTTTCCGCTTTGGGGGTGCCTTTGGAGGTATACCTTTGGCCTGCATCTCCTCATTTATGCAGTTTCTAAGTGTGCGACGAATATAGATGCGGGCCAAGTCCTGAAGGCTCCGGACATTACACGCGGCTGTTTAAAAGAAATTCAATTATGCTTACAGTAGAAAGTCATTCATTTTGCCACATTGTTTCATATACCAGACACAACCACCATAATTGTGGAGGTTCCCAGTTAAACCATACATTATTATTTAAAAATAAAGACTACCCAAAACTGAAATTAAATGAAATTAGCCGAGTTTAGGCGATTAGGGCACATGGTAATACATTCTTCTGTGAGACATACCAAGGTGATGTTAAAGGGGTATTAAAGTTAGTCTTTAAAAAAAAAAAACACACACAACATGTCATGCTTAGCTGCTCTGTGCAATGGTTTTGCACAGAGCAGCCCTGATCCTCTCTTCTTGGGTCCCCTGCTGGTGCTCCTGGCTCCTCATCCTTGACCAGCACCATAGCAAGGGGGCTCTTAAGCTCTTCTCAACTATGTATCCATAATTAACATAGAGCTGCAACTCAGCCATGCCGCTCGCTCTCCTCAATGCGATTTCTCCCGCTGCTGCCTGAGCTAATGAGGAGAGGGAGTCTCGGAATAGCCGAGGCTCTCGTGCACATTTCTGGATCGAGATACAGCTCAGGTGAGTATTAGGCCCCTTTCACACATGGCGGATTAGTAATGATCCGCCCCGTAAACCTCCACTTGCTCAGCGGGGATTGCTCCGTTGATCCCCGCTGAGCCGGCGGATGACACCGCTCTGTCTTTTCTCCGCTCTCCTCTATGGGGGGATCGGATGAACATGGACCGCATGTCCGTGTTCATCAGATCCGATGACGGAAGGAAAAATAGTGTTTTCTTCTGTCAGCAGAATCGGATCATTGCGGAGACGGACGAGATCGGGTGTCAGCGGATGTTCATCCGCTGACATCCTCGATCTCATAGGGACCAATGTATGTCCCCTTTTCATCCGCAAACAGATGGATGAAAAAGCGGACATACGGTCCACAGGTGTGAAAGGGGCCTAAGGGTGGCTGTGGGGGGTGCGGCACACAGAAGTTTTTTTTTTTACCTTCATGCATAGAATCAAAAACCTTCAGCATTTACAACCACAAAGTCATGAGTTTTCTCCATCACTGGCGTTTATAATTCATATTAGAAATTGGTATGTAACAAATTCCTAATGAACCATACTCCTTAAAACATAGGCAGTTAGTAAATATAGTTTGTATAGTTGCTCTTTTGTGTTCATTTCCTCTTTTTTCATAATTTGTGTCAGATTATTGTAATTTTGTTTTTATATTCTTTATTTCCATATGCATATTTATCTGTATTATGCAACTATTAATCAATGGAACCAGGAAGCACAGCCTACCTACGGGTGCACTGGACACTCCGGACCCGGTTACCTTCTGCTGACAGACTCCATCGGGATACACGATACTGAGGATCTAATTACATTTATGCTTGCACCTTAGCTTGGTTTGTGAGTAGCATTTTTTAGGTTGGATTAAAAGTTGTTTTAAAAGCTACATTTAGAAGGTGCATGTTTGTCTCTCTCTCCATCACTGGAGTCGCATGCTACCTGTAAAACCATTTCTCACCTCACTGTGTGATCACATGCATTTTCACATTAACATTTTCAAAACCAAAAATGGTAATAAAAATAATATAAAAATCTATTATGGATGCAAATACTTTCCAACACAAAATTTGGACAAATGTTTATGAGTGTTTAGAATTGTATACTATATCCCCCTGTAAATTAAGATAATTAATACTTTCAAACTAGCACACCAATATGGCAGAAGCAGTTGGAAAATAATCCATTTGGAGGTAACCATCCACAGCTAAGAAGAGAAAGACAATCACCACAGACAGGAAGATAATCGTGCTGCTAGCGTGGGTTAAAGATAAAAACAGCAGTTGTTGCATGGAACATGAGGTAACCTCAATTATATAACATTTTAAATCTTTTAATTGCTAGGAGATGTTCGGCAAACTGTGCAACATACAGTGCAACCCGTAACATTTAGGCTGCATTCACACCTTTGCGTCGGCGATATGCTGCGTATTGCGGCGACATTAAATAGGCGTTTTGTCCCGCGATTTGCGGTGACAAAACGCGTCGTTTTTCAGCCTTGTTTTTTGCTGGAGGGGTGATTTTACACTGTCGGTTATGCCCGAACGCCGAAGCCGCCCAAAAAAAGGGTTCGGGACTTGTTTTGAGCTTCAGGCGTTTCGGCGTTCGGCGTGGAGATGTGAACAATCTCCATAGCCGACAATGTAAAATCCCCCCTCCAGCGTATTGCAGGCTGCAATAGCGGCGGGCGTCTGGCGTGAAAACGCCTAGATGTGAATGGAGCCTTAGTCAGTTTTCAAAATGATATCTGTATTTATTGTATGCCTGCCAATGATAAAATTGCTCTATATACTAAGTTTTTGATGAAAGAAATGTATGTTTCAAAACAAATAAGGGATTTGATCAATAATGTGTACATTTTATTCAAAAAGAGACAATAGGTCTTGGTGAAAAATTCCAAATAAATATTCTTATTTGCTGTGTCAAACGATTTAAACTGTCAAACAACTGAATTCATGATAGACTGATCTTTCTTACTACATGCATTAAAGTGACTAATCACAGATAACATATAGTTAAACAGCCATTATAACAAGCATGACCAAACAATTCCACCCTACCTTATGGGCATACAATAAATGCAAAATTTAGTTAGGACTTGCACAGGCCATAAATTGGCATATGTCAGGTTCCTTAGACGCTTAGAGCTGTGTTTTGGACTGTATAACCCTGTATATTAGGATGAGTAATAATTTCAAACTAGCAATCAATCATCATGTAAATACTTACGTAGTCTCACAGTCTCAGGTTTGTGGTTGTCGTTTTTACTTGGTTGCATTAGGGGAGCAAATGAAACCGCTAAAATATTTTTACTTTCCCATGTGTTTTGCCCTGTTCTCTGGATCTGAGTAAGCTATAAAAAGATAAAGAGAACATGCAGTTCTTCAGCTATACATATTCCCTCACATGTTTAACAACAATAAACTGAATTAAAAAAATAATAAATCTACCAAGCAGATAGACTTTCGAAGAAAAGGTTTGCACATTTAAAATTTCACATTACTTCAATACATCATGACCTAGGTCACATTTGTAGGTTCTGGGCAAACTCTTGCACTGTTCACTGCCCCTTACCTTAAAGTGGATGTAAACTCTCACATATACCCAGTGAAGCGAACATCCACAGATGATACACAGAGATGAAACAAATCTCCCTACATATGTTTTACATGTATATCTGCTGTAGTCAGCTTTATATACTGTTTAGAAAGTGCACATTGTGTTAGACATTTTTCATCCTGTTTCAGCACTGATGGCGAAGTCTGAGCATACACTGTGAGCAGATTGGAAAGGCATAACCCCCCCCCCCCTCCACATAGGCAGGGGAGTGAAGAAACTTGCAGAGCTATGTGGTGAATAGACCAGCTCTCTGCATATCTGTCTCCGAGTTACCTCCCTGACACAAATTTCCAGCTGCTTTTTCCTCTCCTGTGTCGGAGAACTTGTCAGAAATTATCATACTGTTAACAGAGGAACGGAGCAAAAGAAAGACACATGACTTAGGGCTTTGGAGAGAGAAAAGTAAACACTACAGATATATGTGTCCAGGTCAGATTGATTTACATCCACTTTAACTGCTTGCCTACCAGGGATTTTGATGTTACAAATATAATGTTAAAATCTGCATTTTTGGCTAGAAAATGTATTAGAACCACCAAAATGTTTCTGAAACCAGAGGCCCTGGAGAATAAAACAGTGGCAGCTGCATTTTTATATGTCATGAGATATTTGTGTAACCGTTTATCAAATGCAAATTTTGTGGAAAAAATACACCCAAATTAATGTTCCTGCAAAAAAAAATGTGTTGGAAAAATATAAAATATGATGCTGTATTGCATAAATAGATCCCAAACATGTAGATTTAAAATTGCGCATGCCTGGCGGCAAACTATGGAGCCTAAAATTGTTTAAAAGTCTTTACAGGTTTTCAGCTTAGAGTTAAATGTGAGATACCGTTTAGTGTAGTCACCGTTTACATATGCATGCGAAACCTACGTCTGAATTTGCATTTGGGCGTGAGCACAGGGGTGCAACTGAATTTTTATTTAGTTAAAATTAGTTTGCATTTTTTTTTTTTAAGGTGAACGTATCCTTCAAATAAAAAAAAAAAGTGTACATTTGTTAGCAGGTAAGCTTGTGAGCTTGTAGAGAATTCCGCTTGTGATCAGCAGATCGTGAGTGCAAAGTAAGGCTCTTGCAGACTGGTATTACATTGTCTGCCTGTACCTCTGATACAGGCAGGCAGTCACTGAAATCCAGGAAGCTCAATGGACTACAAGAGAATTCACCAGCGCCCTCGCAGTTCATTACGAACTACAAGCCATCAGCTGCCATGGCCGACAGTACTTGTAAGCATTCATTCACAGAAGTCTGTGAATGATTCACGTGGCTGTGTGGGGGGAGCCCCGGGTGGCTGCACTGTTTTCAAAATGTGACAGCAGGTGGGGAAAGAAGGTCCCCCCATCTGTTACAAGGAGGGGCGGATCAGGGGGAGAGGTAAATATGGGTGTAACATGCTGCTGAAGGTGAACTTAACTTATTGCCATCACAAGGGGTGAACAAACCCCTTGTAAAAGCTTTGGGTAGCGACTAATACTCTTTATGGGGACATCAGGGGTCTATCAGAATGGGAACAGTGGAGAACAACAGAATCGGAAAACCCAGGAAAAGTGGTGGCGCAGGCCTTCTGAGTGCTGTAAAAGTTACAAGCCTAGATTATTTTTACAGGAAAGCCAAAAGACCACTTTAAAAAACCATCCCACGATCATGGCTGCAGCCATGATACTAGTACAATCGCTTGTTGCCCAGGCCGTATTTATAAATACTTATTACTTTACATAATTTTGTTTGGACTCCTGGTAATCACTTTCAGACACTATAATCTTCACATGTTCTGGCTTGTACTGTTATTTTTCCAAAGCAAACACAGCAAGAACAATATTCAACAATGTCTCACCTGGTCCTCAATAGGCATAACTAAAATACCACCAACTTTCAACAGAATTTTCATGTAGTTTTCATGGTCCTTCTGAACACCAGCTCCACAGTAAATTCGATCATACTGTGGACTATCTGATGCAATCTCCAAACAATTGCCAACTGCAAAAGCAGGTTCGCAAAATTCAAATCTAAAAAACGGACAAAAAGAAAATCACATTTTATGAAGAGTACTGTAATAAATACAACATTCTATTATGTGGCGTCTTCGGGCTGGATTTACGCCGATCTGGTAGGTTAGTGCGTCAACACGCAGTGACACACACCAAAAAATATCCATCAACCGATTTTTAGTAGTAGTGCGTTACTGTGCCCTTTCATGCATGAGCAGTAGGTTACCATTACTAATGATTGGCACCACACAGCACCAATGCCACAGCACAACAGTATGAACTCACTTTATATGTTATCATTACTATTATTTTGAATGCATTAATATTAGTTTACACAGCGTTAATATCTTTTGCAGCCCTATATAAAGTTAGGTTATACAAGGACTAGAACTACATCATTAAAAGCATGCACAAAGCCATACCAAAAAAATAGTAGAATGAAGGCACACCCAACATTTAAACTACCAAATACTTTTTCTGTTAAACTTCCTTCTACCTTTATAATTACAGTCAGTCATCTTAAACACGCAAGTAAATAGCCCTGGTCAAAAGTTTTGAGAATGACACAAAATAAAAAAATTCACAAAGTTTGTTGCTTCAGTGTTTTTAGATCTTTTTGTCAGATGTTACTATTGTATACTGAAGTAAAATTACATGCATTTCATAAGCGTCAAAGGCTTTTATTGACAATTACATTAAAGTAGATGTAAACCCTCTCCTATACCCAGTGAAGTGAACAGCCTCAGATGATACAAATCTCCATATATAAGCTTTACATGCATATCTGCTGTCTTCAGCTTTCTATATTCTTTAAAAATGCACATCATGTTAGAAATGTTTCTTCCCGTTCCAGCATTGGGTGTGGATTCTTGGCACACACTGTGTGGCAGCCGATTGGAGGAAAGGAACACAATCCCCCCTCCACATAGGCAGAGGAACAAAGAAACGTGCATAGCTGTGAATAGACCAGCTCTCTGCTAATCTATTTATAGCACTCTCCTCTACACAAATTTTCAGCTGCTTTTATCTCCAATGTCCGAGAGCTTGTCAGAAATTATCATGCTGATAACAGAAGAACGGAGCAGTAGAAAGATACATGACTTAGGGCTTTAGAGAGAGAGATATGTAAACTACAGATATATGTGCCTAGGTAAAATTTCATGAATCATGTTTGCATCCACTTTAAGTTTATGCAAAAATATATGCAGTGTTGACCCTTCTTTTTCAATACCTCTGCAATTCGCCTTGGCATGCTGTCAATCAACTTCTGGGCCACACTCTGACAGATGGCAGCCCATTCTTGCATAATCAATGCCTGGAGCTTGTCAGAATTTGTGTGGTCTTTTTTGTTCATCCGCCTTTTGAGGATTGACCACAAGTTCCCAAAGGGATTAAGGCCTGGGGAGTTTCCTGGCTATGGCCCCAAAATGTCAATGTTTTGTTCCCTGAATCCACTTAGTTATCCTTTTTGCCTGATGGCAAGGTGCTCCATCATGCTGTAAAAAAGGCATAGTTCGTCACCCAACTTCGATGGTTGGGAGAAGTTGCTCTCAGATGTTTTTGTACCATTATTTTTCCATGGCTGTGTTCCTAGGCAAAATTGTGAAGTGAGCCCACTCCCTTGGTTGAGAAGCAACCCCACACATGATTGTTCTCAGGATGCTTTACTGTTGGCATGACACAGGACTGATTGTAGCGCTCACATTTTCTTCTCCGTTTTTTTCCCAATGCCTCAAACAATCAGAAAGGGGATTTATCAGAGAAAATGACTTTACCCCAGTCCTGAGGAGTCCAATCTCTGTACCTTTTGCAGAATATCAGTCTGTCCTTGATGTTTTTCCTGGAGAGATGTGTCTTTCTTACTGCCCTTTTTGCCACCAGACCATCTTCCTAAAGTCTCTGCCTCACTGTGCATGCAGTCACACCTGCCTGCCGCTATTCCTGATTAAGCTCTGCACTGGTGGTGCTTGATCCCGCAGCTAAATCCACTTTAAGAGACAGTCCTGGCGCTTGCTGGACTTTCTTGGGCACCCTGAAGCCTTCTTTACAACAAGTGGACCTCTCTCCTTGAAGTTCTTGACAATCTGATAAATAGTTGATTTACCTGCAATCTTAGTAGCAACAATATCCATACCTGTGAATCCCTTATTGTGCTAAGCAATGAAGACTGCACATGTTTCCTTGCTGGTAACCATAGTTAACAGAGGAAGAATGACAATTTCAAGCACCACCCTCCTTTTAAAGCTTCCAGTCTGTTATTCTAACTCAATCAGCATTACAGAGTGATTTCCAGCCTTGTCCTCGTCAACAGTGACACCGGTGTTAACAAGAGAAACACTAACATGATAACATGTCAGCTGGCCCTTTAGTGGCAGGTCTGATTATTATTATTATTATTTGTGCCATTCTCAAAACTTTTGGCCAGGGCTGTACATGGCACAAATATTTATTGACTAAGATCACAAAGGATTGTGATCCAAAATGTAGAAAGATAATCTGAACAGTGTGTCCAGTATCTTGGATTGGGCCTCTGGTCTTCAATAAGTATATGAAACAACACTATACCAAAAAATCTGTGTTCAAGATAAAGGGCCTCCTGCAAAGAAGACCTCTAGTTCTTCATCTACTGATGCTCAAGCCCCTGCATAAACTGCCAGCTCAAGATCCTACAGAATACAACACTTATGGGAGTGTCAACTACCTTGTCTCCAACTGCCTTCATCATTACTGTATTAGCTGTTGCATCTAAAACCTGCCTTTAATCCCCATCAGCCTAATACTATGTTTCCTATAAACATGTATGTCTTTAGTGAAAAATCAGAAACCATGTACAATGGAGAGGTTAGACGAAAGTAGGTATTGTGACAGGAAGCCAGGAAAATCTATGGGTTGTGTCCAAGAAGGGAGATATATTTGTCCCCAGTTTATGCTGTACACTGATTTGCGTTTGGGTTTCTGCTGGGTAGTGAGCCTGTTTGGGGCTCAATGTGGGTTATCAAGCTCAGGTGTAACAGATGAAGCACTCAGGGCTCTATAACACTCCCAGCTTGCTTCAACAAGGGGCTCCACCCTGGAACCAGATTCCTGCATAGGGCTGGGGAGCAGCTTCTTCTGAGTTGTGAGATTAAGTCTGTATGACTAAAAGACTGTTTTTCTGTGTGTCGGCAGTAGGCTGTTCCAGACCAGGTATATAGGCTCCTGTGTTTTGCAGTTAGATGCCCAAAGTGGCAAGGGTTTACTTTCGGTTCTATTTTTGCTGTTTTTGATACCTGCACTTGTAACCAAAGACTTGGAAATAAACCACTGTTTTGTTTTCACTCCTATCTGTCCGTTCCTACATAACTGTGCGGTGACCCATCCAGGGGGCCCTGCACACCCTGCTACTGAGCTAATCCCTTACAGTATCAAAGGGCTCAGTTCAGGTAGACATGCTGTCCTGCTGGAACCTGTCGGCCAATGATTAGTTAGTGAGCACATAAAGCTAAGGGATTCAGGTAATCCTGTGTCTATAATGGACTTTGTAAAATGAAGGAAATTTGAACTGGTAGGACATTTGATTACTTTACAGCTCCCCAATAACTTAATTTGACTTAGTACTGTTATTCTTCAAATGTCATAAATTATATAGCAGAATGATAAAAAGGTAAAAAATTCTGAAATTCTAATGTTGCTTACACAACCAACTAAACTCTTACACAGTTAATCTGGTTGAAAAAAAAAGACACAAGTCTATCAAGTTCAACCACCCCCCATAATAAATAAATAAAAAAGCATGATCCAATTTGCTCCAGCGAGAAAGGCACTCGGATATTTCCTGGATCAACTTCACCTATAAATGCATAATTCCAGATGGGGTCTTACTAATGATTTGTACAGGGGCAAAATTATATCTCTCTCTCTGTACCCCATAATACAAGAACGTTTTTAGTGATATAAAACCATAAGGAATTATTTAGAGAACAATTGGACACATCAAGATGCTACATACATGAATGTACAGAACAACAGCTCATTTACAACAGCAGCTACTTCGGAAAACAGCCCCCAGTGTGTTATGCCAATGAGCTACAAAACAGCGTATTCTATGGCGTTCTTTTCTTCCCCCAACTTTAACCCCTTTGCAACTGCGCAACACATTTGTGCTGCAGCAAAAGAGTGAGCTTTAACGCCCACAGATCGCACAAATGAGCCACATTGGGCAGACAATGTTTATGTGCTTAGAGAGCGCACAAAAAGACAGTTTTCAGTCTGGGGTAAAAATCTGCAGCCAATGGGGCCAACTTTCAATCATGTGACCACTGTGTCAATGATCACATGGTCACCAGGGTGGTCCAAAAAATGTAAAGGCCAAGGTGGTGGGAAGGGGTTAATGAAGTGAGGCATTTCATTCAGTTTTATTGGTCACAGTGCTGTATGATGTGATGGGCTGTATCGAAACATGGTGTGCCGAGAAAACCTACTGCATGCTCTAATTTTTTTTAGTGCACAACACCACATTGCATTGGTGTAAACTGAGCTGACTGTAAACAAGCACAGTCCCAACACACCTGGTGTCAATGAACCATTGGAGTTATTGAAGGGCTGAAAAACCCAAACAAGGGAATACCTAGGTTATACATAAACAGCCTTGCAACAGATAGATTTAAGTCCTTCAAGGTCTCTAACTGCATAAACCTTTTTAACATTCCCCCCCAAGTTTGAATACCCTCCACCTTGTGTTTCAAAATGTTTTTTCTCAATGGCAAAGACAATACTCACTTATCAAAGCTATCACTGTATTTAATGAAAGACTCCAATTTCTCCTTTGCATATTCAACCACATCTGAATGAAGCTCAACTCCATGATTAATGCCAAAGGGACCTGAAATAGGAGCAGAGATAATGCCTGGTGAAATCTGTGCTGGCTCATCAGAAAAAATAAAAATTAGCCTCTTCAATATTAATATTTTTTAAAAGGCTAAACAAGCACAATACCAGTTCCTACGAACATATGAAGTAATGATAAACTAAGCAAATGCTCAAAATAGATTTAGAATATTGTCAACTTTTGCCTCCTCAAATCAATCATATAAAATACTCTACTTTACCAGCTGCAAAACATTAAACACACACCACACTAGAGGTGTTTAAAAAGATGAAGAAAAATCATTTTATAAAAGTGGAACTTTAGTCAGAAAATTAAAGCGGGGGTTCACCCAAAAAAAAAAATTCTAACATTACATTGAGCCGAGTTGTGAGAATGACATTAGGCTGTTTTTTTTATTATTTCCTTGTCGTACATACCGTTTTATCTATATTTTCACCGCAGCTTCCGGGTATGTAATCTGCGGGACTGGGCGTTCCTATTCACATATTAATTGATTGACATGCTTCCGACCGGCGCATACAGCGCGTCACGAGTTGCCGAAAGAAGCCGGACTGCGAGTCGGCTCTATACGGCGCCTGCGCACCAACGTTTGGCTTCTTTCGGCAACTTGTGACGCGCTGTATGCGCCGGTCGGAAGCATGTCAATGAATTAACATGTGAATAGGAACGCCCAGTCCTGCAGATTACATACCCGGAAGCCGCGGTAAAAATATAGATAAAACAGTATGTACGGCAAGGAAATAAAAAAAAACAGCCTAATATCATTCTCACAACTCGGCTCAATGTAATGTTAGAATTTTTTTTTTTGGGTGAACCCCCGCTTTAAGTCCTGCTAGAACACTCCAGTCTGGCCCCTTTTGCATTGCATTAAAAATAAGTACCTATACTGTTTAAATTCCAGTAATACAGCTTTACCCTGATCTGCACTTGCTCAGTTGCTCTTTTTTTCGGCACTGTGCCAAATTTATAGAGGCCGATCTGCTGACAGCCTAAAGATTAAAGCAGAACTAAACCCATTACTTTAACAGTTTTAAAATCTGCATAGGTAGGATTTAATAGTGCGAGATTAAAACGTATTCCAGTGTGAAGCCAACCATCTTTGGAGCAACATGATCTGTCAAAACTAAAGCAAGAACTAACATAAAATTTATGGTGAAACTTGGTTGGAAGAATGACAATATCATTACTGCTATTATTAAAGTTTATGGGGAGGATTCACTAAAAGAATCTGCAATTTACAAATAGATAGCCTGTTTCAAAGAAGAATGAGACAGAGATCAGGAAGAAATATTATGGCAATTGTTTTCTGGGATGTTGAGGGAATCCTATTAGTTGACTTTTTGACATACAACTAAATCAACAAAGGAATGGCTTCAACAGAAGAAGAAGAATGTTTTGGAATGGCCCAGCCAGAGCCTAGACCTGAATCTGATTGAAAACCTGTGGGGTAATCTGAAGAGGGCTGTGTACAGGAGATGTCCTTACAATCTGACAGAATGAGTGTTTTTCAAAGAGTGGGCAAATATTTCATATAAGTCCTATGAGTCCTGTAATAAAATTTAAAAAGTGTTTCAACAAAGTATTAGTTTAAGGGTGTGAACACTTATGCAACCACATTATTTTATTTTTCCTTCTCTCCAACTAAAAGCTTTCAATTTGTTGTAGTAAAGTTTATAGGTTACATTAAAGGTGGAAAAAGTTCTGAAATTAATCATCTTTTTCACATTACAGAAACCTGACATTTTAACAGGGGTGTGTAGACTTTTTATATCCACTGTAAATAGATAGTCACTTTTATTCCCCTTTTAGCTGTTGAATAGTTATTGCAAGTTAAATCTATTCAGTCTGCATCTATAGGATCATCATCTATGGGGTGATGATGATCTAACCCAGAGTAATACTTCACTTACGCCATATTGTCGCAACAGCCGATCATCCACAATTCCCTTCTCTTCAGTCAGAATGTGGGCAGGCACTCCTGCATCATCCTGTACAATGCAGGGCGTGCGTCTTGCTTCAATACTTTGAGTCACTGGCCTAGGACATGCATACTGTAAACAAGTGTCAGAATTCCTCATCTATTCACTTGATTTAGGTCAGTTACTCAGAAAGCATTGAAGACAGTGGGGTTGATTTGCTAAACGTAACTAGTGTGTGCATTTTGCAAGTGGAGTTTCTCCTAGGCTTAGAAAATAAAGTAAAGGTTCACTTAAGCCAGGTACACACGGGCCAAATGTTGGCAGACAACGACTGTTTAAAAAAAACAGCCGACACAAAGCCTATGTGTATGCCGGTCTGTCCGTCAGAAACCGGCTATTTGGCCAGCTTCCGTCAGACGATCATTCTGGGAAACCAATATCCGACCAACTCCCAATCAGCACTCTCAGCCAATGGAGTGCTCTGGTTGGGGGGCGTCCCCCTGTCAGAGCAAAACAGCTCACCCAGGGGGGATTTCACTGAACTAACCTAGCATATAGTATGGTGTAGTGGCTCCGACTTGAGCTGCCAGTTTTTTTTGCTCAAAAAAACAAACAAAATAAAAACGTGTATCCCCTTAAGCAAAAAATACCCAGTCACATGCGAACAAAACAAAAAAAAAAACTGTGAACCTTATGTTTGCACAGGATGGAAGTCAACGGAGCTTCCCCTTATTTACTAAGCTCTGATAGCCAAGAAACTAGTATTTTCAGAATGAAGGTTAGAGACAAACGAGATCTGCACCAAATGGGAAAATAAAACAATGCTTTCTTACGTACTTAGCTGCAGTTACTAAAAACTGGGATGTTTAAAGTGTCATATAAAATGTAATCGCACTATACAACCTACCTCCGATGATGGCTTGATATGTAAGGCGTGCAGTGGCGGTTCGTCCATAGAGGGCGCTGGAGCGCCGCCCCCTCTGGCTCTCGCACAGCCACTGAAATACATAAATTCATGCATTGCATGAATCTATGTATTTTCGCCGCTGCCGCCGACTATTCAGATGGCCGGATGGCGAGCGCCGGCCTCCTGAATAACGGCAGCTGGTTGGCTGTGTGGAAGTGCCTATCAGAGCCAGCGGCATGGCAGAGTGACTGCATTTGATGGCAAGGCACAGTGGTGACAATTAATGGCAGTGGCTGCGTTTGATGGCATGACACAGTGGCTGCGTTTGATGGCATGGCACAGTGGCTGCGTTTGATGGCATGGCACAGTGACTGCATTTGATGGCATTGCACAGTGGTGACAATTGATGGCACAGTGGCTGCGTTTGATGGCATGGCACAGTGGCTGCGTTTAATGGCATGGCACAGTGGTGACAATCGATGGCACAGTGGTTGCATTTGATGGGCACAGTGAGGCTGCAATTGTTTTTTTTTTTCCGTTTGCGCCCACCCAAAATTTTTGAGCACCAGCCGCCACTGAAGGCGTGGCTTGGATTGTGACATCATTCTGCACGTCTGTTTGGCTCACGGCTTCAGAGTCAGAGAGAGAACCGGAGCCAACAGTGCTAATGAGTCTGAGCGTGTATCTCAAGTGTCAGTTTAAACGTAACTGCAATATTTTCCCTGATGTTTAATAAATAGCAAGAAGATTTTACACTATGGATGCCTCTCTTCCTCCACATCCATGTGAGAGAAAGTGATGAATACCGACTATAAGTATTAACCCCTTATGTGTGGGAGAGGATTCTCTGTCTGTCAAGAGAAGTGGTTTTACCTAATCAAAGAGATACTTTACCACATGAAACAATTTTTAGATTGGGCGTTTCGGTTATGGCGAGGTGTTCTCAAAAGGGAACTTATTTGGACTGCATTTTTTTACTTTTTGTATTGGTTTGCACTGCAGCACTTGGAAGGAAAAAAAAAAAAAGTTGACAGATTTCCACCGACTGCCCTATTTTTGCACTTTATATGAACTTTTTACACATTAAAATGTATTTATGAATATATGAATTATTTGCTTGCACATAGAAATCAACACGTTCATGAATTATTAAATTCATTTTTCGCTCTTGGGTTGTTAATATAAATTTTTCGCTGCTAAATAATTTTTCACAATTTTTTGCAGCTTGTATTATCGAGTATATATATAATTTTTTTTTGTCTATTTTGGTATAGCGCTGGTACATTTTATATGAATTTTCAGAAGAAGGCCAGCAATGGGAGCTCCCTTACATCTCTCATGACAGATTCGATTTATTTATATGGGCTGTGTCTGCAAGCATTTCTATTACACTGGTTTTTAAAGCGGTAGCAAACCGCCAAAACAAAACAAAAAATGTGGGCCCCTTGCAAGTTTATTATATAATGTGCTAGTATGCACCGCATACTAGCACATTATGACAGACTTACCTGGGACTGGAGCTCTCTAGTGCAGCAGTGTGACAGCTCCCCAGCGCTTCCATCTTCTACCTTCCAAATTTGCAGGCTCAGGCAGTTTGAATGGCGGCCACAATGACACTACTGCCTTGTATGCGTATACTGAATGTACTGAAGGCAGAGCATCACTGCACATGCTCGGATGATATAATTGGCTATTGCTGAAGCGAATATCTCCTAAACGGTGCATGTTTAGGAGATGCTCCTTGTACCTACAGGTAAGCCTGAATGTAAGCTTACTTTAAAAAAAAGTTGAAAAAGACAGTTTACTCGCGCTTTAAGATATCAGCAATGCACATTTTTGTAATGTGAATTTTTTGTACATGTTTGCATGTCTTATTGGACACAACCAAAGCTCCCTGATTTGGACCAAAGTCCCTCTTTGCTCTGCTCCTCGCTTTGTTCTTAATTTTATATAGTTGTATATAAAATGCACTTTTTATCTTTTAAAAAGTGTTTCCCAGCGTGGAAAGCCAGTGTACACAGACACAAATGCCGGACTTGGCCCCACCCACCGCCTCATTGGATTTGATTGACAGCAGCAGGGGTCAATGGCTGCACTGCTATTAATCTAGCCAATCAAGAGATGGGACCCCGTGGAGAGAGAGAGAGAGACAGTGTGTCCCTGCGGAGGAGATGAACGGGCTCAGGTAAGTAAAACGGGGGGGGGGGGGGGGTGGTGACTTCCAGGTGTTTTTTCCCCTTAATGCATAGGATGCATTAAGGTGAAAAAACATGAGGGTTTACAACCCCTTTAAATCTGGCCAAACAAGAGTCTAGTAGACATCCCGGGTATGATACAGTTTGAAACACAAAATCATAAATTATAATATGACAAATAACTATAAATATTTATAACAAATAAAATTAATTTACTCATGATTCACCAATCGCTCAATTCTGCAAGTGTTCTTATTTACTATCACTGTTTTCAAGCTGGTCTAAAACCACTTTTGACATATTTTTCGGTTGCAATGGACATTCTCAAGTTTCCAGGCAGAAAAAAAACAGTGTATATATATATATATATATATATATATATATATATATATATATATATATATATATATATATATATATATATATATATATATATATATATATATATAAAAAACAATATATAAAAGTGCATACAGGGCACTGGACAAAGCCCTGGGGACAAAAAAGATGAGAAATTATTTGATACAGTAATGGAATCTGTAAGATTACATTGTACTGTATGTGTTCTTTTTGAATTTGCCGCCGGGCTCCACTACCATACGTTGTGACGCTCGCAGGAAACAGAGCCCGGCACGCAGAGCATCGGGTGGAGGACACAGCCTACAGTCACAGTGGGGGAACATCACTGGATCCTGGGGACATGGTAAGTACACTGCACCAGGATCCTGCAATGCAATCCCGAGTGTGGCTCGGTTTACCGCTAATGGTACTGAAATTTAACCCTGAGCCACACTCCGGAATACTGCCAGGGAGGTAAAACAATTTGCTTGGACTTCCTTGTTGATCCATGGTGTGCTGGCAGGCATCTTCACGCCTCTTCCTTCCGGGGCCATGGACTCTGGCTCTGTGACTGTCCGGAGTCGCGGGAGCCGACAGTCATGGCATGGGCACTATAGAAACGGCACAACTGTGCTCTTACTTTAGTGTGCATGTGCCGGTGACGTCAGCACAAGCGTATAAGCTAAACTGTGCAGGTTTAGGATATATTTCCAGTACCTACCTTATTATAGGCTTACCTGTAGGTAAAAGTGGTGTGTAAATGTTAACAATCACTTTAACTGTGGGAAGCTGCTCACTGTGCATCTGGCACGTAATTGATTTGGGGGGGGGGGGGTACAGGTATAGGAAGAAAGGAAAGAAGTTCAGCTTTAAGCACAATGTTTCAAAGCTGCATAAGGTTTTTGAACACACTGGGTCCCCTTGACTGCATGGTATATTTGATTGAAAAGGTGCACTAACACTTTATGCTCAGACTATACAATGTGTGATGAATATGTGTACTAGTCATCTATACATTCAGATTTAGCAACATCCATATTCCTTGTTTTTTGAATAAAGAATCACTATTTTACAGAACATATTACAAAATTATGATTTCATAATACTTTGTTGTAGACTGCATTGTATTATCAAAAGACATGTGGATGTTTCTGTGATCTGTGGGATGTTCAAAGCCGATAATCTTTCATGCATATTCTACTGATATATGGTATCATAACCACTGAACTAAAAAGGCTTTGTTACACCCCTCCTCCTCTTCCTTCATCTGACACTCATTGTGCACTGATAAAGTCTGAAAGTCTTGCTACCAGTGGCGGCTGGTGAAGTTTTATGATGGGGGGGCGCAATACCCCGCCCTTCCACATTTGGTCCCTCCCACTTCTCATAAGCCACACCCCTTATATAATCCACCACTCCGTCCCTTGTATTCCACTCAATGTCAGGAGTATACAGCTCAGCGTCACAGAACAGAGTATATAGCCCCAGCATCACAAATCATGGTATATAGCGCAGCCTTACAGATCGGTGCAAACAAACTAAAATATGACACTGTTAGTAATGAAGGACTCGAAATGGGCAGGAGATTACCAGAGACTGCGGACATACTGCACAAGATTACCAGAGACTGCGGACATACTGCACAGGATTACCAGAGACTGCGGACATACTGCACAGGATTACCAGAGACTGCGGACATACTGCACAAGATTACCAGAGACTGCGGACATACTGCACAGGATTACCAGAGACTGCGGACATACTGCACAAGATTACCAGAGACTGCGGACATACTGCACAAGATTACCAGAGACTGCGGACATACTGCACAGGATTACCAGAGACTGCGGACATACTGCACAAGATTACCAGAGACTGCGGACATACTGCACAGGATTACCAGAGACTGCGGACATACTGCACAGGATTTCCAGAGACTGCGGACATACTGCACAAGATTACCAGAGACTGCGGACATACTGCACAAGAGTACCAGAGACTGCGGACATACTGCAGAAGATTACCAGAGACTGCAGACATACTGCAGGAGATTACCAGAGACTGCGGACATACTGCAAAAGATTACCAGAGACTGCAGACATACTACACAAGATTACCAGAGACTGCGGACATACTGCACAAGATTACCAGAGACTGCGGACATACTGCACAAGATTACCAGAGACTGCGGACATACTGCACAAGATTACCAGAGACTGCAGACATACTGCAGGAGATTACCAGAGACTGCGGACATACTGCAGGAGATTACCAGAGACTGCGGACATACTGCAAAAGATTACCAGAGACTGCGGACATACTGCAGGAGATTACCAGAGACTGCGGACATACTGCAAAAGATTACCAGAGACTGCGGACATACTGCACAAGATTACCAGAGACTGCGGACATACTACACAAGATTACCAGAGACTGCGGACATACTGCACAAGATTACCAGAGACTGCAGGAATTACTTGTCCTGCGACTTGGGACTTAAATGTTGCATGACAAGTCGTTTCCAATGAGAACCGTTCATATCTGTGCGACTTCAAAGTAGTCCCTGCATTACTTTGGTCCCACTTTGATGCAACTTGAGGTCCGTAGACCTCGAGAATACACAGGCATTGCTTTAAAGGAGTTCTCTGAGCTAAAACTTTTAACCCCCGCTGTGCCCGGGCTGTAAAACTATACAAAATAAACTTTCACTTACCTGCCTACGATCCCCCGTTGTTCCGATATCGCCGTCCCGTTCTCCGGTCCCGGTCTCTTCCACTTCCTGGGGGTCGGTGACTCACAGTGCGCTCAGCCTATCAGCGGCCGCGACGTGACATTGCTGCGGCCGCTGATAGGCTGAGCGCACTGTGAGTCACCGACCCCCAGGAAGTGGAAGAGACCGGGACCGGAGAACGGGACGGCGATATCGGAACAACGGGGGATCGTAGGCAGGTAAGTGAAAGTTTATTTTGTATCGTTTTACAGCCCGGGCACAGCGGGGGTTAAAAGTTTTAGCTCAGAGAACTCCTTTAAGTCACATCAGAATTGCAGTAGAATTGTGCAACTTTCAGACTGCATTAGCCTGAAAGTCGCAAGATTCTGCCACAATTTTTTGGTGCGATTTTGCAGCGACTTGAAGCAATGCCTATGTATTCTGGAGGTCTATGGACCTCAAGTCACATCAAGGTGGGACAAAAGTAATGCAGGGACTACTTCAAAGTTGCACAGATATGAACAGTTCTCATTGGAAATCATCGGGTCCAACTTATCCTGCAACTTTCCAGTCCCAAGTCGCAGGACAATTTGCAAGCGGGGGGTGGGGTGGTGTTGACGGCCGATATTTTCCCTGCACATTAAGTATAAAAAAAGTTTTTTTTTTAATAACTGGGGGGGGGGGGGGGGTCTGGTGGGGTAGTGTTACCGCCCGCTATTTGTGCTGTAATGAATTTTTACATAGAAAAGAAATGTTGTTAATAAATGGATAAATTAATTATAAAAAAAATATTTTTTTAATAACCGTTATTGGAAAAATATTTTTTTTATAATTCATTTACCCATTTATTAACAACATTTCTTTTATATGTAAAAATTCATTACAGCACAAGTAACACTACAGCGGGCGGTAACACTACCCCACCAGACCACCCCCCCCCCCCCCAGTTATTAAAAAAAAAACTTTTTTTATACTTAATGCTAAATTGAATCAAATATAAAAAAATAAACTGTTAATAAGCTTAATATATTTAACTAATATAAAATAAAATATTAAAATAATAGATAAAAAAAAGTTTGAATAAGCGGGGGGGGGGGGGGGGCCGCCGAATATTAGATGCAAAAAATTAACCTGAATAAGCGGGGGGGGGGGGGTTGCCGCCGAATACTAAATAGAAAAAAAAGTTTGAATAAGGGGGGGGGGGGGGGGGGGGCGGATACGAAAATACTTTGTGGAAATCGCGGGAGGGGTTGGATGGTGTGAAGAGACAGGCAGGCTTACCTCTTCCACGGTGGGGCGCACTGAGCTCGAGCTGACCCGACGTCACTTCCTGTTTTCCCAGTGACGTCGGAACGAGCACAGAGACGGGCGGGTGCACACAGACAGTGTATGCACCCGCCCGGCCATAACAATACACTCCATCGCGCCGGAAGCGAGTGGCGCGATGGAGAACGCCACAATGGCATATTTTTTGTGCCAATGTAGCGCCGCGTCTGCAATCTCGTGATTGCACAGACGTGGCGCTACTCCAACAGCACTGTTCCCGGCGTCCGGCGCGCGGACACAAAGCACATAAAGCCCGTTTTTGGGGAAAAAAAATTCTTAAAGGGACAGACTTAAAAAAAAAATATATTTTTTTTTTTTTTTTTTTTACTGACTGTGGGATGGGGGCGGCGCCCGGGCGCCCCTATGGACGGGCCGCCACTGCTTGCTACTTCTCAGTTGCTCCTACACCACTTGCCTCTTTTGTTCCCTCGTAAAAAGAGATGAAAAATTATTTTTTAGGAATATCTATAAAGTTATAGCAGAACTATACATTTAAAAAAACTAGTTAGAGGATAAGGGCTCATGCACACAGCGCTTAATAAAACATTGCTTATACAGGCGTGTGATGATTTTTTTTTTTAGCCTGTAAATGCCTCTATTCTAATACTCCTGTAAATACCCATGTGTGCATTGACACATTGGCATTTTTTTTAGCTTGTAAAAGCACCTCTATGTAGCCTATGTGTCCATGCACACAAAGGCGCTTACAGAAATACTGTGATAGAATAGAAGTGCTTTCAGGCTAAAAAAACAAAACACTAAAAGGGCATGTTTAAGAGAGGAGCAGGAAAGCTCTAGACGTGCCTAAGCGTGTGTAAACACATCTAGTGTTTGAGCATTAACCTCCCTGGCGGTATGATTCTTTCAGAAAAAAGGTGCTGAAAGCGGTACCATTATTTGCAAGGAAATTTGGTGATTTGTACTGTAGGCCTGTAATTCTTAGGAATAACTCACTTAAATCTGACCAAACAAGAGTCTTGTAGGCATCCAGGGTATGATTTTTTTTTAAAAACAAAATTATAAATTATAATATAATAAAAAATGATAACAAATGGTAATAATTATAATAAAAAATATTCAATAATGTAATCAACTCAAAATCACTGAAATTTGCTCAGTTGCAAAATTGTCGCTGTCATTACTTTTATTTTTTTGACGAATTTCCCCACAAATCCCTTTCGCACAATTCTGCAAGTGATTATAATTTATTATCGCTGTTTTCTAGCTGCTCTAAAACCATTTTTGACATAAAGGGACACTTTTGGTTGCTATGGACAATCTACAGTTTGCAGGCAGAAAGAACAGTTTTTATTATATAAAAGTACATGTAGGACACAGGGCAGACCACTAGGGACAAGGGGGAGTGTGTATTTTTTACATACAGTACTGTAATCTATAAGATTACAGTATACTGTATGTAATGTGTTGGTTTACGTTTTTGAATTTGGCGCCGTTCTCCGCTCCCGTGCGTCGTAACGTCGCAGGGAACAGAGATCGGCGGCACAGGAGGACGCTGTGTGAATCGAGCGAGGTCCCGCTAGCTCACACAGCGCGGTGGCAACGCTGGATCCAGGGACAAGGTAAGTAAACACTGTCTGTGGATCCAGCGAGGCGAGCCTGAGTCTGACTCGGGGTTACCGATCCTAGCACAAAAATCTAACCCCGAGTCAGACTCGGGAATACCGCCAGGGGGGTTAATGCATTCCAATGTCTAAAATTATTTAATATTCTGGCTGATGGAACGCATGAAAGCCCAAACGTCTGACATGCCTAAACATATGTGCAGTATGAGGCTTTTATTGCATTGTTTAAGCATCTTTTTCCTGCCATGAGTTCTGGCGTTCGGAGGGGCTAAACAGACACTCTGTGTACATGAGGCCTAAGGGTTACTTATAATAAGAGCCCGAAAATAAACCGCAGTGAGTTCACATTTTCACCTATTCTGAATAACCCTTTTACTTTGATGTTAACGTTGTATTTGGTCAACTTCATTCCAATCTTCTGCCCTGCCCCAATGAATGATGCAGATGTGCACAGGTTAGAAGGGACATCTGTCCTTTTTAGATTTTACCGTTAGGCAACCAATGCACCAATTATCACGCACTAATCACAGGACAGTGAACTTCTTGCAGGACATATACCTCACCTGGACATTCAGAACTACTGATACCGATATATGAATAATGGGAGAAAAGCCTTAAAGCGGTTGTCAAGAATTTTTTATTTTTTTTAAAATAACAAACATGTTATACTTACCTCCACTGTGTAGCTTGTTTTGCACAGAGTGGCCCCAATCCACATATTCTGGGGTCCCTCGGCAGCTGTCTCTGGTCCTCCCCGCAAGAACTCCACACATTCATGCGAGCAAGTGATTAGGCCAGTTTTAAAAAGGGTAAGCAGGGTAAACAGGGTATGCAGAATAGGCAGGAGGAGGAAAAGGGGTAGTTTAGGCGTTTCTTCCTTTTTTAACAATCCTAATTTGGAGACCACCGTACAAGAGGTGCATGTGCAGCAGCCTCACAAATGCTCCTTATCAGGATCAAATCCCAGCCCAGTCTAATAAACAAAGTTTTAGTAACACTTACTTAACCTTTTCTACCTCCTGCTCAGTAAGGCAGCCCATCATAGCGATTTCAAAGCGGAACTGTGAGACCAGGGCTAAGCAGCAAGCCCGCAACATTACCTAGAAGAGTTTGAGCTTTATCCCTAAGAATGGCCTAGGATCCACTATACGTGGAGGTGTTAGAGGCTGATGCAAGTATGTGCCAACTCTGTATACTATCTCATTAATGAGAGTGGAAATTATTTTATAAATCAGGTTATAATGTGATATTACAATTCCTGATTGCTTCATAAAAATCTGATTATTATAGGTTAAAACCCTCTTATCTTTTTACAGCTGATGCCTCGTACACACTAACAGGTTTTCCCAACTAGAAAACTGCCGTTTTTTAGACTGGCCGGGAAAACCGGTCGTGTGTATGCTCCATAGCAGTTTTCCCGACGAGAAAACTGCCTGCAAAAAAAATAGAACCTGCTTTATTTTTTCCTGTCCAGATGTAATGGAGATGGCACATTCATCACGCTGTAAGGGACTGAAAAGCACAAGGCTGAAAAACGCGAATTGTCTCTCACCAAAAACTTTTACTAACGCGAGGATCAGCAAAAGCTGGGTGGCACCATTTAAATGGAACATCCCCTTTATAGTGCCGCCGTACGTGTTGGACGTCACTGCACTTTGGTGAGGGTTTTTTTGACTGAACGTGTGTATGCAAGGCAGGCTTGAGAGGAATCACGTCGGGAAAAACTTCAGGTTTTGGCATGTCAGGAAAACCAGTCACGTGTACAGGGCATGATGGTGGCATTATCTTAGTCTCTATTTAGATTGCATTTGACATGGTGCTGCACATGTGATCAGCTTTGACACCAGCCATTTGATAGTTTAAAAGTAAGGGTGGGCTCGGGCATGTTTGGGATCCTAGTCCCAACCCACCTGCCCGATCCCGCCAGGAAGTCGACACTGCACACTGCTAATCACAGGCAATGAGACATTTCCTGGTCTGCAGCTGCACAGTCCAGGAAATGGCTTACAGCTTGTGATTGGCAGTGTTGGCTTCCTGGAGGGATTGGGAAGGTAGGTTGGGACTAGGATCCCAAACACGCCCAAGCCCATCTCTAATTAAAAGTTTGGTTGATAGTGGACATAAGTACACTGGCAATGTATACCATTACTGCCCTTTGCATTTATCACTGAACAAGTATAACACTTGTAGTGAAAAATTAAAAAACACATACTTTTCATCACGTACACTTGCAGATGACAAGTAAAACTCTTTTATGGCCAACATTAGGCTCATGCCACACTAGTGATCCTGTCCTCTCACAGACCTGCTAAGAGAACAGAAAAAACACAGTGGAAGAAGTTGCTTCACTGCTGCTCAACATCATAGGAGCAACAGAGTACTCTTTTCAGCAATCCTGTTGGTGGTGAGTTGCCATCAGTGACAGCATAGCCTGTAAGACATGGTCCTTGCTGTTATTGCCTGACTCATATGACAAGTCAAACTCTGCCATAAAACAATGATAGCAATATGAGTAATGTTATTAAAGGGCTCTATTCCTATTTTAATTCATGTAAAATGGATGTTCATACAAGAGAGGTTTTGATTTTTAACAGACAACAATCCATCTAGATCAGTCAAGTATACAAAATGCTTCCAAGAAGCATGCAGGCAATGTGGAGCTTTATTACTAGGTTATAAGTCATCAAGGGGAAGCTTGCATAAGAAGAAACAAGACCCTGCTTCTCTACCAAGATGGTCACCTCCACACTGAGACAGTGAAGAACAAGTGTCAGTCATGGAGAAAATAAACTTTAGAAAGACCACAGGCAATACTGGTGACTAGTCTTTAAAGCGGGAGTTCACCCATAAAACAATTTTTTCAAACAATCCCCTTAGATGGATGCTCATTTTGTCTAGGGGAATCGGCTAGTTGTTTTAAAATAT